>NC_047023.1:20080804-20437389 GCF_902652985.1 Pecten maximus | reverse complement strand
CAGAAGTTACCAGTATATTCCAAACACGCAAAACTTTATTAAAGTGAAATCACACTTGACATGCAGCCACCTCAGTCCTCCCATACTTTATGATAAATAGCACTAACTATTTTACTTTGATTTTGAAGGTAAAATATTTTAGTGCTATTCTATTAAGACTGGTTAGAAACAGAAGGTTACCATCTTATATTTTCAATGTTGAAACTTGTTTGCACTAACTTTTTTCATATAGTACTGGTAGTTGACTGTGTTTGATCACTTTCAAAATGATATATGGTATTGTGTTGAAATGTATGTATGTGGGGGATCGTGTGGGCTAAATATTGAACACATGTTACAGTTCAACTTGTAATATCTAATATCTAATTATAAAAAGCAAATCAAATTATCACAAGGTTAAGAAAGTCTTATATAAAAACTAGAGCAAAATATGTAAAAGCATTAAATTTACCCACAAATTGATTTTACATATTATCTAAGAATTGTAAATGGGATACTCTATGATTAAGTTATCGACAATTTAATTAGACGACAACAAATCAGATGAAAATTGTTTATACTTTATATAATGTAGCACTCAATTGCTGACATGCATCAGGGTGAAACAGATAAATATAACACATTTATAAGCAAATGTAAAATTTATTTTCAATCTATATAACAACAAATCTGTTTGGCAATTACCATACTCTTAATTACTGTACACAATATTCCATAATGACTGCATAGCCACTATTTTGTACTTTGTAAGTTATCATTCCAATCCTTGTCATTCAATCCAGGTTTAATACCTTAATGCACCAGGAAAAACTCAATGGAGATTGAAATGTATCTTTAACAATAGCTGTCCATGCATTCATCATGATTTTGATAGGAATGAAAAAAAAATAAATAAAAAATCACAAACTTCTATTATCATTCCTGGTAAGGTTTGAGTATTACTGGTAACTTGTTTTTGATGAAGCAAAGTGACCAATGTCACCATTATTTATTCATGAGTACCTACAAATATATCAATAGAATGTGGTTTTTTTCTGTAGAAATTTTAGGGGCTAGATCTTGAATCCTAATTAAGACAAACAGCAATGGTTATGTTACTTAGTATAATTATCCATGATGCATCCTTAGACAAGTGCTAAAACATCTTTCTGATGGGAGAAGTCACTTTTCCCTCATAAGAGTTACAGAAAACTACTGCCAAATCAGGCAATTGTATGAGTATGATCCACGAACCAGACACAAACCGCTTTACCACACAGAATAACATGAGAGCAGTTCTCCACCAGGTACACATTGTTTGTCAGGTTCACAGCACCAAAATATGTCAGATCCAAAACATATAGGTCAGGTGTCACACAATTTTTCCATACTTTTGTACAAATTCTACCAGTTCATCAGCAGGAATGCTTGTTGCCGCTTCATTTATCTGTAATGGAATAATAATAAAAAAAAAAATACCAGTAGCTGGAAATTATAGAACAATTTGTCTCATGTACATTTGTACCTTTGGTATCTCTGCATTGGTTAAAATTGCAAAGAACATTTTCTTATTTGATATGATTTTTTTTTCACTCTAGAGTATCTTCCCTTACATAACAGATATAACAATAACAGGAGGCCAAACATGCTTGCAAGACTTCAACATTTTTTGAATGTTTGTGATGTACAAAAGTTTGTCGAGGTGAAATGCGACTGATTCTTGTGACCTTGAGTGTATTAATAAGCTGTCAAGGTCATTTCTTTTCACAAAGTTTGTTAGTCTGCTCAAAGAAACTAACAGTCAAATTCAAATCTGTTGCATTCCTTACCAGTTGTATCTTACTATGTTTATTTAGTTAATTTTTTTTAGATTGATGATTAGACTGTCTAACAATTCTTTTTTCTCTGACAGGCTTAAATATTGTTATGTTGCAGTTTCCTTTGTACGATTATATATAATATGTACATGTACTGTTTATGGCTCTTTAAATTTATTATTGTCCGTAATACCAAAACACTTCTACTACTACTAACCTCTCTCCACTTGCTGATTCCAGAGTCCACTGTGCGTTTTGTGCCCAGGAGTTTTTTCTGTCGCAGAGCTACATGGTCCCGGAGTAGGGTGTTCTGCTGCTCCAGCTGACTGAGGACATGCTGAAGCTGTGCCTTTTGTTTCACTTTGACTGAGATATTATACACCCGGCTGTCTTGTTGGGGGTCCCCTGAAGGTCGCCTGACACAGATATAAACATTAGGTGTTACTCTTTAGTTTTTCAGTAAATATACCGATGTTTACAAAACATAAAAAGTGTTTTGCCTGCCTATATAAATGGGTGTGCAAAACGACCCCATTCATAATGCATTTTAGAACTTATATTTCCCAAAAAGAAATAAAAAATTCCCAACTGTGTCCATAGAATAAAACTTCCAAAAACACAGATTAATACAATGGCAAAAGGTCAGAACAAACGACAGTCAATGGTCAAAATTGGTGTGAGCCATCATGCATAAACCTAGTTTTACACTGCATTATAAAACTGGTAAGCATGCATATATAACCCTCATAAAACATTAATTAGCATGTTATTTTTTATATGATTTACATGTAAAGTTTTCCAAATTTAAATTTGGTAATTGGATTTCCCCAAAATACCCAGGAAAAACACTGATAAAAGATATCCAATAGTTCCCACTGAATGACATTTATCAATTTTACAAGTATTGCTGAATACTTTATATGGTATATTAAAATATTCTGCCATACAAGTAAAAATTTTCAATGAAATTAAATGGAAGGAAATACTTCAATATTCTGTTTATCAAATATATTCGAAATTTCATGCAGTGTAAGAGATAGTTAGAGTGCTTAATTAAGAATGTCTTAACCAGTCTATACTATGTGTTTAATAAACAATATTTATCGTCTATACATTTCTGATACAAAAATTCTCACCATGCCTCCTCTTTGTTGTCCTTCTGACTTGCAATTACTCCATCCAAGTCATCAAGTATTTTCTCCATCTGTTCTTCCGCAAACATCAACATCACTTCCTCCTTTAATTGAATATAATTGCTTTTTTGAATTAATGAATTCTAATTCAATATAATGATTTAAACATCAATAATGTACTGCAAAATGATTATTTAAACTAATGGAATAAATTTATGCGACAGGTGTGTAAACTTTCCAGCATCAACTGAAACATTCATTTTTACAGATAAGATGATTCTACTACTCCTTTGTTAGTTTTATCAATTTACAAAATCAATCAAGATACAGGCAATAACGATAAGTAATGAAACTGATCAAAAATGAAAGTATTCAAACTTATCATTTTAAACAGTTCAAAGAAAAAAATCTTTTTATTAAATTGATTTAATGTGCTATTTACCAGAGTATAAGATATTTTCACAACCCCTATATGTCCCTGGCCATCAATAATGAATTTGTCTGTGTGTTTTCATTATTTTTTTTCTAAAATGAATGTCTTACACTGATGTGACAATCCAGTTGCTTTGTAAGCTGCATGTGCATCCTTTTGAGGACTTCAGGATTCTTCTTGTGAATAGGACGAAGATGCTTTTGAAATAACTGTAACCTAAAATACAGTAAAAATAGAAAACAAAAATATACATCTACAACTTTCACCTTTGATCATGATTTTCTTAATCTAACTTTTAAGGAACAGATTTAACTTCCACTTTTACAACCTTTTGGCCTTTCAGCATTCTTGGACATTATCGTCTGTCAAGCTTTATCGCTGTAATTGTATACATACCATCATAGTATAAAGTAAAACAAAGGGAAGCTACTCTGATAAATTAGAATGGTCTTTCTTAATTAGTGAAAGAGATAAAATATTATTGCCATTTTGGGTTACTACTATAACCAGACCTTTTTTCAATGGTTTGGGAGGGACCTTTTTGCCTAATTATGGAAGAAAGAAAGTGAATTGGGAAGGAGTTTTTCAGGGGTAAGCTGCAAATTTTAATTATTTGGCTTAAATATATAAAAAAAAAAAATCAAATTTGGAATGAGGCCCATTAACATTATGGGGTATTATATTATCAGCCCCAGAAATACCCTCCAAAACCACTAATAAAATAAAGAGTCTGCTGATCAGTCTATTGGTATTTATTGTGCCGACTGTGCTGACTGGCGCTTGTCAAAAAAGTTTCTTTACATGTTGGCTGGAGTAATATATACAGGACTTACAGGTCTGTAAATTAACTTGCTTATAATACGTAAACCCGCCTATTGTATGCCAACTGGGGTATGTACTTATTACGAAAAATAGCCACAGGAATCGTGTGTAATTATATGTCTTGCATGTCCCCTAGCTCTTTGTATATTTTTAGTTTTAAGCAGAGACCTATATACTAAATCCAAATTCACAAAAAAAATCATCATTTTGACAAGTTTCTCAAAATTGACATAAATATGTCCGTTTCACCCGTAAATATCAAGTAGAAAAGCAAGAAACATTGTTATCAAATTCTAAAAACCTATAATGTTTTTTTTAAATTAGCTATAGCCCAAAATTTCAGCAAAAAATAATTAAAAAAAATCTGATTCCCAGCATTCCTTAATTGCAGTCGCTGTAAATGTGTAGGCCCTACCAATGTCTGGATGCAGGTTATTTCATCAATATATAATGCTGTGTTGAGATGTCCACTGTGTAATCTAACTATCTACCACGTTTGGTAAAAGTTGGACTTCCACTTTTGAAGCACATGGCCACGTCACTATCGTATCGTTTTGTAAAAATCTAAATATGTCTACCCTACGACTCATAACCACAGGTACTTGGGGTAAGAAATTACATTTGTATATATATACTATATAAGCCTCGTATTACTACATATAAAATAGAAAATTCTTACCCCAAGTACCTGTGCTCATAACCTGTAAAATCTTAATATGTCTACCCTACGACTCATAACCTGTGACAGGTTATGAGTCGTAGGGTAGACATATTTAGATTTTTACAAAACGATACGAGAGTGACGTGCTCCTGTGTTTGAAGCGACTGAACTTTTTGTTTGTCCGAATCGCATTTTCTATCATGAGATTACTTTGCAGATGAAATTATCTTTTTCCTGGCTTGTGACAAGGCGTGGTCAAGAATCTGCATTCGTCCTTGTGATTCAGGCTTCTGGGATTCGTCGTTCGTTGTCTCCATGGATTCGCTTTCGTCTGTCATATTCTTCGACGGAGTCCTCCAGTCAATTGTTTATTTTGATTTCCCGCTGACACATTTAAAATAAATATGCTCTTGGTCTTTATAGGGTTTGTCGTTGACGTCTTTCTTTCAAGCATATACTTGAGCATGACTTTTAGGGTGAATTTTCAAATGAAACTATTCATGATTTGAAAGGTTTGTAATAATGTGAAATAAGAAAAAAATAACATAATCATTTATATTAACCATGTGAATGAATATACGACTTAGGAGCTTAATAACGGTTACTGTATAGTGCATTCAAACTATTACATATACATTCCCGTCGTGTTAGTTTTAATCTGTATTTTGTATTAACCAAGATGTCAGCTTCCAGCTTCTATAATACACAAACTAGAGGAAACAAAAAACACGGTTTTAAGTCTTACGCCGAGTTTAACTTCTTCACACGCAAGCGGATATTGAAAATTGGTAGCCTGCAATATATGAAATGTCTCATGGTTGTTCTGGTGATCAATTTGTTGGTGTTTTTATATCTGATATACACACACAACTTATTCTCTATTGACCAGTACGTGTTGTCGGCTGACGGTGCTTCACACTATCACCGGGAAGATGCTCAACATGTGGTTCTTGCCAAGGAAGTAACTGTTATCATAAGGGAATTCGAAGATTTCGAAAATCGTGTTAATGAAACTGTCAAAAATTTTAAGTGGATATCGCCATATATGAATGTGATTATAGTCTCAGATAACATTCCCTATCCGCCACTGGAATTAAACTTCAGCCAGACGATACACTTTGTAAATCTCCAACTGCAGCCAATGCTAGAAAACCCGACTGATACCCTCAGGAGATTAATCACAACTCCATACACACTGTTTATCCCTGATGGTACCAACATAACTAGATCCAAAGCTTTACTCCAAGCAGTTAAAAACATGAAAACAAGGAAATTAATCAAAGCTCTAGCCATCCCAATTGGATATGAAAAGCTGACCTGTCCTGGAATGGATGTGCATTTGCGGTCATGGTCTGTTGATTTCACCAACTTTGTTGGAGGTGAAGGAATGTGTGACTATGTGCAAGGAAATCATGCACTGTTGATGTCTACAAGTGACCTGTTTGAACTGACAAGTCCATTTGAACGCCCCCTGTATGTTTCATTGTACATGCAGTTAACTCTAAGAAGGTGGAAGACAGGAATTTACTCTGGTGAAGTTTTTATGCCAAAGACTATATTTAAAGACTTTCGAAGTGAATGGAAACATAAACACATGGAGGAATTACGTCTTGAGAATACAATGAGAAAATTTGAAATTAAAAAAGTATCCTATGATAAACAGAAAGTAATATATTATGGTTGTTCAAAAGATACCGAGAGGTGCTTTGGAACAGTCGTCAATAACATGCCTGAATTTTTATACAGAGAAAAATGGACCCCACCTTGTTGTTTGAAGGCAGTAAGAGAAACAGCAATACATGTCTTCACAATGTTGAATAAATGTTCGGCTCGCTACTGGCTGGAAGGTGGCAGCTTACTAGGAGCTGCTCGACAGAAGGATATTATTCCTTGGGACTATGATGTTGACATTGGTGTTTATAAGGAAGATCTAGAAAAATGTGAACAGTTTATAACCTTGACAAAAAGGAATAGCTTTACTGATGAAGCAGGTTTCCACTGGGAAAAGGCAACTGAGGGAGAATTCTTCAGAGTTCACTACAGTGTCGTTAATCGAAATCATGTTGATATATTCCCGTTTTATCCTAAGTCTGGGATAATGACAAAAAATACATGGTTTAAAACACATAGACAAGACAGAGAATTTCCTGAACATTACCTAAAACCACTTACAAAGGTGGAATTCATAGGAATGAATGTTTCAGCACCAAATAATATCAGACAGTTTTTAGAATATAAATTTGGAAAAGGAGTGATTGAAAATCCAAGGTTTCCCAACTCGGACATGGTGGTCGGTGGATAAATCTGTGTTATATGTGTGATGCTTCATATCTATTTAATAGAACTAAAAATAATTAATATACATGTTATAGTATACGTACTGTATCTGTATGATTTAAAAAAAATAAACATGACCATTCCTACAGATCTCATCGTTGTGGATGTGGAGTATTTAACATTTGTTTTGTAGTTTGCTACTTTGCATATCGTGTCATTGTTAATTATATATAAGTGTACATGTATATTCAGATTTTGTGTTTGTGTACATGTTTAATATATATACATATTTGATTTCAAATGCAATTTGAACTAAAAAATGTTTAAAATTTCAAATGGTCCTCAACCGATATGCTATATATATTTATAAGTTTTATCCTGTCTTCATCATGATCAGATTGTAGCAATATAATATATATATATATATAGTGTAGTTTAGAAAATCTTGTAAAGGTTAACATTGCTATCACAATTTCTCAAGAAGTAAAGATACATTAAACTTACACATACCAATAAACATCATTTGATGGTGGGACACAAGGTAAATGTAAATGTGTAAAATCAAATGTTTTAAAAAAATTATGAAAGTATTCTTTCATTCCTAATCATAGAAAAAAGTAATTTTGGTGTGTACTATATTTTAATATTTTTCAGGGAATAGGGATAGTAGAATCTGAAACTTGATTTACTTTTCCACAATTTTACCAAAGTATTCATGGATTGTTATATTCCATTATAGACATTTCATATTTTTCACATTCCACTTAGATAATTATAATGATACATATTTTTTATCAGAGACCTATTAAACTTCTATAAGTGTAAACATCAGAAACTTTTCTTAAACTTGTACACTCGTTAAAATCTTCGATATTTGTAGTATAAGATATTTGCCATGCTGATTTATAAAGATAAAAGGAATAAAACATTGATTGAGAATGATGGAAACAGACAAAACTTTTTTTAATTGTATGCTAATCTATTTCTTACAATGCATATGTACATGTATATGTAAATATTGATGTAAAATTCATCATTTGAAATATATACCGGTCCTAAGGATGGTGGTGTTTATTATAAACATGCTCCTGATATATAGGTCAAATTATGTATACTGATGTACAGGAATGAAATCATTTTCACTGTTTTTTCACTTATAAGTTATATGTTTTAGCCTAATATACTTTCAATATAAGAGCTATAGTGTTGCAAAGCAGCTGCTGTTTGTTGTTTATTTATCACATTATATTTAAGTTCCAGCAGGCCTGATATTTTGCCTTATATAATTACATGTTGCCAATTAACCTCTAGGACGGAGTCTTTAAAGTTTCTTTATACAATTGACTTAACCTTTTCATATTAACTACATTTGTAAGTCAAATAGGAAAAATCTCTTTGAAAATCTTTTTAAGTGCTGGAAGACCCAGAGGCCTGCTTTTTTGCCAGCAGGAACCTAGAACATAGTGATATGAAGTTTCTTCATACAAATGACCTTTGTCTTTTTTCAAGGTCACATGGGTCTAGTAGTTTTTTTGAGAACCTTCTGATCAAGTTCTAAAATACCCAAGGCTCTGATCTTTGGCCAGTAGCTAACTATAGGTATACGTACCTGCTATGGAGTGTAGTCAATTTTCTTCTTACGAAGTCAATGACCTTAACCTGTTTTAAAAATAACTGGGGTCGGAAATTTTAAAAAACGTCAAGGATCTTCTTTTTCAAGTGCCAGAAGCAAGGCCCATATGCCTGATATTTGGTCAGAAATTAACCAAGTTTGAGGGCTATAAAGATTTGACCTACAAAAGACGTTTCCTAGAGGAAAATTCTTAGAGTTATTGAGGAATTTAGGTCTGAAGGTCAAAAGTCAAGGAAACCTTTACAATTACATCATATGAGCTCTTTAAGGAAAGCCAAATGATCCGAAATTTCAAATAACGATATTTTGGTTTGCACTTTGCAGGTGTGCAATAGAGGTTTTAAAATTCGCTGTTACGAAAAAAATCATTAGTTAAAAACACTGTTAGAAAACCATAATAAAAGACACATGACCAAGCTCTATCAGATGGGAAATAGTACCGGGAACTATGCAGAAGACTAAACTCTTTGTGATTTCATAAAGTGAGAAACAAATATCCAGATTTGCAATAGATGTTTCAAAAGTATGTAAGGTCAAAGTCGCTGTAACTATAATGGAACTGGTAACAATTTCAAATGGTGATACGCAGACATGTTGATGTGCAATTTCTCAAGGCCAGGGTCAAGGTCAATGTTAAGATCATTGGAACCAATAATATACTGTCAAAAGACATCATATGTCTAATAAGGGTCATGCAGAAAAGGGCAAAACATTTTCTGAAATTTTACACGTATGCTGTGATATGCAGATGACCATTATGTGCAATAGGGGTTTGGGAATTTCTTATGATGATTGTGATAAGCAGATGAGGGATAAAGTCGATTTCCAGCCAGAGATTATTATCTCTTGTTATCATTGATAACATGTACTGGATCATGGCACACAGCATTTTGTATATATTTATCCATTTTGTTTGTATACATATACATTGTGTTATAATGAAAATGCTTATAAATTGTTATTTTTTTACATTGTCTATTTATCATCACGACTAGAAATTCAGCTAAATTATGGAGTGATATTGATGGCATAATTACATGTACAGTATGTTGTTGAATTTTCTCCTTTGAAATGACATGTATATATCACGGTGCTGGTAGTTGATCTTTTATTATATCACATTCAGCCATCAGCCCCGTACAATATGGCACAAAGAAGATTTAATCAGGACTCGTTGATAAGGTTTAATGTAGATATTTTATACACGGGAAACTCCACTAATAAGCTTGATAGTGTATACTTTATCTATTGACCGAGCTAGTTACTATAATGTACCAGATCTCGTTTACATTATGTATTTTGTTGAGCCAAATTCAGCCACATGCATTGTTGAATTTTCGGGAAGTATTTTTCAAGCACAATGTAACAAGAAATATTATAAATGTGTAATAATAATAATTGTAATACAATTCTATTATAAATTGTGTGACGAAAATTAACGATAAATTGTGCTAAGAAAAGGAATTTTATTTAAGTTATCCAAAGAACAGAAACTTTATATTTTAGAGTATGATAAGAACAACAATTCTGATTGAAAGGTATAGTAATAACCTTCATTAGACGAAAATTTTCAATGAGAATTTAGACAAAGTAATGAAAGTGGTGATTCTTCTAAAAAATGTTTATCTCTATTTAGCGGCATTAGTAAACTAATAGAATTATATAAATGTAACCTTATATTCTGGAAATACCTTTTTAGGTTACAGTTTTATGTACATCAGTTTCATACTATCTCTCGTCACAATCGAGTAGCCAATTCTAATAGAAATTTGATTATTCCAAATAAACAGCTGCTCTCTGATAAAGAATTGACGAAATTCTGAAACTATCAACGGTGAATTAATGGTTAAAAAATTCGCAACATAACAACATGTATCATTTCATATCATGGAGACCAAATGACAATAATGTAGATTTTTACAGTACATGTCTATTTGTTAGTCCAATTGTCCCGTTTGTGGAAGTTCTGTATTATGTCTGATTATTTGTTTATGTTGATTTTATTTAAGATCGGTACATTATCTAATTGTCAAAATTGGAATTGTGGTTTCAGCAAATTTAATGTTACATGTACGCTGCTATAAGCATATCAAACACATTCTTGCTAGTTTGATAATCTGCATTGTATTGTTAGCTCACCTGCCAGAAGGGCAAGTGATCTTTATGCCTTGGTACACTGTCCGGCGTCTGACGGCCCGACGGCAACTTTTTACCTTCAAACCACTTCTGAATAACCAAAAGGCACGGTAGGTTCTGATATGCCTGTAGCAAGCTTGGATAAAGACCTACCAAGTTTGTTTAAATGAATGGCCTGGACTATTTTCAAAATCTCAGGGACGAAATGTCTAAAAACATTTTTTTAACCAATTCTCCTCAATAACCAAATGACACAAGGTACTGATATTGGGTCTTTAGCATGCCGGGATGAACGGCTTCCAAATTGATTCAAATGGCTGACCTTAACTTCCCCTTAACTTAAAGTAATTTTAACTCCATAGCAAAAATTATTCAAATCGTCAAACAACTTCTTCTCAATAACTGAAAGGTCCAAGGCACACAGGGCCCGTAGCATGATATAATTGACTTGAAGGGCTACGAAGTTTGTTCAAATTAGTTATCTTAATTCACTGTTAAGGCCACAGGGATCATGTGTTAAACTTTTCAAATTACCATTACTTATTCTCAATTACCAAAAGTCTTAAGAGTCCTGATATTGCCGGTCACTAACATGCTAACACTTACCAAGTTTGTTTAAATGATTTACCTTAACACATAAAAAGGTTCCGGGATCAAATGTGTTAAAATCTTTTAATATCTTCCTTTTGGTAACCAAAATGTCTACAATAATATTATTTAACTATTGGAGTACTTGGTAAAATTGTGACATAGCTTTTTGTTTGACATGTTTTGGAGTCCACATAAACACACTAAATCTATTTTGAAACTCTCATTAATTAAATCAAGCATTACAAATTAAAGTACATTGTATTCTGTACTAGCTGACACAGATGAGCGATTCAGGCCCTTGAGCCTCTTGTATAAGGGAGATAAGATTAAGCCGATTACTCTTGTTTATCTCTTGATGGTTGTGGGATTAGATTCGTCACTCAGGATTCATGACTACATCATCTGCTTCGTATATTTTATAATGAAAACTATTGAATGGCGTAAGTCTTTTATAAAATAATGAATGTTTTATAATTTATTAATAAAGTGGTTTATTTGGAGTATTTTGTTCGTAATATGTCTACTGTAATATAACTATGACGCACAGAGTTCGTAATATGTCTACTGTAATATAACTATGACGCACAGAGTTCGTAATATGTCTACTGTAATATAACTATGACGCACAAAGTTCGTAATATGTTTACTGTAATATAACTATGACGTACAAAGTTCGTAATATGTTTACTGTAATATAACTATGACGCACAGAGTTCGTAATATGTCTACTGTAATATAACTATGACGCACAGAGTTCGTAATATGTCTACTGTAATATAACTATGACGCACAAAGTTCGTAATATGTTTACTGTAATATAACTATGACGCACAGAGTTCGTAATATGTCTACTGTAATATAACTATGACGCACAAAGTTCGTAATATGTCTACTGTAATATAACTATGACGCACAAAGTTCGTAATATGTTTACTGTAATATAACTATGACGCACAAAGTTCGTAATATGTTTACTGTAATATAACTATGACGCACAAAGTTCGTAATATGTCTACTGTAATATAACTATGACGCACAAAGTTCGTAATATGTTTACTGTAATATAACTATGACGCACAAAGTAGATCGGTTATTTACAATAATAGTTATAAGCTAAAAGCAAGAATGGCATGATTCAGTGTTCATGTTAAAAGTGTACATATGTAAATTACATGATGTTGTTTTTTATGATGCTTTATCATTACACACATTATGCTGGTATTCCAATTCCATGGGATACAAGATAGTGAATGCGATACTATATCATGTCATCACAGGAACGCTCGTGGCACAGACCCTTTTGCACAAATTATCAACTCGCTAATTTTTGAAATGCAACGCTGCCTACTTTTGAGTTGCACAGGAATATAAGGTTATCCGCTAGAATGAAGACAGTGAGTCTGTAGTTGTTTCTGTACCGAATTGTGTTTAGTCGATCAATGAATTCCGCACGTTTACTCCTTCACCAAATGTCAAATACCGCTTCCATGACAGGAACAACATTACTCCTTTCCTTGTTTTGTGTATCAATGTCGGTTTCAAGCCTTCTAATCTATCCTATGTTGTTGACAGCCCGTTGACAACCAGACTCATTTCGGGCCATTTCAACAAATGCAAGTCTTGCAAAGGTGTCTTACAATTCAGGCGATGTCAATTTACTATTCTGCCCGATACGGAACGCAGTGCCTTCTGCAACATTAACATATGAATTGAAATGAAAAAAGGTTCAGTCGCGTTTACTACTTTGGTACACATGGACAATGCGTTGATCCCCTTATTTCTACATGGATAATAACATGGACTTTTGTACGAGTGACTGATGATGGAAATATACCACAGTTGTTTTATACTATGCCGAGGTGTTCAGTAAACTTCAACTGAAGTTGATTTTCCCCTTAAGTTTTGGCTTACTTCTTTATAAATAGACGAGCAAAATTACCCAAACACAGAATTGATATCGGCAAATTTCATTTATTCTACATCATATAGCAATTTAGATATGCCGATTAAGTTTACCGTACTTTCCCACTAATTTGGTAAATAATGTTTAAAATAACTACTAAAAGTACTACTCTACTTCTTTATGATTGGCGAACGAAACTTCTTACGTTTGCGAACGAACAGTGATGATAAACTTGTTTTATAAGTGCGTTGCTATATCACAGTCTTTTAAAGTCAATACGTATACGTAGCTACTTATTAACACTATCTAAATATGTTTCTGTTTGGCTCCTGTGTGAATACAATCCGGATAGCTCTAAAGTTTGGTCATCGGATTCATCAGAACCTACAACAGAAGATGAAAAAACAAAATTATTTTCTTTTCTGGATAGACAGTATAACAAAACTTAAGTCTGCTATACTAGTATTTCATTAATACCTTAGATTCTGACGTGTTTATAACATAATCTAAAATCACAAAACATGCGATTACGTATTGGTACAAAAAGTATACATTTCTTGCTTTTTAGAGAAATTAATTCTGAACACATCTGTTCAGAATAAGAATATTATTGAAGACAGAGGTCTTGTCTACAGTAAAACTCGAAACATGTACAAGCAAAGGAAAACCTATATATGAATAGTGAATAAGCAAACTAAAAATAAAAACAAAATAATAGAATTAAACTATTTCTGGGAAACCTAGATCTGGTACATTTATAAGAACTGAGATGCTTTCATTAAAATACAGAACAAAATATCTAGAAATTATTTGGCAAACTATTTCATTTGTTTGGCATATTAATGTTTACCACTATAACTTACAGTTTTGACTTCTGTATATTGTTGAAGACCGTATTCTCCCCTGTAAACAACGTAGAAGTGTAAGTCGCAACAAGCGAAAAGAAAAATGCTTTACCTACATAAATACATTGTTAACGACAATTGAACTAATATAATAAGATTGACTATTTAAACTAACGGAACACTCGTTACTCTAGTGATGTGAAGAATTTTATAATGAAGCTTTTAAATATTTGTAATGTATGCCTCCGATAAATGGTTTATTCTTGTATTGTAAACAATGAATATGTATATCGTCCCTTTCGGTAATCTCAATACCACAATCGTGAATCTAAACTTTATTTTCGAAATGGAATGTTCGTTTACATATTCTTTCTTCTTAAATGCATCACGTCATCTTCCTAATTATTTAAATACGAGTATGCTAGATAAAAATTGTACTTACAGTTCTCGTCCTATTCCGGACATTTTGAATCCCCCAAAAGGACTTTGTGGACAGATAACATTATAGGCATTTACCCTACAGAAACCAGAAAACAATGCAGCTGTTATAGTCTTCTCATCATAGATCCCAAAATAATCTTTATTACGTACATTTGGTACTACACTTCCTCAACCTTCCATAACCTTCTTTCAGGTATAAAACAAAATTCAACAGTCAAATATTTCCGTTATGGGAATATCAGAACATTATAACATTAATATTACGGGAACACGACGTCATTCTATATCATGCATGGTATCAGGAACATCCTGCGTACCGTCACTTCAATAATTGGTGTAAATAAAATTTAATCAAGTCGTAGAAATGAAGTCAGTTGAGTCAGCAAACATCTACAGATAGAATTGTTACTTTGATATTTGTTGTTAATGATGTTTATGTTTGGAAGCCTAGTTCTGATAATTCATTAAACATTAACAAAGAAATAATAAATAAATAAATAAATAAAGGATATAAATGTATTAATCTTTCAAATAGTTTATCGTTTTATATCCATACATCGTAAATCTTATAGTTCAACTAAATATTGCTTATTACAGCAAACTGTATATATCTGTAGAGAAATCACTAGACATTATAATAATGTCTGCCACTTTAACTTACCACACTGAACCAGCCTTGACATTATTGCTGAAGGTTATTGCTTTCTCAAGATCGTTAGTAAATATGGCAGCTGCCAGTCCGTATTCTGTATTGTTGGCCTTCTCGATCAAATCCTGCATGTCCTTAAACTTTATTATCTGTTGAACTGGTCCAAAGATCTGAAATGATTGAAATATGATTTTTTTTTTACTTTCAATTTCAAATATTTCTATCATTTTATTCTCTTTTATTTTATCACTTTTGTGAAAACTATGATTCGACGAATGTCCAATACGCACAAATAAATATATATTAATATGTTCGTTCTTTTAATCATTTACACAGGGATATACTTCTACGCATTATAACTAAATCGTGTATATCAGACTAATATACCTTTTCAAGATAGTGGTATTCTATATTTTGTTTATACATATGTTTTCCCAGTTTGATCAATTGCAGTTAAAATTACGGTTTCATTTATATTTTGATATTTTTGTTGCTTTTGGATACAAGAATTACCCACCATCAAAGGAATGTGAGAAATGTCATATCACATGAAATTGAATGTACATGTACATATTTGATTTGATAGGATTTAACAAGCGCCTTTTTAAGTTTTGGTAAACTAAATTTAGTTACAAGCAGATGCTTTGAATACATAAAACAGTGTTTTTGTTTTGTTCTTTGATTACCAGAGTTGACGCAACTCTCCCATTTGATACAAACCTCCTCCCTGCCGATGGTCATGCTCTCTGTGACACCAGAGAACACTGTTGGCTCTATGAAGTAACCTTTGCCTTTGATTTCCTTCCCTCCACATTCCAGCTTGGCACCTTCCTTTACCCCGGTATCGATAAGAGACAGGATCTTCTTGAATTGTGTTTCATCTATCTGAGTTACATAAACGTTAAATGTACTTTCTGTTCGAAGGGACTTCAGTCAAGTTAAATTTATTATGTCACAAACTTGTTCATAAAACTTGAAATAATAATGTCGGGATTTGATAATGTATTGATTATATGCATTTTTTAGAAACACATCGTGAAGAACCAATAACATTTCTAGATATTTAAATCATAACACAACAATATACCTGTGGTCCGGATTCGAACTGAGGGTTAAAAGGATCGCCTACTGTCCGGGCTTTAGCTCTGTTGACCAGCCTGTCTTTGAAATCTTCATAGATCTCCTCCTGGACGTAGGTTCTTGAACCCGCCGTACAACACTGACCTTGGTTGTAAAACAGCGCTTGATGGGACATCTCTGCTGCGAAATCCACTGTATAAGAATAGTGAATGTGGAGATTCCAACAATGCAAACATGGCAAGTTGCATTCAAATACCAACAGCAATGAAAGAGCACAAGCATATTCACCTGTATCTGCCAAGCATTCAAAACCACTTCTACAATTTTTTTGAATGGTTTCAAAGCGTCTAATTATCAATACTCTCAATGAATACGGTGACGCTTTAACCAATATACGGGCGAAAAGAATGCTACACGGTACATGCCTAATTTTGGCAAATTGTTATGCATATGAGTTTTATTTAATTTCCTGAAGCTTTTACGGCGAGAAGAATGCTGCAGGAAATAATAATGCCTAATTTGGCGATATTGGAGCTTCGCATAGATAAGAACTCAACTTCCTGATAAATCAGTTTGAAAATGAAACGGACATTTAAGTTTATCATGGCCTTGTCGTATATTGTGTAGTGAACTATCTTGCCTACTTTATATTCAAGGAGAAATCAAACACAGATGAGGTGGTACATTTTCAGAAGCTACACGAAGCATAGAATTGATTAAATACAAAATTAAAAATAATAATGGCGCGTTTCATATATTTTGAAGCACAGATACCAAAACCAATCTGCAAAGAAATCGCTAATCTAGCTCAAAATCGAAAAACGATTTGCATGGAGACCATTGAAAAGTTAAATGAGTTAACCAAAGCTTAAAAGACAGGATAAATGCATTCATCGTAATATTAAGGGATACTCTTAATATGAAATATGCTTACAGTTTGCATCTGCGAATATAACGTTCGGACTTTTGCCTCCTAGCTCCAGTGTGACTCTCTTCAAATTGGAATCGGCAGCAGCCTTCATAATCAGTTTTCCGACCTACCATATAAAATGACCATGAATGTTAAAGTGTGAAATTTTGTATCAGTATATAAGTCTAAACTTTTGGTCACCATAGATCAATTATCAAAAGCGTTGTTGACATATTTCCTGAATCGTCACTGATAAATTCTACGGTACCTCTGTTGAACCTGTGAAGGCTACTTTGTTGATATTCGGGTGACTAGAGATGGCAGCTCCAGCAGTTGGACCATATCCGGCCACTATATTCACAACTCCTGGCGGGAAACCAGCCTGTAAACGGATACATATAAAAAATAGGTTTTTTTTTGGTAACACATCTAACGATTCTTATGAGTGAATGTGGCACTATAGACAAATGAGTCAGGAATGTAATTTGACATTTTCATATTATTTAATATTACCTTTAACTCAAACACATACCAGACTATAACTTAAGGAATATCACAAACTGGTTTTAATCATAATATTGATTAAACCATGGTTTCATCAATTGTATTTTACATCTTTTAAACGCACCATGGCAAACTTACATTTACACGAAAAAGGCAAGTTGAAATTGTCTTTTTAGAATACTGTCGTTAAGTAACATACACATAAACATCCAATGCTAGTAATTAATTAATGAAATAATTATATCCTTAATTTGAACTACTTATCTTCAAACAAAGCAAACCAGCAATGCCATTCTATGAATATTAAATGTACAGTCCTGGAGTGACACAAAGGATGACGCATTCTTTTGTTTATGTCTGCAAACAGTAATAAGATGTAAATGTAGATATTGACCTACCTCTTTAAAGAGAGATCCCATGTACAGGGCCGTTAGTGGAGTTTGCTCGGCAGGTTTCAGCACGATACAGTTACCACAGGCTAGAGCAGGTGCTACTTTCCACGTCATCATCAGAACAGGAAAGTTCCACTGTAAATTCACCGATACACAGTACACAGTACATGTAATGACATAGAAAAGTAGAATATATTATTTTTCTAACATTGCCTTGATATCTCCAAACATTATGTGGCTATTGGATCTCAACGTCTAGATTTTGACATTTCTTTCGTCCTTCTTGCCTTTAGGCCGTTAGTACCACTGCCTACTCATATAAGGACAAAACAGCTGTTTAATGCAGTTTAATTCATTTGTGGACCTATTGTATCCAACTCTTTTGTTTACCTTGTGATCCTTAACATGAATCCAGCATATCTTGCATTCTGATATCACACTTATTGTTATATGCTGTAAGATATACATTTGAATGACCTGATGTTATATCGAAATGATACACAAGACATAATAGCATCACTTTAACGCGGAATACTATTACAGTTATTGTGTCTTGTTAGTTTACCGGAATTATTTGTCCGCATATTCCCACTGGTTCATGTCTCGTGTAGCAAAAGAATGGTCCATCTAGAAAATGAACAAAGTGGATAAACAATAAACTACAAAGACAAACAGAAAATGGTTCATTTATTAATGAAATCGCTAATACAAAAGGAGAGTTGTCATAAATCTATAGCGACCTATTTTGTGTTTCCTTCGTCTCCTCCATAGCATCAACACTTATCAATATTAAATTATTTTGAATACTGTGTATTATTAAGTAAATTATTATTTGTTTTTCAAATATTAATGATTCATTTCTTAATGTTTAGAATTCATTCATTAACATTAATAAATATCTAAATGACTTATTGATAACTGCTTCTTTTCCCCACAAAGGCTTGCCATATTTATAAATGTAAATAAGCAGACAACTACATTTGTTTATCATTTCATCATTTTTAAATGGTCTTTATAAACGTATCTCTCACTTGTTTCGTGAAATTATCTTTGCCTTATAGCTCAAATGACAGGAGACTGAACTTAGATTTCAAGCGTGCTATTCACGAGCAGCAACACCCAGTTAACGATTTTCGCCTGAATGATGACGTACCGACAGGGATCGTCCTTCCCATGATCTTGTCTGTCCAGCCGGCATAGTACCGGATTGTGTTGATAGCCATTGTCATGTCATTCATATACATATCCCTGAATGGCTTTCCATTGTCCATTGTTTCTATACTCTGTAAACATTAAGATAAGTATGTTTGTAGCAATTAGAAACATTTCTTCATAGAAAATGACTACAATGTAATACTTTTGTGACATTATATTGTGACTCTATTTATGATATTATTCTGTGACATTACTTTTTTATATTAGTTTGCGACATTATTTATGATATTATTTTGCATTATTTGACATATGTTTTATATATTACTGAATTTATACTAAATGTTGGTTTTCACTTGCGTGTTTTTTTAAATTAATTTCACATTGTAATGGTTATTTGCATATTATACAAAACAGAATGTGTCGAAAGAACTTTCGTTGCATATATACAGTGTAACCTCACTTTACCGACCACTAACTCTAACGACAACCTGTATCATCCGACCATGTTCATCGGAATTGAGACAGGCTCCACTGTCATTACCGACACTGATTTCTCAGCACACGGTCATATCTGACACAATGACTCGGTGTAGAGTCCGCTTCTTTCAAACAAATGCATATATACTATAGAATAACGAACTAAATATTTTATGTGTAAATATTTTCAGGAATAACTGACCGATATGTAGACTCTGTCTCGTTCCATCAAGTCAGCCAGCTTGTTTAGGAGAACCCCCCGCTGGCTGGCGTTCATCATCCGCCATGGTGATTTAGGCTCGAATGCAGCTTGTGCGGCCTTCACTGCCTTGTCGATGTCGGCCTTCCGGATTATAGAAGTTTTAGCGTGGATGAGAATATCATTTAGTATCAGGTGGGGACTTATTATGAAAACTAATGTGGCCCTTTGGTATTATAAAAAATGCGTATAAGGAATATTTATTATTAACAGATACATAATAATTATATATATATTATATAAAGCTGAAACTTATAATTACTGGTCTGGTCGTTTTGGATTATAAAAAATGTGTAAAAGAATATATATCATTATGTAGAACCCACCTCCCTTCGATCCAAAATCCAATAACAATAATGTGCTATGGTAAAAAGTTTGAAGTCGGTGTCATGGTCATTTTGGACTTAACTAAACTCCCATTATATGTTACATGGGCATGGATCGATGCTTTAATAGTCTAATTTAGTTGGTCCTTGAATATGATATGTATTTCTATTACCTTGTCGCCTTCCTGAACATTGGTTATCTTTTCGCCTGTACTTGGGTTCAGGGTGGGGAAAGTTTTTCCACTGACTGAATTCACATACTCATTGTTGATGAAAAGCTGTGAGAAATACACAAAGTGAAAGGGCATTAGTACAGCCATGTATGTAACCCCTACGATATCCTTTTTTGAGACAGCGACGCTATCCTTTGAGCAAACTAATCTCCATTTCAAATAGTGATGCAGTTTCCCGTATGAAATGATGGACTTCAGATCACCAGAAAATTAAGGAGGCGTACATTTACACTAATCTTAGCAAATGGTACGTTTACCTTTCCGTAGTGATACCCAAATAACTGCCAGCAAAAGAAACCATGTTTAATGAAACGCATGCAATTTATGTAATTCGATTCACCACATGGGAGCACGTGTGAATTCGGACAGGCTTTTCGTCTTCCCGCTTTCCACCACCGCGTCATCCTGACCTCCTAATCGTTCATAGTAAAACAATTTAGTTTTAACGAAATCTGCTTCAGATACATTAGATAGCAAGCATGCTTTTACATTAGTATTTATTTAAATATTATTAGTCATGTCTTAGTAAAAGAACGAGTGATCTTATACAGTAAAGTGATAGTCATAGGCAGTAGAAATCATTGGTCGTGTGGTAAATAGTCATTATAGTGGTAGACATTTTAGTGCATGCTGTAACATAAACACATGGTGTTATGGTACATATAAATACATGTTATTACGATACACATAATAGTACGCGTAGTCGTGTTAAAGACATAGGCAGACTATGGTAGACTGGCATAAGTGCATGGTATTGTTGATATGATAAGCATAATTGGTCATATGGTAGACATAACTGGTCATGTGGTAGACATAATTGGTCATGTTGTTGAGTTAGACATAATTGGCCATGTTGTTGAGTTAGACATAATTGGTCAGGACGTGGACATAATTGATCGTGATAGACGTAATTGGTCATGTTGTAGAAATAGCCATAATTAGTCGTGTCATACACAAAATTGGCTATGGAAGAGACATTTTCAGTCGTTTTAGAGCTATGCACGGGATGTTGCAAGTTCAGTGTACTGGCTGTTGTGTGCAAGACATAAATTAAATTATCTAAACATACGAGAAAGTCACAGGCAATTTGGACTTCAATTAATCCGATAGCGCCATTACAACGGTTGTAGTCTATAGTTGTCGACTGTTAAATAGCCAAGACAAGTGGTTATTTACAAATGATCTACAATCGACTGGCAAATTCCTCCGAGATGTTATGTCGACTAATGACACAGAATGTTACCTTGTCTATACGTCTGCGATAACACTGTTAGTTTAGTCGATATACGATTTCACAAGTCTCTCTCGCTTTTTTATTGTTCAACATGTAGTTATTATCCATGCTCACACTTATAATATTACCTTGAATGTGTATTTTCTAAACACAAATTAAATAATTCAAAAAAATATTCCATCTCATTTAATTATCCATGATAGCATACTGTTTATAACCATAGAAAGATAAACACTGAATCAAAACAACCTATACACAGGGTCATAATGTGGAATGCAAGAAATTTACATATCTACATAATATAGCTTTGCAATGCAAATATTGTACATGTATGCCCAAATAAACCTGCCTTGTTCGCACGTTTTCATCATTTAATTATGTTTGTTAGCTCAATGTCGCAGCCGGATTCTATTTATAACTGATGAAATTACCAAATGTTCATCTAAAAATGAATGCATTCACCAACCTTTGTGTATTTGACCTTCGGGTTCTTGATAGGCTCTGGTAAGGTCACACCTGCCATAACTGAGAAATATCAACAGGATCCTATTCTGACTGGTCACTGGGAGATGGTCGTGTGACTCTATCGAGAGATAGTGAGTATATATATGTATATAAGTCATGTGATCGGATAAACCACCCAAGCGGAAGGATGCGTGAACATGTAAGCCCATCTAAGGGTTTCTGTGGTGACGATTTATTGGTGTCATCAGCTGATAATAAAATCAAAATCAACACAGACATATAACATTGATATATCTGTTACGATAAACGTGTATTTGTTGTCGAAATATACCCACAAGATCTCTGTCGTTCTGTAATATATTATATCATATATCATATGTTATATATATATTCAAACATATTTCGCAGGTCATACTTCAACTTTGATCAGTTTCCGTCGCTCACCATCATTGTATACATATAGGATTAGAAGGATAAGAAGACAAGTAGATGAGACAACAGATATAAGTAATCACGGGAACTGCCTAATCAAAACTATATATACAGTTCATAACGATGATAATGTTTCCTAAAAGTGTTAAAGATATATGTATATCATTTATAAGAAGCATGGTCGCATCTATTGATAATTACATTAATGTGTTTTAGCTAGTAAACGGACATATACGGACCAATTCTCTTTAGAACCATAACTAAAACAATAGTCATATTTAATATAAATGAATGCATAATGAAACTTTAAAAGCGATTCTAACTTTCTTACAAAAGATCTGAAGTAAAGTAGTAAAACCCCTAGTCTAGATCATGAGCGGACTCTCTGAACACATCATATCTAGAAAGGAGCACAATTGTAAATACACTATATCAAGGACAAATAATCTGTATTTATATGTCTAAGTATTTGTATTAAGGATACTGAACTGACACAGTGTATCCAATTAAAACTTAAAGTCCATACTTTGATTGGACTAGTGTTGTAAACGATCCATGAGTTAAATCTGCAGACAAGAAAAAAAACACAATATCTGGTTTTGCAGTCCAAGTAGACCGCACAACAATAAACAAATCGGTCATTAAAGGAATTAATCTGATGTTTAATTGATTTTCGTTATATCGGTCTGGCGTCGGTCCAGACCGATATAAAAAGTTTGTAAAACATTACAATAATTCAGCATCTGTAATCTCTTATCAGACCCTGGTAAAACCAAAATATTCTTGGACTTGGTAGATATTGTAAAATTATTTTCAAAAATCAAAACTATATGGACCTTTTCAGATCAAACAAAAACATCCGTGCCAAATATTGATACAATAACACATTATCTGACTGAACAGCAGATCATAGAAAAACAAAATGTTAGCCAACTATTGACGGACAAATTGACGACGGGACGGACGTAGAAGCTATACCAAAATCAACGGGTGTATAAAAACAAAAGAATACAAGAAAGTCTCTTGCACATGCTTACATACTCGTATACATATCAGGAATATAATTCGTGAAAGTTTGCTCAGTAGAGTTTTAGTAAACATTCCTTATGTTCTCTTTTCTTCACTTGTCCACATGCGTATAAATGATGGAGGATTATCCCTTCTTTTGGTTCGGTTAGTTTCCATTTATGTTTAAATGGAGTTGCGTGTTTATCGGAACGCATCATTAACATCCATCAAAGTATTAACGTTTCGTCGACTTTTCCTGTCGCTTTACAGACAATATACATGAAGCAATATTTGATATACGTAGAAGTTGAAAGTAGACCAAATGACCACTTGCTGTGAGAAAAAGAGTCACTAACAAGGCTGACAAGCAATGTTTAGGTCCTGTTCATACATCTTCAATAACGCCTAGCTAGGTAGGTTCAATAAGTTAACAACGGAGTTTGACAATACGTAAGGATGGAAAAGACTTTTTTAAGAATTGATCATGAATAATACAATCTGAAGAACTAGTAATAAAGGCATGACGTATTTAATAAACCCAGATCCAGCAATATTACAATAAAGGGGTGTCCCCGCTCTAAGTTTTCAATGCTATCTACCTGTACAATTGATCTTTGATTAACTTATGTTGCATAATGTTAAAAACGGTATATGAGAAAACTGGGCGGGCCTGTGGCAGTGTAATAAAGTGTCAGCATGTCCTAGAGGGTCTATCATCTATTGTGCTATACAACAACAATCATACCTTCAACATAAGCAAATGCAAGCTTATATGGAAAGTGTTTACACCTTTTTGTGCACGTGTGAAATATTAAGAGCATGTCTCTATATCGAAATGTTCCCTCTGGTATTGTATAAACAAAACAATGCCTTATAGTGTCTTGTCAGATTTGATTTAAAAACAATTAGAAATCATCGTATGAAGCCAATGAAAAAAAAACGCACAAAGAAATGATTTCCTATTTTTCATGAAAAACCAAACACACTAAGAAAGTCTTCGGTATTCTTCAGGAAAAACCAAACAAAGAATTTTTCCCGACTTTTCATGAGAAAACAAATACACAACGAAATTATGTCCTATTCTTCATAACTAAACACAAAACTCTTTCCTATTCTTGCTGATGGTACATGTATTTTGTACACCCAGTT
This sequence comes from Pecten maximus, assembly GCF_902652985.1. Lineage (NCBI taxonomy): Eukaryota > Metazoa > Mollusca > Bivalvia > Pectinida > Pectinidae > Pecten > Pecten maximus. The sequence continues at coordinate 20,412,445 of NC_047023.1, read as the reverse complement.
AGATTATCTATATAATCCTGCAATTCCTAACTATAAATCGTACAAAAATATTGTTTATTGCAACGCATGATATGTTAACCTTTGAGGGTGATAATCTTTATTATGTTTCTTGTTATCGCATCAAAAACGTAATCATCACTTCGACTCATTAACAGTTCTATATGAAAGCATTCATGGAGTATAGGAAAACATCCCTGTTATGGGAATTTCTTTAAATCATGTAATGGTCTTCTAAGAGAAATTTTAAGTAAAAGCATTTCCTTAGGTTAAGGAATATTGATGAAACTGGGTCCTAAAATATTTTCGATCTGGCTTTTGCATCTTAGATACCATTCAAATTTTAGTAGTATGTAATATATGGCTCATTGTGGTGTACTATGTCCCTCTCTCTGCTACCATAAAAAAATCCTCTTTAATAATATTCCGCTATAACTTTGAACCTTCCATTGACCAAGAAGTCAAACTTTGTGAATTTTATAGTCCCAGAGAGGCGGGTTTAAAAGGGTTCAAAGTAGTTAAAATGTCAACAGCATTCGTCTTGATTTTGATTTTTGAAAAGAACATTATTATTTTCAGTTTGGAAAAATCATCAATGTTGCAGTGTGATGGCATGGAGAGTGTAGATACATATGTATATAAATCGACAAGTCGCAATGTCAACGTAAGTATGCTGTCTCTTGGAGTCTTGGCTGTGCTCTGTTGCTAAAAGGAAGACATTAAAAGTGTCAATATTTGTAGATTGATCTCAAGTTATTTTTTCTGTTGTTTTTTTCTTTCTTTCTTTTTTCTCAAATCAACCGACCAAATCTGATGGTCATCTAGATTGGGTGTAACACAGATACACACATCTTCCCATTTCTAACAACACACCAATAAAACAACTTATTCATGAAAATTCTATTTTATTCATATATAAATATGGAATTTGGTTAAATCATAATCATGACATTGATAGATCAATATACAAGTAAAAAGTGAAATTCTCAAGAAATATATCTTTTCATGTCCATGTATAAACACACATATTCCTTTCACACAATATCATACACTCCCAGACCAAATGAAACAAATATCATCTTAATAGGGCTAACAGTAAACGCAAGTACCAGCAGTACTCGCGGAATAACATTACACATACAGTTCAATTCGGCCGTTTTTATACAAAACGATAGTATATGATATGACAGCAATAATCTTGAAAATGGCATTCTTAAATCAGCAAAATATAACAAAATGTCGCATGCACAATACATGCTATAGCATATCCTCATTTGGCGGTCTAGAAGTTGTTTTCTTCTTCAGCAAGTAGTAAACCTTCAATAAATTAAACAAATTCAAAGCACTTGTTTGTTCTCTAAATGCTGTCCGTTACGAATGTCTACATCTCTCTAGTCCTTCTCCAATCTTCCAATCTTTTTGCATAAATCCTAGTTTTGTGACACGGTTAGTGTTTGTTAAGACACATTGTTCTTGACAATTGTCGGTCATTGTTGTTATTTTCTTTTCTATTACACGGAGTATTGTTGTTTTATTTTGTTGTTGCTCCCGCGTTAGTCACAAGAATAATTTTCTCATGTCTATTTCCTTACAGGTCTATTTCTTCTCGGTGGCTACTGGTGCCTTAGATCCCTCTGTAGGTTCCCGGACCATGTTCAGCAGTTTGTCTAGCTTGGCGATCTCCAAGGCTTCCCTCTGGGCTGGGTCCATAGCAGGCTGGCCCTTCTTCTCCTACAAAGCACGGGAAATTATAATGAGTTGTGTGTCATATACAGTTCCAAACTGGTTAGTACTGTTACGTTAGTTATTACATCATGAAAATCAAACATATAACAGAATCCACAACTACGGTACTTCCTTACAAACAACACTACAGTATATATAACCACACAATACTACTTTACATGAACAGGTTAATCCACGACTATTGTGCTTCTTTACAAACATGTGAAACAAAGTGATCGGTAAACTGTTATACAATTATATCAGCTAATCAAGAACAAACGTACAAGATTTGTTATCATACAATTTTACATACACGAACGAAAGGTTATGATTTAGTAAGTGCTACATATTTACAAAGACTTAACTTGATGTTACATTACATATCATAAGTACATAAAAAGAAGTAAAAAATGAGTCTCTTCTATGTGTGAATTCATATTGATCAATAGTCATCATTGACTTACATTGTAGTTGCAATTCAATGACATTGAAAAAAGAATTTCAAAGCGGGACATTTTCTCGAGAGTAATTACTCCAAAACAAACGAAACAAAAGAATGCACTTTTCAAATATTTTAACTTCAGCGAAATCCATAGCCAAACACATTTCAATTGATCATCATGTGAATTCAAACAGGGATGACATTACTCAGCGATATCCTCAGTAAGAATGAGTGCGGATGTAATGTGACGGTACAAAAACCTGACGTAGAGATCTCACGCAGACACACATCAGTGTCAGTGAGGTGTTCAGGTGATAGATAAACACACTTATCAAACAAAGTTCAAGTGTATTGATGATAAACAGTCCGTAAGATCGTGTGTTTTTTTTGTTTTTGCTTTTTGTTTTCATAATTAACCTTGATCCTTTCTATTGACGCGTTACATTATGGACGTATTTTGTTTGTTTGTTTTTGTTGTTGTTTTATATACATTTGTGTGTATATATAAAAATATTCCTAATTGACGTTTTACGTTACAAACAGTAGGAAATGTTATGGACGTATTCACAACAAGGGGATTCTTTCCCATTAACGTTTTACGTTATACATTCAGTAAAGTTCCACTGTGAAATCATGGATATGGGTACTCTCTATTGACGTTTTACGTTATAAACTCCGTGAATATAGGTACTCTCTATTGAGGTTTTACGTTATAAACTCCGTGAATATAGGTACTCTCTATTGAAGTTTTCCGTTATAAACTCCGTGAATATGGGTACTCTCTATTGAGGTTTTACCTTATAAACACAGTGAATATAGGTACTCTCTATTGAGGTTTAACGTTATAAACTCCGTGAATATAGGTACTCTCTATTGAGGTTTTACGTTATAAACTCCGTGAATATGTGACCTCTCTACTGAGGTTTTCCGTTATAAACTCAGTGAATATGGGTACTCTCTATTGAGGTTTTACGTTATAAACTCCGTGAATATGGGTACTCTCTATTGAGGTTTTACGTTATAAACTCCATGAATATAGGTACTCTCTATTGAGATTTTACGTTATAAACTCCGTGAATATGGGTACTCTCTATTGAGGTTTTACGTTATAAACTCCGTGAATATGGATACTCTCTATTGAGGTTTTACGTTATAAACTCCGTGAATATGTGACCTCTCTACTGAGGTTTTACGTTATAAACTCCGTGAATATAGGTACTCTCTATTGAGGTTTTACGTTATAAACTCCGTGAATATGGGTACTCTCTATTGAGGTTTTACGTTATAAACTCCGTGAATATAGGTACTCTCTATTGACGTTTTACGTTATAAACTCCGTGAATATGGGTACTCTCTATTGAGGTTTTACGTTATAAACTCCGTGAATATAGGTACTCTCTATTGAGGTTTTACGTTATAAACTCTGTGAATATAGGTACTCTCTATTGAGGTTTTACGTTATAAACTCCGTGAATATGGGTACTCTCTATTGAGGTTTTACGTTATAAACTCCGTGAATATAGGTACTCTCTATTGAGGTTTTACCTTATAAACACAGTGAATATAGGTACTCTCTATTGAGGTTTTACGTTATAAACTCCGTGAATATAGGTACTCTCTATTGAGGTTTTACGTTATAAACTCCGTGAATATAGGTACTCTCTATTGAGGTTTAACGTTATAATCTCCGTGAATATAGGTACTCTCTATTGACGTTTAACGTTATAAACTCCGTGAATATAGGTACTCTCTATTGAGGTTTAACGTTATAAACTCCGTGAATATAGGTACTCTCTATTGAGGTTTTACGTTATAAACTCCGTGAATATAGGTACTCTCTATTGACGTTTTACGTTATAAACTCCGTGAATATGAGTACTCTCTATTGAGGTTTTACGTTATAAACTCCGTGAATATAGGTACTCTCTATTGAGGTTTTACGTTATAAACTCAGTGAATATAGGTACTCTCTATTGAGGTTTTACGTTATAAACTCTGTGAATATGGGTACTCTCTATTGAGGTTTTACGTTATAAACTCCGTGCATATGGATACTCTCTATTGAGATTTTACGTTATAAACTCCGTGAATATAGGTACTCTCTATTGAGGTTTTACGTTATAAACTCCGTGAATATGGGTACTCTCTATTGAGGTTTTACGTTATAAACTCCGTGAATATGGGTACTCTCTATTGAGGTTTTACGTTATAAACTCCGTGAATATAGGTACTCTCTATTGAGGTTTTACCTTATAAACACAGTGAATATAGGTACTCTCTATTGAGGTTTTACGTTATAAACTCCGTGAATATAGGTACTCTCTATTGAGGTTTTATAAACTCCGTGAATATAGGTACTCTCTATTGACGTTTTACGTTATAAACTCGGTGAATATGGGAACTCTCTATTGAGGTTTTACGTTATAAACTCCGTGAATATAGGTACTCTCTAATGAGGTTTAACGTTATAAACTCCGTGAATATGGGTACTTTCTATTGAGGTTTTACGTTATAAACTCAGTGAATATGGGTACTCTCTATTGAGGTTTTACGTTATAAACACATTGAATATGGGTACTCTCTATTGAGGTTTTACGTTATAAACTCTGAATATGGGTACTCTCTATTGAGGTTTTACGTTATAAACACATTGAATATAGGTACTCTCTATTGACGTTTTACGTTATAAACTCCGTGAATATGGGTACTCTCTATTGAGGTTTTATAAACTCCGTGAATATAGGTACTCTCTATTGACGTTTTACGTTATAAACTCGGTGAATATGGGCACTCTCTATTGACGTTTTACATTATAAACTCTGAATATGGGTACTCTCTATTGAGGTTTTACGTTATAAACACATTGAATATAGGTACTCTCTATTGACGTTTTACGTTATAAACTCCGTGAATATAGGTACTCTCTATTGACGTTTTACGTTATAAACTCTGAATATGGGTACTCTCTATTTACGTTTTACATTATAAACTCAGTGAATATGGGCACTCTCTATTTACGTTTTACGTTATAAACTCTGAATATGGGTACTCTCTATTTACGTTTTACATTATAAACTCCGTGAATATAGGTACTCTCTATTGACGTTTTACGTTATAAACTCTGAATATGGTTATTCTCAATTGACGTTTTACTTTATAAAATCAGTGAATATGGGAACTCTCTATTGAGGTTTTACGTTATAAACTCGGTGAACACGGGAACTCTCTATTGAGGCTTAACGTTATAAGCGTAGGGACGTTCTACTGACGTGTTACAGTATACACATTGATATTAATTCCGAATTGACGTTTTAGGTTGTAACGAGAGGGACATTTCTTTGACGTGTTCACAATGAGTATATTCTCTCTATTGGCGTTTTACGTTATGTTTAAGTATGAATATGGGTACTCTCCATTGACGTTTTACGTTATAAACTCAGTGAAATTGCATTGACTTGTTAAAGTATGAATATGGGAACTCTCCATTGACGTTTTACGTTATAAACGTATAAATATACATTTATATAGAGACATTATTACAATATAATCGTAGGGTTTTTAGGTTACAAACGCAGACCTTTCTAACGCCGCTTTATATCATACAAATATTGACGTTTGCGTTTTAATCGGGGACTCTCTATCTGCATTATTAATGATACAGTAAGACCTCTCGTTGACATTTAACACTTTAAACGTAGACTGCCCTAATTTATCGTAAACATTACACGTAGCATTTTAAACTTGATAGATGAATATTGAAGTTCAAATCCAATCAGAATTGGAAGGTATGAATCATATCTAAATGATAAACTTTGCTGAAAATGATTATAATGTGAAAAAAATCTTAATTTTTGTTGCAACAGTTTTTCGAGATGTGACTCACTAATAATACTTGTTTAGTTTCCCCAATACCAAAACACAGATTTGATGCCAACTGCATAGTTTTGAAATCAGATTTCAGGGGAAAGCCACCATGGCCCTATCCGGAAGTGTGTCTCACACATCCATGTGGTGTAGTAACGGTTGCCAAAGCTGTGCATTAGATAACAGTGCCAAGCATATGTGTGTGCAGTACATTTCATCAAATTGAAAATATATATTCAAAATAAGATATGTAATTTTAATTGACACTTAATGTGTAAAATTTAATTGACACTGAATGTGTAAAATTTGAATGGAGATATGCCTGAATTGGAAGGATCCAATGGCACTGTGCTGGAGAAAGGAAAGTTCTGGTAATAATAAAATACCAGTTACAACTCACACTCAGTGTAACAAGTAATAAAACTCTTAATGGGTTTTCGTTTATGTCGGTATCCTCTAAGAAGTAATGCTTGAAAAATAACACATCAAAATATCATATCAACTGTAACTGTTACAATACAAAACATTAATAAAGTTTTTAAATATTTGCATATCTATACATTATTTTAGATATTCAATTCTTAAATGAAGTCAAAGTATAATAAAAAAAAATATTGACCTGTAAAAGAATTACCATAAATAGGATTTTGCTTACAAAAAACAAGAAAATGATCGACATTTCATTACTAGATACAAGATATACATATAACATTATTAATTAGGCTTTTCCAGATATACAACATGAGGAATGAGCTAGCGGTTTCAGTTTTGTGACTTGTATTACTTATATCACTCAATACTGAATGTATGTTGTTCATTAAAACCATACAATTGAATTAATGCCCCCCCCCCCCCCCCCCCCCCCCCCCCTCCTCCCCAATAACCAATGGTCATATCGTAAATAGCACCTGGTCAATCATTAGTATCAAATTGAATCTGTAGCATTCTACAAAATATTTACCAGTGTGAGAAAATGAGCGTGAACACAATGAGGTGTACACACACTGACAAGGTAGTAAGTACCAAAGTACTTCCTGTGAAATCACTACCTACACCATGACCACAAACTGCTGTCACATTCACACGTCCACAGTGCAGATTTACATACTTGTACTAATACACGTTTAACAAGCATGAAGGAGAGACGTATCGGTCCCTTTTGAGGGACAGAGATTAGTTTTACAACATCTATAGTATACATATAAGTCCCTTTTGAGGGTTTACAACATTTACGGTTATGATGTATATATAGGTCTATTTTGATGTTTAACATTACAACATTTACGGTTATACACATGCTATACTGTTTATATGAAGTATGTGCCATTAAACTAATGTCTCAAATGAAACATTTTTTTTAATCATCTTTGTATATTTTGATCATATGTACATGTATACACAAGTAATGTACCACATGTAGTTACATATGGAAGAAGAAAAATCAAGTTTATATTCATCAGTTATCATTATCAAACCAAATGTTAAATGGTCAAATGAATATCCTTTTTATTTTTAGTACGAAAAAAAAATAAATAAATGAAAACTTACCTTTGGCATCTTCTTGAGATTTGGGGACAATTTCAAACTTGTAACATTACCCCTGAAATTGTAAAATGCATTGATTGGTTTACTTAGGATTCAGTAATGAATTCACTGTAATACACTCTTTGAGATTTTACATTCTTTTGAGTATAAAAACATTACAACGAGAAATGTTATGGTACTTACCTATCATCACCAACAATTATAATGGGATAAACAGGGTTGAACTCTATATGAGTGAGCTTGGTCTTCTTTTTCACAGCTACCATCTGTTCACATAGGGGCTCGTACTTGTTTATGTTAAGGTCATATACAAACACCTGAAGGAAAAAGAGAAAGATTTTAATTCTAAAATAGGTTTTGAATTAATGTCTATAGACAAAAACATTCTCATTGTATAACTCAAATCAAACTCTTAAAAATATTCCAGTATTTGAAATGTTTAAATGAAATAATTCTTTCCTTAAATTATTTTTCAAATGTAATTTGTTGCAGCAAGGCCTATGAGCCTACCTTTCCATCAGCTGTTACAGCAGCAAAGACTGTTGAGGAGTATGGAGCCCAGGCCACATCCCCAACTGAGTTGTTGAGGTCAAAGGTGAACAGAGCTTTCCTGAAAACAATTATTACACAATCAGTTAACTTTCCTGTTGATAATTCCTCACAAATCACAACTAAACTAAAAGTAAAAGACTGTATCTTATCATATCTTATCTTATATCTTGTAGTCTACACTGGAGACATACAATACTATACCTGGAAGAGATATTCTCAGTGTTTTCTGAGTTGGTGTCTACGGTGGTCTTGTTGCTAACTTCCCAGATCTTTACAGTCCAGTCAGCACTGCAAGTAATGTAGATGTCTGGGTGCCATGGGTTCCAGCGCACCTGGTACACTGCCATATTATGGGCAAGGTTGGTGTCCAGGAACTGGCTGCTGTAGGCCTTGGAACAGGTGTGGATTTTACCTTCCTCCGTACCCACCAGGAACATATAGTCATTCTTCTTGTGGAAGTCAAACGCTGTACCACAACCTGAAAGTCACACAATAAACACGTGTAACTCTACTGTAGACTGATACCATATATAATATACAAATAACATCATAAAGGATCTGGAAAAGTCTACAAACATTACTTACCGACAGTGCTGACCTTTGTACCATCGGGACCCTCAGCTGGTGCCTCAGGTAATGTCAGCTGGATCACGTCTTGGTAGATCAGCTCATTCTGAAATCCAAGTTATATGTTACAAGCACATGTAATTAATGCATAGACTAATTCCTTTCTCTGTCTGTAAGAATAGTCTGCTGTAGGACAATCTTTGAGCTTGTCGTATATTTATTTTGTTACTTATTATGTGACATTAACACAATTTATCAGAATGAAAAATAATCAAAGATAATGTACCTATCATACTGACATACAACTGACAGCTGTATGTGAGGGTTGTTACAAGAGGGAAAATAAGTACCTTGATGATAGTCCACTGTACAATTCGGCCATCAGAGGATATAGAGTAGAAATTGTGGTTGTTCTCCAAATCATCCTTCTGCCAGCGAACCTGTAATATAATAATATAAAGAGGTGATATTATGAAAACTGCTGTATCAGGTGGGAAAGGACATCATGTAGACAAATTGTTTTAGGATAAAACACACGGATGCTCATTCATATAAATCCAGTGACTGTTTATTTCCAGGAGTACCAATTACATTACAAATAAACTGGAATATGAACCTATATTATGATTTTAATCTTTTTTTTTCTTTTTTTTTTAAGGATTCCAATGAGGCTAAAAATAGATAAAAATGTTCAAACAGGTTAACAGATAATTTTCTGTGGTTAACTTCCTTTAGCTGCTGGTCATATATAAATCTTACTCAACTCCCTTTGGGATGATTCAGCTCGAGCTGCCATTTTTCAATGTTAGCTTGTCCACAACATTTCCAATATTGACCTAGCAAATACTCATTATAGCTAAGTTGACTGAAGCAACAGAGTGTCCAAGGTAACAAGAATTTTGGCACTGAACTAGCGATTCTTTGATCACTGTAGCTCAGGGTCTTAATACCAATTAATATACCACTGTGCCTCCATACCCCTATTCCTCAGACCCCAGTACCTACCTGCCAGACGGGGTCTGTGTGCTTGCCATTCTTTGCCGTACACCTGTGCACCGGTTCCTTACATTCAACATTAAATACTCCGACACTGCCATCATAGTAACCCACGACCACCAGGTACGGATGTTCTGGGTGTACGTCTAAACACATCAAGCCGCTGTCTGTCTCGTAGATAAATTCGGGGAAGGAGGGGTTCTTTAGGGAGTAAAACAAAATCATGCCGTTTCCTTGTTTCATAAAGTCATCTGGAAAATGAAGAGAAATGTAATTTACATTACCATAACTTGAAGTAATTGTATGACATATTAAAACTTAATCAGAATGTGTGCTGTATTTACATGTTGAGCCAACTAGGGAATTACTGACTTGAAGAAAAGGTGTCTGATCATTGATGGATTTATGTTAGCCAACATCTTATAGATATAAAAGTTTATTGAAAACTTCATCTGTTAGACCACATTTAAACTACAATTAATCAATTTAATCATGATTATACCCCAATTTCATACCATATTTGCATTCTGAGAATGTAAATTCTCTTGGTCACTATTTTAAGAATGAGAATTCTCTTGTGTTGAACAAAATATATCCACTTACAAGAGCCGAACGATACTGCATAAAGGTCCTTGTACTTAGGATTCCAACAAAGTGATGTAACAGCCAATTTCTTGGCTTTTTCGAAGGTAAATCTCCAAAGGGGCAATAGGGTACCCTCATTTTCACGGTACTCATCTGACGGGTCGTCCCAGTACTTAAAATCTGCAAAACATTTCGTATAAATCTTGATAACAACAATAATGGCTTTGAATTAAGTTTGTGCAATTTTAAGTAATACACCAATTGCAAGCTATCGACAACATATTTAAAGTAAAAAAAAAGAAGTATATTTCATTCTTATCACCAAAGACATTTCATCTTGTGCCATATTATTATGCATTTATTTTATTAGTGTATGTTATCTCATAATTGTTCTATATATCTTATGTCACCTCGTGCTACATCTGATCTCACTTTGCACTTTATCTAATCCCACCTTTGTGCTATATCTAATCTCACCTTGTGCTATATATCAAATCTTGAATTTGCGCTATATCTGATCTTACCTTTGTGCTATACCTAATCTCACCTTTGTGCTATATCTAATCTCATCTTTGTGCTATATCTAATCTCACCTTATGCTATATCAGATCTTACCTTGTGCTGTATCTAATCTCACCTTGTGCTATATCTAATCTCACCTTATGCTATATCCAATCTCACCTTATGCTATATCTAATCTCACCTTATGTTATATCTAATCTCATCTTTGTGCTATATCTAATCTCAACTTGTGCTATATCTTATCACAACTTTGTGTTATATTTAATCTCACCTTATGTTATATCTAATCTCATCTTTGTGCTATATCTAATCTCACCTTATGCTATATCTAATCTCACCTTTGTGCTATATCTAATCTCATCTTTGTGCTATATCTAATCTCACCTTGTGCTATATCTAATCAAAACTTTGTGTTATATTTAATCTCACCTTATGCTATATCAGATCTTACCTTGTGCTGTATCTAATCTCACCTTGTGCTATATCTAATCTCACCTTATGCTATATCCAATCTCACCTTATGCTATATCTAATCTCACATTATGTTATATCTAATCTCATCTTTGTGCTATATCTAATCTCAACTTGTGCTATATCTTATCACAACTTTGTGTTATATTTAATCTCACCTTATGTTATATCTAATCTCATCTTTGTGCTATACCTAATCTCACCTTATGCTATATCTAATCTCACCTTATGCTATATCTAATCTCACCTTTGTGCTATATCTAATCTCACCTTATGCTATATCTAATCTCACCTTGTGCTATATCTAATCTCACCTTATGCTATATCTAATCTCACCTTGTGCTATATCTAATCTCACCTTGTGCTATATATCTAATCTCACCTTATGCTATATCTAATCTCACCTTGTGCTATATCGTCATATGTGTTCTGGTTCACCATCCTCTCTACAATCTGTGCTGCGTTTTGAATTCTGGTCACATCGTCACTCTGAAAACCATGCAAATTGGATGTTACCAATCAAATTCTTAACAACAAATGGCCCTCAAGTGATTCAACTCAACCAACCATGTCAGCTAGATGCTACTCTTACACACCAAGTTTACCAGTGTAAATTGATAAACCCAACAAAAACATACTCTCTCCTGAAAATGAATGTGTAGGCGGCTATTAAACAATTACATCAAAACAATAAACACAAGACATCATTGATATCATATGAATAAATTATAATCTTAAATGAGAAGATGGAATGTTCGTTATTGAGCTGATGGTAATGATGAGTTAGAAGTAAGCTGATCAGTTTAGCAATTCTTACTAAACAGATTTCTCAATACATGTACTTTCAAATTGATAAAGATTACCAGATTTTGAGTTATGCTTCAGTGGTGGTATTTAAAGAGAGCTTACAACACGATGAAATTCATATCGTTTAAATTAAAACACATACAGTTGATTTGCAATGACTATAATTTTAAATTGCTAAATTCATCCTATTCAAACATAAGTGCTTCACAAAGCTTGACTGTATACTAAGAAAAGATGAGTAGAAACAGTCATAATGTGCTTTTTATAATATTTTGCATGTGCAAATAACATAGAGAAAAATATGAACAAGAGTTGCATTTCATCATGAAGAGATCGAAGAAAGACAGATTTTTTTTTTTTTTTTTTTTTGTTTAGCTGAAGAAATATCTCTAATATCATATACACTGTACTACAGATAAAGAAAAAGTCTTTATTTTTTTTTTCTCTCATTTGTAGAAAATCTGATAGACCAGAGGTGCATATAAAGATGAAGTAATACTTGTGTTGTCTGAATGGTGACAGAGCTACAATGTATGTTAGTACGTTCGGCTCTAACTAAAAGGAGGAGGTCAAAAGAACATTTAAATTGTTAAGACAGATTTAAATTTCAGCATTATCTGAATATTCACATATATTTTTTTTGTGATGTCTAAGCTCAGAAAGTAAGTGTGAAACATACATACCATATTGTAGAATTTAGACTAAAACATTTAAAGTATCTCAGGTCATTTAAATTTAGAATCTGTTATCAGATCTAATTTGAACATTTTTTTTTTTTTTTGACAAGACAAAATTAATATTTTCGGTATATCATTATAAAAGATATATGTAAACAAAAACAATGTGTCATCACTGAATTATTGGTACATTTTTCATAACAAGGAACAGAAGAAGCAATGGCAATGGATGATCATGAGTGTCACACACAGAAAGGCTGGTGAATCTAAGGGGAGACAACTGTACCTGTGTTTCTGTGATGGTAAGCTTCTTTCTCGTTTTCTCCTCAGCCTGTCGGCCTGGTACCACCTTCTTTTCCTTGTTTTTCTCCTACAACATCAAAATAATGAAAAATTTTAAGTTTCATTAATAACTGTTATTCAACAGGAGATATTTTGTTCTTTTAGGTTTAAATAACCAACATACACAAACTACCTGTATTAAATTATATAAGTACATGTACTAATAAACAATACAAAATTCTACCCATAATCAAATACTGATAAACAGTTACAGTATATATTTTACCTGTAATTACCATTAAGTATACCAATACACAGTACATATTTTACCCGTAAAATACTGATAGACAGTATATAACACATACAAACATACTGAAGTTCGATCCATATCATGCTTCTTCATGCAGTGTTGCTAATAAATAATATTTTTCAGTATAAACTTCAAAATATGAATGAATAAAAAATATGAAAGCTGAAATTTCTGTGATAATTCAGAAGCTGGCAAATCTGGTGAACAAAAAATCAAGGTAAATTACATAATATATAAAAGAAAGGGAGAAATCAAATTTTAGATGTGGGTAAGTCACTTAAATCATGGAAGATAACAACTTCATGTATAAAAAGCTATAAATAATGAAGACATGCAAATCACATGCAGTGTACAGATTTACCACATGACAAGTACCAAGCATTGTTAAAGATTTGTTGAATATATATATCCATGTCAATACACCCATACAATATGGTGATCATGACATGATGATAACAAAACAAAATGACGACACAAATTTCTAAGATTCTGTGTTATTGTCAAAACAGGGACAAATAGAACCTGATACAGAAGATTTAGCCTAAATATTGACCTGGTGAAGTAATATTTATGCTCAATATTTCCTAAACTTGTTGATCATGTGATAAAAAGGATCTTCATATTACCTTCTTATATGATATTTATGAAAAATTTCACGACCTGTACTTTAATTGATTTCATTTGCTCACAAGGAGCTCACTAATTAAAAGAAAAAAAAATCTTAAGAGATGTTTCATAAATATCATACAGAAATGTAAATGTAGACCCTGTATCTATATATATATATATTGTAATTATATTCAAATTTATCTCAGTATACTATATCATGCATACTACTGAAGAAGTAGCCCCATAAAGGTAAAATTTCTATCAAAGCATTCTCTTTATAACCTGTTTTCAATACCGGGTGTTAGAGCTTGTAGAATTGTGTAGATATATATACTACAAATCAAAATTTCATAAATCAAAATATTCCCATCGAGTGTATACAAATTAGGTTAAAATGTAATACTCCTGTAACTGCATGTACATGGATGCTGGTTTAATTTTTGCTTAAATCCATCATATGCTTTATAAATGCTTCTGGGTGATTTAAGAGCTGGGGTACGATATCTATAAAATGGATGCAATAGTCAGTTTGTGATTTGATAAGCCAAAATACAAACATGCCCCATATATTGTACCAAACAATAGTTTACATATCACAACTATTTATTAACAGTCACATCTTCAATAGAAATACAACTGATGTTACAGATATATCAGACCATTTCCTTCCAGACATCGAGTGACAGCTAGCATAAATCTGACATAATCTCATTTTCAAAAACCACATGCTAAACATATACAAAACGTGATGCACAGAGGATATTCCTCAAATAACCATTCAGATCCAATCTCCAACACTACAGATGTCCTAGAAATACTCCACAGTGGTTACACAAGGTTCCATCAGACACAGTGACAATACCACTTAACAACGAGACTGCGATGGTCTTCACCTACCCTGCCACCATATTTCACAGGACCAAATCCAAAATGATCAGACTTGCGGGCAGCTCGAGCACGCTATATGGTACATATGAGGTCAAACATCGATCACTATCATACATAGATTGCTTAATGTTTAAAATAAGAAAGGTAACTATTTACATTTTTCTTTCATTTTGTAATTTCAATTACAAATTGAGGAGACCCAGTAGTGATAATATAACAAGGTCTAGTCAAAATGTACCTGATGTTGTGGGAAAGTGGGGAGGGGGTGGGGTGGGGTGGGAGGGAGTTACTTCAGGCAAAAGATAATTCATGCATACTGAAAAATGAAAAACTACATTATTTTACTCTCAAACTATCTTAACTATACACTAATTAACATGTAATTAATTTTCGTATCATATGAAACTATTCATATAAAAGTTCATGCAATGGTTGATACTCAATTCTCTACTGCATGATAGTCTGTAGCCCAAGTCATGCCTTCAATTCACAGTACTAAATTACACTAAATTAGATACCTTCATTTTTTTTTCTTTTTAGATACAGAAAGACTTGTATTCACATTAACTTGCTAACAAAGCTTCCAGTTAAAATTAGACAGAGTGTTTTTATTAATCTATTTATAAAATTAATTCCAACCTAAAATTTGGGTAGAACAAAAGATCAATGATTATAATTTCATGTACACAAATCTTTCTGAATCCTATGATTGATGAAAAAAAGATTATTGAAAAAAGCAAAATTACTGAAACCATCAGTCTCCACTTTATCAAAATCACAATGTATTTTGAATTTTAGCAAGAAAAGAAATTACCAAAGGAATTAAACTATCATTTTACATGATATATGAAGTATTTATTGATTTTATTTTTATCTATTTTTTTTTTTTTTTTTGTGAAGTGGAGGCTGAGAGTGCCCTATAATCAGCTCATGCTGGTTACTGTAGCCAGAATTTGCCTCAGAATGACAGCAGCCAGTGCATAATGCTTCTGAAATCTATAACCACTATCAGATCTATATGATAATTGTTGCATTCCTCCAATAAAATAAAAAGGAGAAGACGGGTATACTTGTATCAGCTGATGGTGGTGTAGGTAGATAGAGGGTGTCTTTTGGATCTGTTTAGCCTTCATGGCCTGGTACTAAAAACAAAACCTTGGACGATTAACTTCAGGTTACGGAGGGATCACACAGGAATGGGTAGTCATACTGGGGAGGTGTCATACTATACAGGGAGCAGGAGAATCAGACAAACAGATAACACCATCACGTGGAGGCAGAAAACAAATTTTGGGAAATGCAGGGATACTAAAATTACATTTGAAATACAAAACATTGATGAAATACTATATTTTTGTATTACTAGTTATTTTTTTCAATCACTTAAAATCTATGTTCACCATACATTTTACAATTTTTTTAAATATATTGTTTCCTATTCTATTGGCTGATGTGCTGCATTTTACAAAAATTTACAAAATTTGGATATGTAGCTTAATATGTACTATATACATGTATTGTATATATAATTATGAAAATAAAAATGATTAATAATTTAATAAAATGCCTTCTCTGAAATTAAAAAAAAATGTAATGCTAAAACATAATTAACAAATAGTATGTGTTTCATTATCTGCACAGAATTCAAATTTCAATGAATCTAAGAATACAACCCGACACCTTGTATTAACCTTGTGTAACCATTTGATTACAATGGTCCAACTATCTTGTGTCTTTACCTGTTTCTCGAAGTCCTCATTATAAGCATCAAAGATTTCCCACTGGGTGACACTACCAGCAAAGGTGGCCCGTGGGGGAGGTTCGGTGGCTGTGCCTCGCTCCTGTATAACAAATATATGACAGTTATCAAACTGGCATCACTATGAACTAAATCCTTTAAAAAATTCATGAGAAATTTTGAATATTTACATGCTTTAATTGTGCTATGGACACATGCATGCATGCATCAGAAATGTTAAACAAATCTAAAATACCTACCCGGTAGGGGTTGTTGTAGGTCTGAGAAGCCCTCTCACTATAGTTGAACTGGTTGGTGAGTTTTTTACCCCCAGCTGCTGCAGCTGGTGCAGGGGTGGCAGCATCATCACGGCCTTCATCCTTTCCCTAGGATGAAAAGACGTGTACACATAAATCCTCAAACAACTGTAAACCAAATGGAGGCATACAACCACAGTCAAAGGTGTCAACAGTAAGCAATTACTAACCTACACGTAAATGTGCATTAATAATATTGAGTAATAATATCTTAACTGATGTCTAACATGATTTTTTTTATTATTTCAGGTAATTTAAATAACAAACAAGCTAATATATGTAGTAAAGTGAAATGGAACCAATCTTTAATGCATAACTTCAAAATCTATTCAATTTCTTTTTCTCTATCTCTTTTAAAAGATAGCACAGAAAATTAAACTTTTAAAGATACATTTCAAAAATTTTCAAGATAATAAAATATACATCACAGTTCTTTTCTTTATGTTATTAAACTGTACATAGCTTTTGTGTTAATCATATCACAGGAAGTCAAAAGACTTTGAATAGGTTTCTAAAAAGCCAAAAATAATGAGCAGATAAAACTTGTACAAAAATCAAAGTGATCATTCAAAACAAATATGGTATATACTGACAAAACAGAATGCACAAAGTACACGTAGAGCTACAACAAGAAAATTTCAAATGTCAAACAAATGAAGTAAAGCAAATCTAAAAAGAAAACATGGCAAGGTGTATCATAAGATAAAGGTGTATCATAATATATACACTGTATTTATAACTTTGTTTACATGACAAGAAAAGAAAGGGTGCTGGGTTTACATGCTATCATACTGAATACAGTATTAGAAATTTTACTCTGCATAAAAATTGAACCTAATTCAAATTTAATCAGCCAACCAGAAAATTAACATACACTGTAATTTAAAAAAAATAAAATAAAAAATGTTGCACTGCATACATAATGAATTATTTTAACCTAATTTAAGATTTTGGAACTTTAATTACACACAATAATATTTTCTAACCTAATTTAAGATTTTGAAACTTTACTTACAGAGGTGTTTAATTTATTTATACATTTAGTACTAATAATACTGGGAATCGATTATCAAAACCACATATCAATTAAATTGTCTATAGGGGAATGTGGGAAACTGGGATTAAAATCTATAGGTCAACCTATCAGACTTGAAAAAAACACCTAATCTCAATAAGATGAGATAAGTTATGAGGCTCAGATGAGATATGAGACTCATAACTGTTGTTCCTTTCTACAGTGTAAGTGCATGGCCATAAAGCAACACAAGTTTTATGTGAGAATAGTGCCCATAAAAATTATATGGATAGATTTAAAAGTGATGGAGTTATACCAATTCTTGCACAGGCTCCTCAAGTTCAGCCTGGTCGTTACAGGGTGAACCAGACTGCAGGCAGTAATCAATAGGCGAAACATTAAATCAGGTAACTTTTGTTACTTATTAATTATTATCCCATAAACAACTGGGATGCTTTAAAAAAAAATAACTTCAAAAAAATAATTGTTCCTGTAAATTTCTTCATGAATGTGTTTTTTACACAGATAGTCACTAATTATTGTATTTTTCAAAAATCTGATGTGTTACATTAATATATATCTAAGGTTGTGTCAGTGATTGATTGATTAATTAATCATTTAAAGGTATAGTTTTTCTTTATTACTGAATTGATACATAATTATTATACGTCAAATGGATCAGATAGGCTCATCAATACACATTTTTCTTGACAGCTTTTAAGATCAGTACAAAATGTATATTCTAGTCAATAGTTTCTCATAGTTACATACATATTTTTGTATGGTGATGTTGTTTGTACAACTCTTGAATTTGTTGAAGTGGCCAGAGTAAAGATACTATAATCATATGTCTAAAGATCTTCAGAAGCACAGAGTTAATAGTTGTTAAGATAAATAAGTATAACAATACAAAAAATTATCTTTCCAGTATAATTCATAAAATATCTTTCACTAACCTAGCTAAAAGGTACTAAACAGATTACATTTGACAGAATTTAAATTCAGATGGTATTTTAACCGTAAGAAATAATTGACCAAACTATTAATTTGACACATGCATAGATTTTGTCTGCCATACTCAGAGATATACATGTATACTTAGTAAGATCGAGGCTCTACATGATGTAGGGGACATGAGGTTTAGGTACATATGAAAGGTAAACATGCTGCACATTAGTAAATGAAAGAGTTGTCTCCCCTACCTCCTCTTTAGCCTCATCACCCTCGGCAGCCCCAGCTCCGGCCCCCTCGCCACCTTCACTACCAGCATGTTCACTTTGGACTGCTGTAAAACAGACACGCTTACATATATAATTACAGTTCCTGGCTATATATGTGCATATTTATAAAAAGTAGGTTAATGTTTGGGTATGCAATTATCCCCTCTTGATTAATAAACAGGTTAATGGACATATTTTGTTAAGTTTAATAAATATTGGTAATTGATTATCAAGACATTAAAACAGAGCCATAAGATTGGTGAAAAATTCAATGTCCTTTCAGTCTTTTATTTAAAAATAACACATGATTATAATTTTAACAAAAAATTAAGAAATCATTGATTCAGATGTTTTCTATCTATCCGATAGCTAGATATTTTTTTCTAACAAACTATATTCATGTATAACAAATATCGGAGTGTTTTACCTCAGTTTCAATGGCCATAAAAATATAGAGACTGTTGTAATTTTAAATTTAAACTGTCTTTGGATACTTTGTGATGATAATAATACTACGATTTAATACATATTTGCTTATATGAACTTTTTACAACCTATAGTATATATAAAACGACATTAATTGGCACCAAATAAAAGAAAGTGAAAGCTTTAATAAATTAATGGCCATGCAAATTAAGACAATGAACATTTATATAGAAAATAACAGAAAATAATAGAAAAGTTAACAGTTTTTTGAAGAAATGGTCAGACTACTTTAAGTAATGGTTATTTGTAAAAATATTTTCAAATAAAAAAAAAAGATAATTGTAAATCTATTTCATTTTGATGAGTTTTTCAATTTTTTTCTTGCACTTATTACATAAGAAAACAGCTTGATATAAGTTAAATAACTTATTCCTTGATCCCTTATCATTGCTTGTAATATATCTAATGCATTGTATACTGTAACTTTAGTTCATGAAATAAAATATGTCTTTTACTATTATGTTAATTCATAACATCTATAGGCACAAATATTGATTATTACATGGTTCAAATATGTAACAAATATTGAGTAAAAAACATAATGTAGCTACACTCTTAAACAAAATAACACAAATTTAAAACAATTCAAAAAAATCATAATGCAATTTACAATTAAACAAGATGTACTATGGGTTCTAAAGGGGAACACGACACCTAAATTAAGATTACAGAAAATGATCTTAAATTATTTGTTCTCGCACTGGGTGCTTTTGTAAATCAGAAAATTGCCAGGTGTACATGTACACAATATTGATAAACAATTTTCTGTCAGGACCAAGCTGACAGGCAAGCTTCGATCGAATAGGTTTCACCGAGACTTTAATGAGACACACTTTAATGTATTCTGGTACATAGGTATCGGGGTAATTTCTACCACATTCCGTACATAGGTATCAGGGTAATTTCTACCACATTCCGTACATAGATATCCGGGTAATTTCTACCACATTTCGGTACATAGGTATCGGGATAATTTCTACCACATTCCGTACATAGATATCAGGGTAATTTCTACCACATTCCGTACATAGATATCCGGGTAATTTCTACCACATTCCGTACATAGGTATCGGGGTAATTTCTACCACATTCCGGTACATAGATATCAAGGGTAGTTTCTACCACTAGAAAATGAATCTGTACCATTGACAATATCGGATCTGAATCAAATACAACAGTATAGAACATGTATATAGATCAAATGATGTAAGATCGATAAAATACAACTACTTTTACCTGTATTATAAGGTTAAAGATAATTAAATGTTATCCTCAATATTATTGAGTATTTTAGGTTTTGAGTTTAAACTTTTGATCATAACATCTAAAACTGTAATGCTATTCACTGGTTAAATCATTTTATGATATTAATATTTTTTTTAATTGTGAAAAAGTTTAATATTATTGTTTAGTAAGCTTTTTTGTAAACATAATTGACATGTAAAAAGGCAGGGAATTTAGGTCAAATAAAAAGGTACCAGATAAATCTATGGAGGTAGTTAAGGAAGAAAAGGAAATTTTGGGTCAGGAAAGAAAATCAATGTAAGGTGATCTAACACCTTAATCTATTTACTACTACTGCTAGGTACAACATGGAGGGAGATAGATGGCCGGCAAACTTTACCTTGAGACACCAGACTTAATCCTGTGGCTTCTCCTTCAACATGGCAAATGGTTCAGTGATAATATAGTTAAGATATGGGGCCGGCTATCAGTAGTAGTACTTTGTAGATTTTCTTACCACATGTTCTACTGTCCAGCATTAATGTATATGCTACCATTTCGATCACAACTAGCACAAACAATATACCTCAAAATGATGTTATGGTTGACATCAGAAAAGCTTACTTTTTTATAACCATTAAGAAAAAATAAGTCTAAACGGACTGTAACTGTATACACAGAAGGTACCCCACTCCAAATACAAGCTATAGTGATTTTTCTAAGATACTTTTGTTTCAAAGTTATGATACAGAAGCTGAGCTACAACACTGTCACCCTCACTCACCATCAGGCATTCCAAGCTTTGCCATCTGTCTCCTTGCCTCGTCCGAGTCTTTATGAAGCATGTTTCCATCCAGAGCAAAGTGAATGGCCAACTGGTCAACACTGGAGATTTGTTTGTACTGACGTTCCTGGGGTGCAAGAAAATCTTACAGTTGTAAATTAAATGTTTAAACGTTTTGATAAATTCATATTCCACAAACCATATTCAAATTGGAAGAATAAAGCTTTTTTTCAAAGCAATGTCCTCTTAATAAAGAGTCAGAAGAACAGCATGGAAATACCAGAAGAACATATGATTTATTTACAATTCCAAGAAATATTTTGGAAACAAAATTTTTTTTTTTTAATTAAAAACAAAATGCTTACAGAAATAGATTATACATACCTTGAAACTGTAGCGCACAATGTTCTGTGGAGCATGGGGATTGTTTGCTGTCAGAATTCTTGTGAACTCTTCTTTCAATTGCTAAAATATAAATTTGAAAAATAAGAAATAAGATTTACTATAATTCTCCTAGGTGATCTGCATAATATTATTAATAAATACTTCAAAAGACACAAATATATCATATTATTTTTACCAGATATGATTACATTAGACCTTTATAAATCATTGCAGACATTTACAAAATGTACAATCAAACCAAAGTATCTGTGCAATAACTGAGTGTAAAAAATGACTCAAGTACAACCATATGTTCACATAGCAAAATACATGATATACACTAGCTAGGTTAATATGTGAGCGTTTCACTAATCAAATTCTGGTAGTTATCAACTTGCATTCTCAGAGAGGTCCAGCTGATCATCTGGTTTGACAAGAGCTTTGGACTGGAAAAGAAGAAATATGATGTCATCTTTTATTTATGCATGTATAAATATTTTTCATTTTCAAATATTGTAACTGAATACCTTTAAAGCATTTGAAATAAAGGATGAATATGATAATACTTAATCTCTTAAAAGAAATTCAGATTTATTGTTTTGTTTGAACAAATATATGGTCGAAATGTTTGAAATATCAATTATATAAAATTATCTTTAATGACTTTAAACAGTTTATAACCTGTACACTTTAGAGTAGATAAATAACTCTGACAAGACTATACTGTATTTATCCTCAAATAAGCCCCTGTCCAAAGATAGCTCCTATCTTCATTTTTGAAGAATCATCAGTTTTAATAAAGCAAGTAATGTGGTTTCACAAATAAGCCCTCCTGAACCTTTAATACTTAATTTTAAAACTAGGAGAGGGGATTCATTTAAGGATAAACATGGTAGTGTTACAATGAGTAACGGATAATGTACATGTCAGAGAAGTAAGTTTTGCTCTAATAAAGAAACTTTACAATAACTATTGTATATAAAGTAATTTCATCATAAATGTATCTGTACAGTCAAAATAATGATAAGAAAATCCCTTGGAAAATCCTTCTATTTACTTACATGCATCCAGTCCTCAGCATCTGTACCCTCACCCATGTCTGTCATGTCGTCTCCATCCTGCAAACACATCCACCAATTTTTATATCACTATTACAATTTAACAGTAAAAGACAATTGATGTTTGAATAAAAGTTGATTTAATTCATTTTTCCATTTTTTTTTTTTTTTTTATGTAAAAGACAATTCTGTTAGAAATTTAAAAAAAAATTATACCTATTTTTTTTTATTCTAATGATTTAAATATGTTTCATCTTTTAATTCGTCTTTGTGAATAAATACCTTTCCTGGAACCTTTCCTCTTGTTTTACCTTTAGGAGCAACCTATATTTTACAAATGAAATCAAAAAAATGAGACATGGTTATGAACTTAACTTACCCCTCTCATCCGCGTCGTTCTCCGACGGGAAATGTCACTTGCTCCTCCAGCCTGCATAAACAATTTATTCAATTCATATCATGAAACCAAGCTTTGACCTCTCTATCATTACATTGTTTCTATACCATGATTTGTGTTACTGCAGATCCTGAAAATAATTCTCAACCTAGGACTTATATTTGCACTTTACGTACCCTACATTACTTTTTGTTGATGTTACTATGTTTATATGGTTTCAAAAAAGAAATATTGAATAACACCTAAACAATTTTCATTTATTGATTATAAAAAAAAAAACTAAATTGTTTTATGTGTTCATGTAAAATTACAAAGTCGTGTTTCATCCTAAACAAATTTTGCACAAATAAGTTTTGTGTAAAAAAAAAATTATATTTAAGGGTTAACTGTAATATTTTTTTACGTTATTGAGTAATAACGTAAAAAAAAATATTACAGTTAACCCTTATAATTTAATTAACAACAATAAGAAACATTTTCATTAAGTTTAACATGTTTATTTTGCTCCAGATATTTAAAAACACATCGATAAATACAAAATCCCGTGAACAACGATTACTCCGCTGACGTCACAGTCATTATTTATGTTATGAGATGATAACATAATTTTTTGAGCCAATGAAAATGCTTGTTACAAGCAAAATTAAATTATACAAATGTAATAGTATTGAATAAATTCTAATTAAAAAATATGTCAAATATTTTGCCTTTTGTCATTTAGAAAAAATGATTCATCAATGATTACATTTGATTTATATTCAAAACACAATGTAGATTTAGATATGAATTTAATGTTATTTAACCATTTAATGAATTGTGTGTAAGCATGAATTATTTGTATTCATTATCTGATGAAGAAATAGAAACAAGAACATTAATTATTACCAAGTCTTTGTCATCTCTTAATTGGGACTGGGTGATCCTGTGTTTCCTTATGGAAGAGATAACTCGATCACACACAGGGAAGCTTGGGAAAGACAGATATTACATAACAAATTGTTGATGTGATGTTATCATTTTGTTTTCATGATGTCATCAAGTGCTTGTCAATGGGCTTTGGTCGGCGAAGTAGATCAACAGTTATTCTGACTGGTATTTTTATATTTGTAAGTGCATTGTATGTGAAGAAAAAAATCAAACATGGGTTTGTCCCATGGATGGTAGACCAAACTCTTCGTTGTGTAAGAGTTTGGCTGACCAGCACTTATATTTAAGTCTCCAACTGACCAGCACTTATATTTAAGTCTCCAACTGACCAGCACTTATATTTAAGTCTCCAACTGACCAGCCAAACTCTTACACTTTGTTTGAGATTATATCCTTTCCACAGAACAGACCCATTTGTAAGAGTCCAAACATTTTGTGTAAGAAAGGTTTTTCAAAAAAAGTGTAGTAATTCTAGAATTGAAAAAAAATATATACTGACTCCAAAGTTTGTAGGTTTACTTTGAATGCTTCTTGTTTAAACATGTACTATTCATATTCTGTTAATAGAAAGTTATGAAATAGAATTAAAAAGTAGATGCTATTCAATTTTTTTTACTTTGCTAAGTCCCTACTACTTGTATGAGAATTGTGGTGTAAAACTTTAGACTGTAAACTCTGCTGTGTTAATTATGACTACAGTATAACAGTTGAGTGTTAAAGACTAAAGTTTAGATCAGAGTATACATGCATTAATCAACATGCTGTAAGTAATGGTTATACTATGGGAGACATGCATTACTGACAGATATAAACCAAAATCATTGTCATTATACTGTCCTATATTGGTAAAATGTTCTAACGTTCAAGCAAGGAATTTATAGTGGGGAAAGCAAATATAAAATAATATGTCGTGCATAAATAGCTCAGTATTTTCAAGTGAATAAAATTAGATAAGAAACACTTGAAAGTTTTTATGATATATAACTGTGAAAAGCTGTAAGATAAGAGATCAGTGAATTTCAGAGAATATTCTGTTATCAACATTAATTACAAATAAATGTTGATTATATGAGACAAGATACATGCTGTTAAAATGTCATTAAATTGAAGCTTGGATTCAGATCATCATAGAATGTGAATAAAAGTTCTGCAGACTGAAGAGGAGAGTGAATAAATAAGAGGGATTGAATGCTACACACATCAAGAATACAGAATACATGCTAGAAGGTGCTATAAGGGATTAAAAACTCATTGGCAATAACTAATGAAAATTGAAAATCTGGGTGCTGATCAGAGTTAGATATCAAAATTAATTTCAGCAAATGTAAATTATTTCACAACTAAAATTGGAATTCATTAATAAAGAAGCAATGCAGGCTTTTTCTGGGGGCTTTTTTGGACCATTAATAGGCCCCAGTCCCAATTGAAATTATATTACATATTTAATCGAAATTCCCAAAATTTGCTACTTAGTATTTACCATGAACAAATCTTTCCTAATTCACCAATTTTCTTTCCAAAATGAGAGAAAGGGCCCCAACCAAAACCAATAAACAAAGGCCCTGATGCATCTACATGTATATTACATTTGTATTATTTTCATTGAAGGTTAATATAATTACTCAAACTGTAAAATGTTAAAGGCACACCAGATTTTCTATAAAAAATAAATCAATATATAGAGCATGCACAAAACATCAAACTAATTTTGCAAGTCATATCTTTAGAGATAATGTGAATTTCAGTATTGAAATACAAAATCATCAACAGCTGAGTTTCCAGTTTAAACAGTTAAATTTAAACACGTCTCTAGAAGTGCATCCCTACATTTTTCCTGTGATAAAAGGATGGGTGCACAAATGTCAAATCAAATCCATAAAAATGTTGCTTAATTACTTTGATATGGAGTAATAAGTCTATATACATACAGGTATACATCTAAATTCTAATATCAATATAACCGAATTAACATTTAGATGTTCAAACGAAGCAATATTGCTTTCTCTATAATCTTTTTTTCATTTTTCAAACCCTGATGAAACTTTTAATCATATATATATCTTTTTATCCGTGTCACAAATGGGTTTTTGTTAACATACTATTACTGTACCCTTATTAGGTTGAATATTGTATTACAATGATAGACTATAAGGAAGTTAGGAGTCATGTGGCTAAACAACTAAAATCAGAGAAATCATAAGTTTAAGAAACTTGTTCAACTAGAAAACCAGCTATTGCAATCAAATAATATAAACAGACATAATTATGTACAAGTAAATAACTAAATCAGAGACTGACAGAATATATAACAATAACAACATTTATACTTCTACATGGGAAATTCTCAACATATCCTTAATAAAGATAAAATGAAATTGAATGATTCAATGGTTGTGATGACATATTTTCAGAGACCAAAATTTCACCTATTTGAATCTTTATATATTCCCTTGCTGTCTATATAATCTAACATCTGTAACAGATATTAAAGAAATCAAAATAACAATATTTCAAAACATAGTAGTTTGTGTAAGATACATGTAGGTAGAGGTACATCGTACATGCACTTAGCCTTGTCAATTAACTAAATATCATGGGTATATCATATTGACAGAAAGGCTAGACATTAATGCCTGTGGGTAGGGACTTAATCATCTTGCTTCTATGTACTTTTCATACATGTCACTATCATGTGTAGCAGAATTGCCAATGTGGTAGTTTAATTGGTACGTTATGTACAATGTGGAGCATATCAGTCAAAAGTTCTGGTTCAGGGTTTGAGTCCCAGTCTGCATGATGGCTGCATTTTTTCTTTTCTGCTACAAAACAGACTTGTCATAAATAATATTGCAAAAACATACAAACTTTTATGTAGATGCACTACATGAGAGAAGGGAGAGATACAACATTTGGTTTGTAATAAACTAAAGATAAAGACTAAGAAAAGGGAATTGATTAAAGGTAGTATTAGCACTTAACCAAGAACTAGATTCTACAGTGTACAAGTATTGATGGTGGCAATTAAAGGTAGCATTCTTGCATTTCCCCTATCATGTTACATGTTCACATCAGTCATGCCTAAATAACATTGACTTACAGTGATTGATAAAACTGAATTACACACATACAATATATAAATGCAGAGAATTAAACTGCTTATAGTTCTCTAGTCTCCATTTTTGTGAAATTATCATGGATACGAAATAGAAACTGAAAGGAAACTGATTATCTTCTATATCACATGTTTATGAACGAGCTGACATTTTGATGGTTTCATTCAATGTTCACAATATTTTACACACATTTTAGAGTAGAATAATGCCAGTAACCTGACAAATTATATATTCCACTTCAACAGAGAATATTCAACTAATTTTAGAAAACGCGCTATATACCTGCTTCCCTTTTCCAATTGCCTTCGGCGGCATCTTTATTTCGGATTGTTATCCCAACAAGTTGGCTGAAACGTTGATTTCTGAAACTTCTGTGCAGTGAAAACACACGGAAACAGCGTTGCAAGTTGTCATTAGAAACGCGCATGTGTAGTGGTCAAACGAGACTCTCGTAATATCTCACGTTGACTCAGAAAAAAATGGTCGGCAATGTACTTCCGGAACACGACTGATGTGAATAATGTTATGATGACCAAGAAATAACCATACTATTTGTCTCGGTTGGTGCCATGGATAGTATGGAAGACAGTGGATTTGATAGCGACCAAAAATCAATGCTTAACGGAAGCTCTGAACCACAGGTAAGAAACATGTGTGAACTCGCTCTTGCGTGACAGATGTCAAAACAAAATTGTGGGCCAGGCCCAGATCTTGAGAGCTTAGAATTGCATTAGATTTTCATAGTTAACAATTGTTGGCTTTTCCCATGTAACGAAAACAACTGGAGTTTAAGGAACACACAAATGGACACCAAACCGCTCCAAAACCACTGTTAGGGTACATGCTTTTAATGTGGATCATGACGATTACCATCATATGACTGTATGATAATGATAATGACACTTGTACTTTCATACTGCTGTGTCACAAAAAATATTCAGTATCATCAAATATGATAACGGAATGCTAAAAAGGTATATGATTATCATAATTAATACCTATAGCTGAAACCAGTTAATGACTGTTGTTGTTGTTGGCAAAAAACATTTGTATGAAAATTTGAGAAATTCATCGCAAAGTTGACCAGCCAACGTACATCTGATCTGAATAGCAACGAGCTCGCACAGGTAACCATGTTGTGTGGAGGGATTCATCATTGATTACAAACCGTTTGGTTCAAATCTTACGCAGCCTGAGTGTACTGAAGAATCTTTAAATTAGTACTGTTAATCATCCAAATAAGTTTCTATATATAGCTATCTAGTGTGTTATAAGTGTAAATGTTGTGTTGGTAGTACAATCGTTTCGGTTCTTCATAAAGAAGATGTTTTGGAATTACAAAAATACTTGAATTCTTTTGTTTTGTATAAAAATGACCCTTGTGCGTAACCGTTTGAAGTCGCGATATTGATTGACATTATGATTGAAGATGTCAAAAGAAGCTTACAAGGTCAGGACATCAACAACCAATGAACCATTTATATATATATATATATATATATATATACTGTATCTCTGTTTCTCAATTGAAACTCAATTGAAAGCTTGTGGCGTTTGGCCCCTGAAAAATTCAAATACATGTACTTTAATCAACAGACATAAAATTAAGGATAATGGGATTGGGTGTTATGTGTGATTTGCAGTTTAGACATTTCTGCGAAACTAACAATATAATTTTATCCAAAGTTTGGCTATGAAAAAAGATAGTTATAGTCCGAATGATTTTGACTTTAAATCAGCTTTAACATCATTCACCTATATATCAGTCAATAAAGCAAACATATAATCAATAGTCAGAATGGTTCTGACAAGTTAACAGCAGCATGTTAGGCCCATGTTTGTGGTGAAACTATAGCTAGTTCAACATATGTACAGCTAATAATAGAACTTGTATACGCAACTGTCGTAGAAAGAGAACAAACACATTGAAATACCTGGGTACATGAAAATTAACAGGGTTCATACATTTTTACCTTTGAAAAGCCTTGAAAATGACAAAATGGCTATATGATGCCCTTAATTTCACTAATGTGCCTTGAATTTGATGGAATAGGTATTAAATATAGCTTCCTTATAAATTCCCTTTGCATTTTGTTGTTAATTGCCCTATTAATTACAACGATTTTAAAAGAAACCATAACATCCCCTAAATATAGCTTCCTTATAAATTCACTTTGCATTTTCTTGTCAATTGCCCTAATAATTACATTGATTTAATGCCACATACTCTCGAAGAAACATATATATCAATGTTTACATTTTGAGCTTTGTACAGTTTTCGGACTTGATAAATACCTAACAGACTATAGCTATCTAGAATCAGAAACTGAAAGAAAATGTGTATTTATGAAAGTATACGAGGGAATTCCCAAAAATAATAACTGTGGCTGCCGGACCAAGTTTCTCTGAAAATAAGTCCCACAATGCAACGGTGGGTTTTACAGTCCATACAAAATGGCGGAACGCCGAAAGCGTGGACCTGGGAAAACGCAGACAGATTCTGCCAAAAAAAGACACAAAAGTGAGTGGAATCGGCAAAACCTGAGTTTTTCCTTAGGAAAGGAAGTGATTCTTGAAACTTAGCGAGAAAAGAAAAGGGAATAGACTCGAATTCCGATTTTGTCGGACATCTATTGGATTGCTGGTTAGCTTTTGAACATTGTCAACTTCACCGATCTCAAATTTTATTGATGTTTTGTTGTATGCATATTGCTACATTTTAAAATTAAGTATTTAAATGTAAACTATGTATATATGTTTGTTTATTTTGTTCAGTACTAGTTATTATGTGAATATTCTGTTAATATGTTTAAATGAAAGCATTATTAGGCAAAGTTTACGTATGCTCGATATGTAAACAATGGCCATGTGTGTAGTTTATGTGCAGCGCACATTGTTATAGCCTCGTTCTCAGCTCCGTGACAAATCTCGCGATAAATATAAATGCGGCGAGTTATTTTTATACACTGATGATGTCTCGAGGACTCCCCCGGTCAAGCGTCCAGGCCAGTAGTCATTTTAATGTGAGGAGAGCTTGAATGAGAATCTTGGATTGCCATTTATACATGCGTGCAACTAGAATTTAAGGTTGTTTGGGAGTATGTGGCTTTAAAAAGAAATCATAACATTCCCTTGCATACAAATTTTCAGATATATCCCCTAGCCTCCAATTAATGTTTGATTATCCACGTGGTGTACCAACACAGCTGGGTTAATTGCTACCAGTTGGTTATTAAAGCAGATTCAAAATATGACACATTCTGTACATTTTGTAGGAAACTGATAGTTCTGTAGAAAATGAACAAATCACTTTTAAAGATGCATGAGAGAAGTGATCAAAGAACATAATACGCTTATGCTACATTAGCTAGTAACATGTGGCATTTATATATAAACAGTCCATCTGTAATATGAAACTGTTGAACAGTACAGGAACAAAATAAACATATTCAAATGTGTTTCATTAAACTTTACTAATAAATTTCAAACTGGGATTCCTGTATGAACCCTGATTCAAATATTTATTTAGATATTTACAGCATAATATAATTAAGATACCTAGAAAACCTACAATCTAACTTACCCTGCATCCTGACTAATTATAAGTCCCCATAAAAATCTCTATCTAAAACTTAATAAATATGTCAAACATGTTATACATGCATTACATTGTGCACTCATATATATTATAAAATACCACTGAAGAAATCAGTGTCTAACCTGAGTTTCCTCCAACTCCAACACGATTAATCAGGACTTTCAGTAGACCCTTGAGAGTATGTTTTTGACCTCTCTCAAAAATAAATGAAATCTCACTCCTAGTGTTGAAGGGACATGCAATATGTCTATTTGACCCATCAGATTTCTGATAAATATATAGTGATTTGACTTCTAAAATAGCTAAATATCAAGTGTGAACTTAACTAGTTGCCCTGAATTGATGCAGATGTCAGGACATTTGTTGTGACATTAAATTTTGAGAGCAGTGTATGCATATTTTCCCCAATCTTAAAAATTTGTGCTGAAGAGAATCCATGCCACAGGTTATGGTATATATTGAATGTCTTAGTTAAGATTAAGGAAATCTACCCTAAGAAGAGGGGGTCGTTGTGTGTGGATGTGCCTTTTACAGTGTTAAATATGGTTAGACTAGCTAGCTGTGTCATTCAATAGCTGATCGTGCATGATGGAGCACACTTCTTTGGTGTAGTTGCATTGATAGAGTCATAGATTATCACATTTACACAGCAGGGGACCCAGAGTTGATGCCTGTTGGATTATCATCAGGGCATGCTGACATCACACCTACCTAAACATATATATTGATTATTGCAATATCTATTTATCTTGGGGGCCGCGGTGGCCGAGTGGTTAAGGTGTCCCGACACTTTAACACTAGCCCTCCACCTCTGGGTTGCGAGTTCGAAACCAACGTGGGGCAGTTGCCAGGTACTGACCGTAGGCCGGTGGTTTTTCTCCGGGTACTCCGGCTTTCCTCCACCTCCAAAACCTGGCACGTCCTCAAATGACCCTGGCTGTTAATAGGACGTTAAACAAAAACAAACCAAAATCTATTTATCTGAAATCACTTACTAAGTTCAAAATCTTTGTTTCATTCCATCAGTAAACTAAAGTCTATCATTTTCTGCCAATCAAAATGTCACACAATACATTAGGTAAAATCAGATGATTATATTCATAGTATTAAGACCACTGGAATGTTTGTTTTTTAGAGTACCAAACCTTCCTCTTCAAAGTCATCATCCAGTTATTCAGATGCCAGGACACAAAGTCATGCCCACAGAAAATCTTCACAACTTCAAAAGAAATTAGGTATGCTTGCCATTGATTGTTATTTGATATACATGTCATTGTCATTTAAAATATATATACATACAATGTAACACAAAATCTATATCCTGACGGGCACAATAGTGTGTTTTGTATTCTTCAATTCATGAGTTGCAGTTCAATTTTAAAACATTGATTAGACATGTGCTTCTTTAAACCTTATCTTGAATTAAATTTAATCAAATTAATTAATCAGTTAATTTAACAATTGATCAAATGGAATTTGTATACAAGTAATTAAGAGAGTTCTAATTCTATTTCATTTAAAACAAATGTCACTGGCCATGCATGGTCACTTTTGTACTGGTTTTTACAAATCCTATAAGATAATGTTTTACATTGTTTTGATTAGACAGTGATGAGCATTATGTATACTGTACCTGTAACAATGGTATAATGCTACATTTAGATAATTATGTATGCAGCATAACAGCTCCTTTAATCTTTTGTAATACAATGTACATGTAAAAAATACAATGTATCAAATTTTGCCTCCTCAGGCTGTTTATTTCATTTTTCTTCCACAAATAATTGTAAATCTTTCTCAGCATTTTAATTTGCATACATTGTATTTTAATTTTTTTATCATTCATTATTGTTAAGTTTAACACATTAACAGCAACTACATTTGACAGTAACTACATTTTATGTACAATTGTATTTATCAATATCATTTTGACAGAGAGACACAGAGAAAATGCCAGGAAGGCTAAAGTTATAAATCAACAGCCCAGTAAAAACACTTTTATGATGCCAAGAAGTCGGTAAGTAAACAGCAGTTTGTGGAAAACCATAATGTTAGTAGCTGTAGTGTGTATAGATTTACACGTAAATAAGAATACCTTTTTCTTAGATGATCATTCAGATAGTGAGTTTTTTTGAAAAATTCTTTGTCCACAGTCCATCCAGCATTGAGTAATTTTTGTTATCACTGTTCCTATAGAAGTCCTAGAGAAATATGATCTATATGAAATAAATTTCAAAAATGTGTTTCATAGTTGTGGCATCTATATTGTATCCATAACAATGTATTTCACTATTTTGAGAGAAACTCCCAGAAGTGTTACAGTAAGCTAGCTGCCATATATACCAAACCAAGATCTGTTTGATAAATATGAGCCTTAGATTCTATCTAAGTAGCCTACATGACTCACAGCCTGACAAAAATGTGCTCAAATTAAACAATTGATGGCCCACATGTACAATAGCTCAGTCGGTTAGAGCGCCGGCCATATAACCTAAGGTAATGATCCGAGGTGTGCGGTTTGATGCTCCCTGCGCATGCCTGTGTTGGTTTGTGTTTCTCAGGAAGCTGAGAAATGGGCCAGTCCGGCTGTCGTGATTTTCGCCACTGGCACGACAGTTTACTCTATTATAATAGCTTAGGACGGCATGCAATGTGCCTCCTGTATGTTATTCAGTGAGGTAGTCATCAACTACAACAAGGAGACCGGTTTAACCCTGTCTCAAAAATGACCCTGGCTATTCACAGGGTAAATAAACCCAGCAAACGAACAAACAACCCAAGATATGCTTGGAAAACTGCCGGGAGAATGGAGATGTAGTAACAAAATACAAATATATATGTGTGTGTAGGTGTAATACACATACAAAAATGTATCATATTGTTTGTTAATTTTCAATGTCATTAGTTTTTTCACTTAAAGGAAGTCGTTTTGTGCTTGTTCCAGACTGATGATCCCTCCTAAATCGGATTCCCAGCCAAGACCACTTGACCAGCAGCCATTGGTGGCAATAATGACAGATGATGAGAGGTGAGGACAGTAACATCACAACAACTCTCTAGCTTCATTTAAATTCTATAGTGAACATTTCTAGCAATGTCATATACTATGTATGTATTTACTAAATATCATATAATTATGTGTATGTATTTATCAAATATCATGCAGAAATATCATATACTTCTGTGTATGTATTTATCAAATATCATGCATATAATTCTAGCTTGCTATGCATTTTTAGCCCACCATCATCAGATGGTGGCCATGGGGGCTATTCAAATCACCCTGCATCCATGGTCCGTGCTCCATCTATCGTTTGTCCGTCCATAAATGCATGTTATCGCTATTTCTTGAAGGTTACTGGAGGGATATTCTTCAAACTTCATGTTCCCCTTGGTACCTAATTGTGCCAATTAAATTAAAATCAGTCTGACATAGAACCAATAAAGATCATTCGTTGGTGGATGCCAAAGTACAAGATCTTCTGGGACCTCTTATTTGTAAATTCAATATGACAAGGGTGTTTTAATGTATGTTTTTCAGCTGGTATATGTTCATACATAAATATTTTCCCTTAGGAAGCTGTGCTGTTTTGGGACACTTAAACTTACAACCAATATTATAATTATATAGGCGTAGTTTGAGAGTCATTGTTAATGAATGTTGTAGGCGGTATGTTGTTATGAATCTCTTAAACTTATCTGTTTCAGCGATGATGATGATTTTGAGTCACCAATGCTATCGCGAGGTGCTAACAAAGACATTACCCAACAATTAATTAAGGATGGCTACAACCTTGACCTTGAACCTGATGATGAGGACCTTGACCTTATACCTCCACGACCTATGAATGAACGATGTGTGTGTTGTCAGAATTATACCGGAACGTGTGCTATACAATGACGAAAGTATAAAACGAAAATGAAGAAGAAGATAGTCTGTCAAAATGACAAAGACATATATTTTTGTTTCACAAATTGTACAGATATAAGAGTCTGAAAATAGAGAAAGTGTCATGTATATGAAATGGAGGGAATATTGATTTTTAATGCGCACTTAAAAGAGGGACATGTTGTACAGAAGTTTGATGGAGGATAACAACATGAAACTAACAGTAACATATGTTTGTGATTCTTGCTCACTAATTTTTTGTATGATTTTATCTTTGGCTTGCCTTTATAGCTTCACTCAGTCCAAAGGGCCGATGAGAACTTATGCCAAATTGTCCATCATCTATAGCTACCAATAGCTTAAATAGAATATATATAATAATATTGTTTTTGTCCCATAAAAGTTGGCAGATTTCAGTCCAAGTTAAAGCATTAATAACACTAGGCTTGGTTATACCTGGAACAAGGATGTTAAGCCCCATCTATTAATCAGTCAAGAATGAAGCATTATAAGGGGGTAGGATTAAGAATATAGGCTTGCAAGGTCGTAGAATCACCAGGAACCAAGGAGGTTTTACCAAAACTGGCCACTTTTACTTAATTGTGCTTTTAACAACATCTGCAGAACAATCATTTTAATTTTAAGTTTGATGGGTCTGAAAGTATGGATACCCTCGATTGCTTTAAACAGCAGTTTATTGGGTAAGATTTGAATGGGAAGATATACACTTACGGACCCATGAGGTACAAAGCAAAAAACATTAATATAATTGTATATGAATGCTGTTAGAATTTTTCTAAAGTGTATAACAGTATTGCTGGGCTAACTGAGGAAAGTCACTTTGTAGAATTATATTTGGGGTAATTAAAATAATCATTTCCACCAGTCTTGGTCAAAATCGATACAAATGTACCCCTCTTTGAGTTTGTACGAGTTTTGTTATTGCTTGCATGTGTGTGGGTTGCAATTGGTTAAGAATCCAATGTGAGTGTGCAATATAGGTCCCATGGACCTCTTGTTTTATATGGAGCCCAGTGTCTACACGAGCTTCCTTGGTTTGCTTCATTACGATCTTAATTTGCAAGCTCATTTTGTTATGAATCTTGAGATGTAGAAGATGTTCCCAATAGCAGAACTTTAAAACAAATTCTTTACATGATGG
This sequence comes from Pecten maximus, assembly GCF_902652985.1. Classification (NCBI taxonomy): domain Eukaryota; kingdom Metazoa; phylum Mollusca; class Bivalvia; order Pectinida; family Pectinidae; genus Pecten; species Pecten maximus. The sequence continues at coordinate 20,376,294 of NC_047023.1, read as the reverse complement.
TACCCATTAAAAACCTGGAGCCTGAGTGTAAGTTAAATGTTGCCGAAATAAGCCTTGAACCAATATACCAATGAATCTGGCATTAAATAATACAGTATTTATCTTTAGAATAAAAATGGTCACCATTTGTAATTGTGTTCTTCATTTTAAAGTTATTGGATAATTAGGTATTGAGGAATTGGAATTGAAGACTGTGCAATTTTCTTGTAATATGTTTGTTAAAAATATTCATTGTCTGCTTGGTTCAAGATGAAAGATTGCTTTTTTTATTGTTCATGTTTTTATGCAGACTGGGTTTCCTAGAAATAACTTCATGTAACAATACAGTATCAGATCTGATGAGTGGTTCCAATTTTTGCAATTTTGTTTAAACATATTTTTTCTTCTGGTTGACCATTGTACTTTTACTCATGAATCTTGATAGATGATCTGGTTTTACAAATTTATGTGAAATTGAAATCGAAATCATTAATTTATTCTGAATGTGTTCACAATGCTTTTTAGTTGATTTTGAAACTGCATTTAGCTCAGGCTTAGTGAAGGTACAATGTACTTTGAAAAAAAAACTTCCTGTTTCTACAAAATTTAATAATATACCATGCTGTATTTACAAATTTTGTTATTGTAGATATGTTTTGTTTTCCTGTTTATAAAAAGTGTTTGTCTATTGTTATATGCATGTGTTAATTTTATAGGTGATGGTCACTTTAGTTTCATATTTTAGATATTGATACATGTACTACTGGGCATATTAGATAGATGCATTTGAACATAACCACCTGTAATTAGCTATACAATTCTTCATTCCCATTGTTATGAGAAACAAATGGTTTTCTCATTCAAGAGTGACATGAACATAAAGATATGTACTTCAAAACTAAACATATTGAGTATTACTATATTGAGGGAGTGGTACATGTATTTATATGCTGTTATGAGAACTATATTGGATCGAATCTATTGGGAAATATCTGATGAACTCTTACCTCAGTCTTCTGCTGATAAAGTTATTCTGTGAGAACTGGTATATATAAATATATAAGACAAATATATATTCACTGTTCCGATACATGTAGAGTTCCTATACATACAAAGTATTTATTTAATGCTTTCAGATAACTATATATAGGACACTGCGTAGATTAATTTAAGTACTGTATTTGGAGACTGTCAATTGAATTGTTTGTATAATCAAAGATCACAGTGCCATGAAATGGCTCTGGGTGAGGTTGTGGTTGTTTATAAGTTTTGTATTCCATGAAAGGAAGGGGTAAATAGGTAATTAAGTATTATTGACAATGAGAATGGGATATGTGGAAGTAATATACGATACTTGTGAGAATCTGATACCAATATACATGTGTTATCTTCTCATATACTGTTACATGTAGTGTACATTGTCATTACAGGTACACATCCCTGTTGTGATCTCTATTCCATTATAATTATGTATATCAACTCCTTTTTTTACTTAAGCCTCATGCTCTGTCGAGTTTAAAAAACTTTATACAGATCAGAAAGTCATTAAGAATTTGAATCTGAATGGATTGAAATGTTCACAACAAACATGGTTTCTCTGATCAATGTTTCAAGGTCGACATCTTGACAATATGAATCAATATTTTTGCTGTGTGATGTAATGTTCTGTAATTCTGATATCACAATAAGGGATATCATGTGAGGTATGAGATCACAGTATCTGTAGTGGTCAGGTAGTCATGGTAACCACTAAATATTCTGTAGTCCATATATATGAGTTGACATATGGTCAAATAATTTCAAGAATCATAACAATTTTCCATTTAATACAGAAATGTGCAATGTTTATGTATATAATCATTAATGTATACTATTAAGTAATTCTACTAAAACAGGTAATGTTTAGATAGTCCCAGAAGAGTTTTACATATGTCTACTCAGTATACCAATCTGTATCCATTTCTTGCTCAACGTAAACTGCTTCATGTGCAATATATCTGCTGTTTCGTTAGTACAGCAAGCTTGATGTTTGTAGGGTATATATACATGTATGTCTATCACTGTTAATCGGCACGTATCATATTGGGGATACAATCATTACTCGGCACCATACACACTAAACCACAGAAGCATTAGTATCGTAAACACAAAACCTGAGTTTATTGGAACATGTTAAGATTTGTGAATATTTGTAATTTAATTTATCGTGTTTCATTGACAGTGATACTTAAAAAAAAAGCACAATCATCTTTTCATATCTAGTGAAGCTTATTCTAATTTCTCCAACAATTTGCACATGGTTAGGTGTGGTTGATGACAGTTGGGATCTGTGGTAGTTCTGTTGTGCGTGTTACAGGTACTTTGTATTTGGGTACCTGTTTGTATTGTGTTTAATGAAATCCTTGTGAAAATCAATCTTGCATCATAAAACTTTAATTTCCATCTGTTTAGTTTGACTTGAGTTTAATGATTTACAATAGGAATACATGTATTAGGGATATTTCATTAAAGGGGCATTACTTCGTTTGAATAAAGTTTAGATCATCAAAATTGAACTCTCAAGATAAACCAAAGTTCTTTGAGTATTAAGTCCTGAAATTCTTAATTCGACCCGAAGTATCACTAACTACCGCAAAGACATACAGTATTTGTATATGACATGCCTTTTTTCTGTACATTCTGGTGTTGATTTCATTACATGTAGGCACAAACACTCATATAATCATCATTCGGACATAGATTTCATCAATAGAAATTGTGCATGTTTCTGATGTTGGAACGAAGGAATGCCCCTTTAAATATTAGTCTTCTTTTATGCTTTGAATAAGGAAGGTGTTTTATGTTATATTTTAAACTTGTCTATTAAGGGGAGATAACTAGTAAGTTAAAGCTAATACCACTATCAATGTCTTCAGGGTTATTTTTCGTGTGTTGTCCCGATATCATGGGACAGTTCTGAAAATTAAAATTCATGATCACTTTGCGCATCAAATACCAATATTGATAATACAGTTTATTATACTGTAGTAAATTAAAACTTTGCATTTGCTTTGAATTAAAGATTTAGTGAAATATTGAATTAGTGATTTAGTGAAATATTAAATTAGTGATTTAGTGAATTATTGAATTAGCATAGAAGTGAAAATCATTGCAATTTATACTTTGTACTATTGTTCTTTTGACATTTAAATTTACTCATTGAATTGTTAGATATTGAATTTGAATATAAATTGATATTTTTTTTATATTTTTGTTAGGAAGTAGAGTAACCCACAAGGATTTGACATAAATTCCCAACCGACAGTCCATATATACATATATGTATATTAGTTACACATAATACATATATGGACCGAGTGTTTGGAATTTGTGCCATGCCCCTGTTGATCAAACTGAAAACAATTTAAAGAATGAAAATAAGTATATTAGTATAAGATTTTACTGTTATATTAATACTCATTAGCTCTAGGCATAAATCATGATATCACTTTAAAATTGGAGTATGTGGAGGCTTGCACTATTTCTGTGGAGAAAGAATGAGTACAATAGGTATTTGTTTTATTTGTAAGTTACATTTCATTTTAATTACAGTTACTATGGTACAGCCATATACAAGCTGGTTCATTTGTTCAGTCTTCCAGGACAAGAGATTGTTTTTCTCCAGTTTATTTTGGATCACCTTTAGTGCGTTACTGCTACATCGGTAGGCATTCACAGTAGAATTATGTGCTCAATTATAGTGTGCTTAACATTACGTGTATATTTTTTATTAATCATGGATGATTTGTACTTAGGAGGTATATTTTTCATTAAGAAATTTTTGTCGGATAAAATTCGCTTCTTTTCACTTTCACCAAATGATGGTTTTTCTCTGCAAAAGTAACCACATCCTAGAAATTCTAAGGGTAGCTTTCACTTATAATCTCTGCACATCAAGATAAGCTTCCTCATAATAATGACCTTGATTTCACAGCCATCAGGTATGTTAAAAAGTTCAATGATCTTCTATTCAAGTTCCAGAAGATCCATATGCCTTATATTTTGCCAGCAGATTTAGCAAACAAATGACCTTGGCCTTTATATTATGTAACTCTTAGATGACTTGGAAATGCTTTGTAATTTTCGCAAGAAATATAAAAAATCTTCAACAAAATTCATAGAATTATTATCAAGACAATTTTGTCAGCAAGGTTGATGTTTCCAAAAGATTTATGAAACTGTACTAGAATTGTAATTCCTATTTCTTATTGTGATATTAACCATTGTTAATCCAAATGCAAGTTCACATATTCTAATAAATGCAACCTAATGTCAAGCAAGCCTACACTTCTCCACTAGTACTGTATACATTATGGCTGTATGCATGATATGGATGTTATACAAAGTGTTTTGCCAGCTGAATTGTTTGGCATTCTACATGTAGTTTAAATTGTTATATCAATCAAAGTGTAAGCAACTTAGATTTATTCAATTAGACTTGAAAGTTGCAAATTGTACTTATTAATAAATCGTTCATTTTTTTATTTTTTTTATTTTGACAACTATTTAGAAGGGCCTCTTTTTCTCACTCTTGAACAGCTGATCTGAATTTGTGATGTTATGTTTTGAGGCAGAGGCAAGTAATCTATCAAATTTAAAAAAAAAACTGGAAATGGCCCTAAATTATTGTTTACAGCTTTGATTTTGAGCAATTATATTTTTGTTATTTCTTCGAAAATTATTTAGTTTTATGTATTTTTATGTTGAATTTTTTCAGTTATTGATATCAGTAGTTGGAAATTTACACAACTTCATTATGAAAACATGTTAGTATGACGTACTGGACATTAGATCTGAAGACTGTTATGGTTTTGGTCAATCTAATTAAAATTAGACTTGTAATTTCCACTTCTCTAATATACGTTATATATACTGTGATATAACACAATGGGAATGGCATATCTAATTTAAGTTTGGGTGTGTTGGTATAATTCTGTGTATGCTTGAAAAGATGTAGAAAGTCTGTACAGTGTAGAGAGTTCAGATGAAATTCTTTTAAGATGCAATTGAGTATTTCATCTTCTTTTAAATAACATTATCATCTAAACATCTATTTTTTTCTGTTTTCATTATTCACTAAACAATATATAACAAGTTTCTTAAGAGATAAAGGTCAGTGCTAAATCAAATTTTCAGTGTTCTTTCTCCGAATTCTGATAAAATTGTTCAGTTTAACATAGTAATTTGAGGGATGTGTTTTTCACTTAATTGTGAGATTCTGGTTGGTTTAAATGAGGAATTTAATGGTTATATTTAAAACAAGTAAATATTGACATTGTTCATGTGTAAGTGTAAAATACATCGTAAAACAGCAGTCAGATAATCACAGTTTTCAATCACTTTTACTTTTCAGACAGATACATAAGAATAAGTGGAAAGTTTTCGAGAGCTGGTATCCAGTGCTGTATTTGATTTTTGTTTTTTCGTTCATTTATTGTGTTGTCCCAGGTTACGCAGGTTTATTCCTATATACGTATCACCATTGTTTTATGTTTTCTAGTTTTTATGTTTCATTCATGATGGTTTTTTCTATTTTTTTCCTTTATTTATGTTTATTTTGTTTTTATATCAATTTTATGTCCAATGATAATTCAATCTGCTATCATCAAGATTTAAAGCATTAGTATAGGTATTTTTACTGAAAGTTCTTTCAAGTGATGATTGAGTTCATAAATCAAAAGGGAAGGCTTTGTAGCTGTTAATAGGAAAGTTGGCATGCCTTGTATTGTGTATCTCTCATTGTATTGTGTATTTCTCAATTGCTGCTTCTGAAATAAGTCAATGAATTCTAAGAAACCAAGACATTTGTTAAAAAATAAAATACATGTACAAGCTAAAGTATTATGTTAGTACAAGGAAACTTTATATTTTTTCGATATTTATTTTCATGTAGAAGTAGAATAGTATAATATGGCTTTTGTTTTGTTCCTCCCCTAGTAATGCATTCCTTATTTGTTTTATTCTCTATTTCTATTAGGTCTATAGATTTAGATGATGTGTCTTGTTAGACGCATTTTTAAGATTATGTTTGTAATAGTTCCTGTTGTAATCCCTACAAATGGTGTTATATTTGGCTTAGTCCGAATGATTCTGACTATCGGTCCGCTTTATCTGCCCCTAGTAGTATATTAAAGCAGATAAGTAGTCAGAATCATGCGAACTGTATTTCAACATGACTAGTTTCTCTGCAATATTAGTTCAGTTCCAATTCTAGTTGTATTTCATACCATTGACTAACATTTTGATATTTTCTCAACCTTAACACACACCGTTTGTCTCCGCATTTTCAGCTTTTACAATTAATGGCTGTATGGCTGTCTGAACAGCAGCCATACTTGTTTTTGTGCTTCCCACCCCTGGCTGTTAACTAGGCGATAAACCCAGTAAACAAACAATCCCTTATATGTCAAATTAGCTACATACCATGACAGGTGATATTGGTCGATAGAATGATACTTTTGGCCCTTAACACATGAGGGCAATTCCAGTAAAATACATATCCATATTCAGGTTATAATGATAGTGTTTGAATTAAGATATAAATCTAAAGGTCCTTGTAGGACGAATCAGGAGCCCTCCCATTGGTTAGATAGCCCTGATTAGTTTAGAAGAATTTAAACTTTTATATGAAACACCATAACATTTAAGTGAATGAAAGAAATCTTAATTAAAACCTGAAAAAAAAGTACTTGCATGGTATGGTAGACTTTCGTTATTCATTGAAGGTAATATATGTAGGAAAAGAGGCGTCAACATTATATAATGATAAGGATAATGGGGTTTTTTTAACGAATGTTTTTCCACATTGGAAGATGTTTGTGAAGCAATGATTTATCCTGAATGGTAGGTATATGTTTTAGGGTGCGTGATGTTTCATCCTTTATAGTGGGTAGATATTTTGGGATGCCAGATATTTGCTGTATTTTATGATGGGTAGATATTTTGGGATGCCAGATATTTGCTGTATTTTATGGTGGGTAGATATTTTGGGATGCCAGATATTTGCTGTATTTTATGGTGTTATGTTAGTCACATTCCAGAGTGCCTAGCATTCTCCCTTTCTGCCATGTATAATCTGTGATTTATCTCATGCGATGTTGCCCAATTTGATTTGCAAATGTAACGGTGATATTATTATTATTTGCCACGATCTAATAAAGGTAATTCAAACTGACTTGTACATTAATTTATCATTTCCAGAACACTCATTTCTTTATACAGGTCAGGATAGATACACTAATCTTTTGTTGTATTATGGACTTTAATTGCGCCCCTTTGTATATTTGTGATTACTGATAAAGACATAATCGCCTGATGGAAGATAACCCGTTTCACCTTTGTATTATATTGAGACTGATGCGAGCTAAAGTAGCTACATTTTAGTTGTAATGCTGAATTCGCCCAAATAATATTTTTTGCACATGTCACTAATGTATATTACTCTGGAGTGTTTTTCATTGGCCAAACTCCTTTGTGACGTCATAATGTCCTGTATTGTGAATGGCGCAACAAAATAGCCATCTCCGTTTTATTAGCCCTCAACATTTTAACAAAAGAATATGTGCAACGAAGAAAAGACAGAATCCCCTGGATAAGAACACCGTCCAGGCTATCAAACAAAAACACAGGAGCTGGCAGAGATGCATTGAGACTGGATGAAAATAAAATACGTTGAAAGCCGCAAACAATGTTAAAAAATTGGTGAGGAAATGTTAAACAAATCTGGAAAAAGATATAGTAAAAGAGGTAAAGACCAGTCCCAAGCAGTTTTGGAGATACGCAAATTCTAAAATTAAAAAAAAAAACAGAACTGCAAATGAAATGTGGGAACTAAACAAACATTGCTAAAACTGATCACGATAAGGCTAACGCTCTAGCAGAATATTTCTCAAGTGTATACACGGTTGAACCCAAAGGTAGTGTTACCGTAGTCGAAGACCGTAAAACAGAAATTCCACAAAGTACTACTGAAGTTTCGGAACTTGAAATATTTAACATTCTATCATACAAAATCACCAGGAGGAGACAATTTCCATCCTGGAGTATTGAAGGAAACAGCGGATATTATAAAAGTCCCTTTGTGCGAAATATTTAAGTGTTCATTGCAGACAGGAGAACTTCCTGATAATTGGAAAGACAGTTTGGATACTGCGATCTACAAGAAAGGGGACAAGAAAATGCCAGAGAATTATAGACCAGTTAGCTTAACTAGCGTTATATGTAAAACAATGGATTGTAAGGTCAAGAAAAATGGCTCATCTGGAAAACAGTAATCTCCTAAGTAAACATGGATTCGTAAAAGGAAGGTCGACTATTTTGCAGTTACTGAAAGTTATTGAAGAATGAACATATGTTTCAAAAAAAGGAGGATAAATCGAAGCAGTATACCTATACTTCATGAACGCGTTAGTTACGGTTCCACATCTACTGCTTATCAGCAAATAAAAATCATGGATTATTGCAGGAAACCGTCCATTGGGTGCCAACTTTTATAACTGGCCGGAAACAACGAGTATCGGTAAACGGAGAACTGTCCAAATGGATGGAGGTTACAAGTGGGATTTCCCAAGGAAGTGTTTTAGGACCGAAAATTTGTAATTTATATCAATGACATTCCGGAAAATATTGATGCAACCACGTATTTATTCGCAGATGATACTAAAATCTGTAATTATATGAAAAATAACAATCTTCAGAATGACAAATCAACTACGAAAATGGTCAGAAAAAATCCATTGACAAGTGTAAAGTTTTGCACCTAGGAAAGAAATCCAACAAAAGATCTCTACATTTATACCAATACACACCAAAGGAAGAGTTGCGACCTCCCTTCAGGAAGTAACAAGGAAAAAAGGACCTTGGAATTACAACTGATAGCAACCTTAACTTCAGCGATCATATTCATGATATTGTCATCAAGGCAAATAGAATAATGGGGACCATCCGAAGAACCTACGCATACTTGGATACTACGACTTTCTGTCATCTATATAAAGTGCTTGCTCGGCCTCATTTAGAATATGGGCTTGCATCTGGACCCATATTTGCAGAATATTATAATGAATTAGAGAACGTCCAAAGAAGAGCAGCTCAAATAAATACCAAGAATGTTGGATCTAAGCTACAAAAGTAGACTAGGAGTTTTTAAAATACATACACTGAAACATAAAAGGCTAAGGGGAGATATGATCCAAGTATATAAATCAACACACAGAGGGATTATTAACGCAAAATACTAAAAAAAAGAAGAAGAAGAGAGCAGACCATGACATGATAAAACGAGAAGCAGACTGAATCCGAGGAAATATTCGTTTAGAGAGCGGATTGTCTGGAACACTGGAACATTCTCCCGGACGCTGTGGTTACCGCACCAACAGTCAAAACATTTGAAATAGATAATCATTAACTTATCCATATTCGAGACGTCATTATGTGAACTTTTGTTTCTTTTTTTAACTAAATGTCTGCGTCTAGAATTATTATTATTATCAAAACCTGCCAAAATCTTATGTGATAGAAATCTCTTAAATTTTTTTTCATTTCATATGAGAATTAATTAAACTCGTCTTGAAGATATTATTTTTTGTCAAGACTAAAAAAAAAAGGGGGGGGGGGGGGGAGAAAAAGACTCTTTTCATGAAATGAAAACACCTTTAATCAATTAAGATACTATATCAATTTTTTCGATAAGGTTTAGTTGTGGGAACGCGTCTATGAAGGATTGCATAACCACAGGCTTATATACCAAAGGAATTAATGGCAGTATTCGGCAGTGAAACATCGCTGGCAAGTCTTTCCACCAAACAATATTTATTAAAGAGTTAGCAATGACATCAAGTTAGCCGATTTTAGTTTCGTCTGTAAGTGTTATTGTGTAAAGATATGTATGTAGTCTGTTATGTATGATACCAGTAACACATGACGTGATCCATCGTTTAGAAGGAGATTTATATAATAATTATATTATGTAATGTATGCATTATTATGTAATACTTAAACTATCATTTTTTCCTTCCGAATTTCTACCCTTATGGTCCTGGACGGACGACAGTTGGCTGGTAAACGCTAGATCCCCTGGTGGTATTTACACTTTCTGTTTTTCTTGATTTCTAACTTTGGACCCTTAGCATGTACAACTGTTAAGCCTAAGATATGATAAAGTTTAGTCAACGTTATTACACCGCATATATATCATATATATGTACAGTTGTGCTATACCAGACACATGTATGTCGCAATACAGATATTTGTTTCTCCAATAAAGAATTATTATAACACACTTTAACATCTTATCAATGTCTCGTAAATCTTATGTAGGATTTGAGATAATCGTGCTTGAGCATAAAGTCCACGTCAGACGGTTATCTGTATGGACAGAGTATACCACAGTACCTGATTATAGCTAGGTCAGTCTATCTCTGGCGACACAGGTGAACAAAGGGAACATTAATGATGGCAGCCCAATTACCGGATCCTATCAGAAACCCGGAAGTAAAATACACACAGGTAACGATTTTTAATAACTTTTGTGCTTCTATATATATAAATCTTATCTGAAGTGGCATTTCTATTATGCTAGTTCAGTTTCTCTATAGACGGACCACGCACACGTACATGTCAAGAACTCGAACGCGAACACCAGTTGAATTGGGAGTCGTTTCAAAAGTTTTTATCCCGACATGGACTCGCGACTTGATATAATCTTAGTTTCTTTTTAATAAATCCGAAAGGACTACTTTTGTGATGATAATGACATATTATACATACACCTTCACGCGTGGATCATTCTTATACATAATATAACATGATTCAAGTATGTCCAACACTGGCGACCACTATGGTCCGCTGTTAATATGGTAGAAAAAGTAAACGTGGTCCGTGTACCTGAATGCTGGACATGTCATAAATGTGACTATTGACAATATGTATTTGAACAACATAAAGGACAAATAAATCAAAGCGTAAATTTCAGAGTACATGTAACATAAATCATAGCATAACATCCAAGAACAAAATATACTACAGGGTGAACACAAAAGGACAAAATAAACAACAGCGTCAACACTAAAGGACAAAATATAGAACAGGGTCAACACTTAAGGACAAAATAAACAACAGCGTCAACACTAAAGGACAAAATATAGAACAGGGTCAACACTAAAGGACAAAATATGTAACAGCGTCAACACTAAAGGTCAAAATATACAACAGGGTCAACACCAAAGGACAAAACATACAACATCGTCAACACTAAAGTACAAACTATACAACAGGGTCAACACCAAAGGACAAAATATACAACAGGGTCAATACTAAAGGACAAAATATACAACAGGGTCAACACTAAAGGACAAAATATACAACAGCGTCAACACTAAAGGACAAAATATACAACAGGGTCAACACTAAAGGACAAAATATACAACAGGGTCAATACTAAAGAACCTAAGTACAAAATTTACTTAACGTTCAGTGTTAGTAGCCGTTTTGTAAGTGGTTTTGATTCAAATACACGGTATACGAATCAGTATTTATAAGTAATGACAACCATCAACATGGTATAGGTACATGTTACCCGCACTGTCTAAGATAACGTTGTGTCATGTGCCAGGTCAGATTAGATACTACTTATCACATTACATCACATTACGTCAAGTATGTGAAGAGCTAAAAATGTACCTCTTACAAGTTTATAATTTTTCGGTTCTCGAAGACAAATGTATTCTGCTGATTATTATTGCACATTTCAAATTAACAATAATTAAAGGACAATATAATGAAAACATAACAAAAAGTTGCTGTCCCACACTGTCATCAGAAAACATTATTGTGTCTGGAAAATATCCATGATTCGTGCTTAACAAACAGATAATAATAATTTTTATAACAATGGACATGAACAATTTAATTTAATTTACTGAAGGTATGTATATTAATGATTATTACGTCTGTTGTTACATATATTCAGTAACGTTACTTTTTTTTACATTTACTAGTATTTGTTGATGATGTTTACATCAGGTATATTATTTTTGTTACAGTTATTCATTAATAATGAGTACGTGGACAGTGTTAGCGGCAAGACTTTCGCCACAATCAACCCCAGTACAGGGGAAAAGATCATCGAGGTCCAGGAAGGGGACAAGGTAGATATACAGCTTGGTCAAAGTCATGACCAATTACGCACTATTACGATTAATGTAGGATGAACATAGAAAGAAATGCGCTTTATAACAGAGCTCTTGTTGTCAATCTCCTGTTAACAAAGTATACCTTAAGTATACAAAACAAATTTGTGTATTTTGAGACCTTTTACGCATCATGACTTCGAAATAGTCATTTTTTTCTTGAAATATCTACAGCTATGCTACCCCAGATTATGATTAATAAACATCTTAACTTTCCTACATTATAACAATTTTAAGAAAATCATTGTGAATGTCATTCTATGATCACGTCACCACCTAATAAACGATTGCACATTAGCATCTGAGCATGCTCCTTTTCTGATGACAGCATTATGTGTTTCGGACGATCCTTTCTTTCAGACAATTAATCATTCTGCTTTCTTGACAAACTTTTCTGATGACTACAAATGCTGCCTTTCAGACGGGCTTTCCGATGGCTGCTCTTTTTGTCTTTCTGATAACTTAACCGTCTGCTTTTCATTTGCTTTCCTGACGACCTTTTTCTGCTTATTAAACATTTTGTCTTTCTGAAGAAGACTACATGTATTTGAAGACTAAGCATTCTGCAGTTCCAACGATTTATCATTCTGTCTTTCTGACAACTAATCGTTGTGCCCTTTTTACAATCCTGTGTCACGTCAGAGCTTTCTTTCTTTTTCACGACACGTCTGACGTCTGAGCATTCTGCCTTTTTCACGACCTTGATTGACCATTCTGCCTTCTTCACGACCTTGACTGACCATTCTGCCTTCTTCACGACCTTGACTGACTATTCTGCCTTCCTTCTTCACGACCCTTTCTAATGACTAAACATGTCTTTCTGACGGTTAAACATTCTGTTTTTCTGACGATTAAATATGCTGCCTTTTTGCCTACCCGTTCTGACGACTACATATTCTACCTTTTTGACATCCCTTTGTGAAGAATAACTTTTCTGTTTTTCGGAATAAAAGCAAGCTGCTTTTCTGATGAATAAGGACTCTGTCTTCCTGACGGCTAAATGCTTTTCCATTTGTACTCAGGCTGACATAGACAAGGCTGTGGAAGCTGCCAAGGCCGCGTTTAAGGATGACTCGCCATGGAGACTGATGAACGCCAGCACCAGAGGGACCCTACTGAACAAACTGGCCGATCTGATCGAGAGGGACAGACTGTACATATCGGTAGGTCCTTAACGTAATATGATTCCTCTTAACTAGTACTATTGTTAATCCATTAAATTTTAAGAGACAAATCCATGATTGTTTATCATGATACCTTTATATGCAGCAGGTATAAATTTAGACTCACAGCAAATCGAAAGCCATATAAATACAAACTCTTTGAATTTGAACAGTTGTTAAAATTAATTTATTTACGTGTTTTACGAAAGAAAGTTATATTTGACGGACATTTTCGGTGAAAAAAAAGTAATATGTAACATTTTCTGATTGCAGAGTTTGGAGATAATGGACAATGGGAAACCTTTCAGAGATATGTATGAAAATGATATGAGCATGATCCTTAACACCATCCGGTACTACGCCGGTTGGACGGACAAGATCTGTGGCAAAACCATCCCAGTTGGTACGTGTGTATATGATGTCAAGTTCACTTAGGATCATATTGTTTTATTTTCTTGAAGACTTGTTAATGATAATCTGTCTTTGCAATTTGGCAGTAGTTCTTATTTATCTAAATCCACAACGTCAATTCAAGTAATTAAACTTTAAGTACTTTTCAATAAAAAATAGGTACCTTTTAATTTTACAGCCATGCATACTGCATCATGTAATTCTCGTATTTTCGTATTTAATACATTATTATATATTTTTATCTCAATGGTAAAGAACTGATTTATTTCTCGTCACTTATTCGTTGACGTCATGATATGGTTTAATAACAACAGCCACTTTCTGGTGTTCATTTCCAATCTTAAAATATACATGCTTCTATTTGTAGTATCACTGTTAGAGCTAGTTATGTATCGACACATAATACTTCAATTAGCCTAAACATCATTTCCTTTACAGATGGTCCCTTCTTCTGTTACACCAGACATGAACCAGTGGGAATTTGCGGTCAGATTATTCCGGTACTAAAAAAATATCAAGCTGAATTTGATAATGCACTTTTTCTGTTGATGAAATAGTTATTACATTCTGCTAACAAACCAATACTATGTATTATGAGACTTATCCACCTTTTGATGAAAGATGATTTATTGGAACAGAGCCAAAACAAAATAAAATCCGAACACATGATTCTGCTTAAAATTTATCAAACGATGTGACATATCACCAGTGCCCAGTTGTTAAAAAGATGGTTTAGCTTAATCTCTTGATTAGTGAAAATCTCATTTCTCCTTAATTGCAAAACATGTGTGTGTATAATCTTCAAAATAGGCAGGTAGGAAGAGTCTGAGAAGTGCCATATTTCATCAGGATTTTAAAACTGCAATTAGCCTAATCATCTTTTAAACAACTGGGACTGCATTAATGAAAGCCTAAATTAATATTACAAGATTTGGCAAATTGAAGTATTCGGCCTACGTTTAAAGAAACTGAGTCGTAGCATGCTTGTATTTTTCGGTTACATATGAATGCCACCAGAGTAAAAAGATTTCATGATGGTAAATTAATTGTATTGTATACCGTCCGAATGTTTTTTTTCTAGTGGAATTTCCCATTGGCAATGATGTCCTGGAAGATAGCGCCTGCCTTAGCCTGTGGAAACTGCATCGTCTTGAAGCCCGCCGAACAAACCCCACTAACAGCCCTGTATATGGGGTCTCTATTCAAAGAGGTAGGGGCATACAAATTCCACTTACAGCCCTTTACATAGGTCTTTATTGAAAGAGTTAGGGACAGTTCAAACCCGACTAACAGCCCTTTACATGGGGTCTCTATTCAAAGAGGTAGGGGCATAACACACCCCACTCACAGCCCTTAACATATGTCTTTATTCAAAGAGTTACGGACAGTTCAATCCGACTAACATCCTTGTACATGGGGTCTGTATTAAAAAAGGTCGAGGTATATCAAAACCCATTAACATCCTGTACCTGGTGTCCATTCAAAGAAGAAGGAACATAACAAACCCCACAAACATCCTTGTATATAGGTGCTTTATTCAAAGAGATATGGATATAACAAGTATCGCTGTAGATGGGGTCTAGACTGGCATAATACAAATAACGCTAACGGTATGTGTTTATCATTGTTTAACTTTCGTTTTGTCTTTGTACACCTAGGCTGGCTTCCCTGCCGGAGTAGTGAATATAGTGCCCGGATATGGTCCAACCGCCGGTGCTGCCATCTCTAGCCATCCTGATATCAACAAAGTCGCTTTTACAGGTTCAACTGAGGTGCATATTAATCGCTTTCACATTTTGATATTTTTAAATCAAATTTTGTAAAAAAAAAAAAAAAAAAAAAAAAAAAAACTATTTCAATATGTTATTGGGTTTTCAGGTTGGACAAATTATAATGGAAGCTGCTGCCAAATCTAACCTTAAGCGTGTCACTCTGGAATTGGGAGGGAAAAGTCCAAACGTCGTCTTCGCTGATGCTAATTGTAAGTCACATACAACTCTACTGACCCCCTCCCCCTTTCTTTCCTTTACTCATTTAAATTTTAGCTCTGTCCAAGAATTATGTGTTCGCCTCACTCTTTATGTTGATATATCCAATGAGTAATCATTTCATATGAAATTTTATGAAAAGGATTTTTTTCGCTTTGACGATAAAAAATCAGACTGCTTACGATAACTAATGTTTTGTAGATATTAGTATTACATTTCACTGATATACAGCATTGTCATACGAATAACCCCATCTGGAGATACCTGGGTATAGCAATGTTAAGAACATTTGCGAATAGTAGAATCTGCTTCACCTACGTATTTACTTTTATCCCAGTGGACGTCGCGGCTGAGATGTCACATCAAGCATTGTTCTACAATATGGGTCAGTGTTGCACGGCGGGGTCAAGGACGTATGTCCAAGAGGAAGTCTACGAGGAATTCACTGCGAAACTTATCAATAGAGCCAAAAATAGGAGTGTAGGAGACCCGTTTGATACCAAGAATGAATCTGGACCACAAGTAATATATATACTTCCTGGCTAATTATTGATAAAATATTTTCATAATCTTATCACTTTAATAAATGGAAATGACACGTTATATCTTTATTGAAAAAATCAACCTTAAGGTGGAGCTTTTTTATTCATACAATATGTATTTCTATGAAAGTTATATTTCAATAAACGAAAAGCAATCATCATTTTCAGATTGACGAAGAACAATTTAAGAAGATTCTATCGATGATCGAGAAAGGAGTGAAGGATGGTGCCAAGCTGGAGTGTGGCGGGAAGGCCGTAGAGGGTAAAGGTTACTTCATCCAGCCGACCGTGTTTACCGGTGTCACAGAGGACATGACTATCGGCAAGGAGGAGGTAACAGTTTAGTGGCCATTACAGTCTGGATACTGTCACTTCCGAAATCACTTTGAAGTTTGTCAGTCCGAATACCATGGTTTAATATACAAAAATTATCTTTAATAGCCATACGTAAGAATTGTCACATTATGCAGAAAAACGATACCAACCATTAAAATAGTATTGATTCATGTATTAATGATCAATAGCGAAAAAATGATAAATAATTATTTGCTACTAATATATCCCTGATAATTTCGTTAGGTATATATACAAAATAGTTAAATATTTGTGATAATTTACCTATATGTATATATGTGTACAAATCATTAAAACATTCGTGACGATGAAGATAACTTTCGACTTTAACTACTAATCTAATCGTAACAATGAAGTTAAATATCGACATAAATGTATTACAAAGTATTTGCATCAATCTAGCTTAATATAGATACAACGTACCGAAACTATCAATAGAATGTTTGTGTTCTTTTTTATCAGATTTTTGGACCAGTTCAGCAAATTATCAAATTTAAGACAATGGAAGAGGTTATCGAAAGAGCAAACAACACACCTTATGGACTGGCTGCTGCTATTTATACCAACGACCTTGGAAAAGCAGTGACCTTTTCTAACAAGGTCAAAGCCGGAACAGTATGGTAAATGTTTGGTTTTATTGTCGGGAATCAATGGCTTGACGTAGAACATTTCTTCCAAATTGATAAATGGTCCGTTAGCGTTGTAAGATAAAAAAAAGTATTCGATGACTAACACACATTGTTTCAAGTGTTCGAATAATGTGGTGGAGAATCTGGACAAGCGTTTACTACTACTTAAGGCGAACTGGTTGACCTATTAATAAAATGTGTGGTATTAGGATATGCCTTTCTTTTAAGTTAGTATATAAAAATGAGTTCAAGGTCGACTGCATGAATTCATACAAAAACTAAATAATAAAGATATGAAAGTGATGGTTTGTCATGTTATAGAAAGTTGAAGTGATTGATCTATGAATGCAGGTCAATGAGAGTAAAAACTATTCAATGCCTGAATTTATGGCTCGTGTTGATATCACAATGCATATTAGCAACCATATCGTCGTACTGGGAGATCTGTGTTGGACAAATATTCTAACTGTAGTTATAACGAAAGTTCTCCTAATCAGATTTATCGATTTTCGAGACAAAATATTTTGTATATTGAAACGTGATGTTAATTATTTTGTATAATGAGCGGGGATACTTATTATTTTGTATTATGAGCAGGGATGTTTATTATTTTGTATTATGAGCAGGGATGTTTATTATTTTGTATAACGAGCAGGGATGTTTATTACTATATATAATGAGCGGGTATGTTTATTACTATATATAATGAGCGGGTATGTTCATCATTTAGTATAACGAGCCGAGTTGCTTTTAATTTCGTATTACGAACGCTTCTTTTGATTACGTTTTAGGGTAAACGCATACCATATTGTCACCCCGCAAAGTCCGTTTGGAGGATTCAAGATGTCCGGAATCGGCCGAGAACTGTAAGTGAATGTCCTACTGTTAATACATTCCCTTTGTTAACCACGTAATTTTCCCATTCCATCTTTAAAACATTTGAAAATAATTTTCACAATATTATTAAAGATCATTGCGCGTTTTTTGGCTTGCAAACGAAAAATAACTACATGTAATTAATAAACCATCATGCAATTTCTAGTTCCGTTTTCCTGTTGATATGATATGGTGTATTATAATGAAAATATTGATACTTTGTACATACCTCGCTGATGCATGAACACATATCAACACCTTCGTATTACAGAGGAGAGTATGGTTTGGCACAATATTCTGAAATCAAAACGGTAAGTATGTTACCAGTTTACATGTCTGTCCTAAAGTGTTTTATATGTAAACGTAATTTTGAAAAGATATAATTTGAATAGAAAACGAAATGTATCTGTATACTATCTTATGTAAAATACTATCAAACTATATGAAGGTAAATAATGAAATGTAAAGTTTTGCATTAGGTGGCACAACGAGACTAGCTACAGCTGTATATTATTTTACTATTTTACCGCACAATTATTGTGAAGTGAGTAGAGAATATTTTCGGGCATCTGGTAATTTTGAACTGACCATTCCACACGAGTTTTCTGTTGTCGGATAGCATCTGTTAAAATTTGTTTTTAAAATATGTAATTGATTGGTTAGTTCTACCATTGCGTCATCTGGGTCAGGAAGTTCTGATCCGTCAATGTAAAAAAACACACCATTGCGTAACATGGAGTAATCATACAGTAGATGCAACATATTTTTGACCTAAACTATCTGTATTAAAAAGTGATGTTGGACAGTGCATACTCCGTCTTTGTACAGTAGAAAAAAAGGTCTGTTTCAAAGGTTAAGGTCCATGATTCTTAAAACATTTCTAAAATACATGTTTATAGATAAAGAAGGAATCTGAAAGTTATTTTGCTTAGTCATTTTTTATAGATCAATAATTAAGATAACTACCGGTTCTAACGGAATTTGTAGAGTGAACTCCTTATCCGACAGTGATTATTACGTCATGTCAGCGATTTTGGCATTTTACTGACCATAAATGGAGAAATGGAGAAACTACTAACCCCGCCATGTGTTTACTCCTCTACCCCCTACTACTAACCCCGCCATGTGTTTACTCCTCTACCTCCTACTACTAACCCCGCCATGTGTTTACTCCTCTACCCCCTACTACTAACCCCGCCATGTGTTTACTTCTCTACCCCCTACTACTAACCCCGCCATGTGTTTACTTCTCTACTCCCTACTTCTAACCCCGCCATGTGTTTACTTCTCTACCCCCTACTACTAACCCCGCCATGTGTTTACTCCTCTACCCCGTACTACTAGCCCCGCCATGTGTTTACTCCTCTTCCCCCTACTACTAACCCCGCCATGTGTTTACTTCTCTACCCCCTACTACTAACCCCGCCATGTGTTTACTTCTCTACCCCCTACTACTAACCCCGCCATGTGTTTACTCCTCTACCCCCTACTACTAACCCCGCCATGTGTTTACTTCTCTACCCCCTACTACTAACCCCGCCATGTGTTTACTCCTCTACCCCGTACTACTAGCCCCGCCATGTGTTTATTCCTCTAACCCTACTACTAACCCCGCCATGTGTTTACTCCTCTACCCCTACTACTAACCCCGCCATGTGTTTACTCCTCTACCCACTACTACTAACCCCGCCATGTGTTTACTCCTCTACCCCCTACTACTAACCCCGCCATGTGTTTACTCCTCTTCCCACTACTACTAACCCCGCCATGTGTTTACTCCTCTACCCTCTACTACTAACCCCGCCATGTGTTTACCCCTATTACAGCTCCGCCATATATATGTTTTGAGGCAGTACCATTTTTACATCATTGGCATTTCTATTGAAATAACTATGTAAAATTATCCAATGTTTATTTTTTTATGTTTCAGGTATTAATGAACCCGTTGACGAAGTGATTTAGCAGACTGACATTGTTATTCCAAGGAAAGGATTTAACAGTTTATAACAAACTTTTTATTACACCGTGACTTCCATGTAATACATTACAATATTGCAAAAACATTGAGTTACTTGTTTATCTGCCAGAACTAAATCATATCAAACAATATAGAGGTTATACCATACATATTCTAGTTAGTACTGCATGTACTTTGTAGTTCTATACCACTCAGTACTACATTGTAGTTCTATACCACTCAGTACTACATTGTAGTTCTATACACTCAGTACTACATTGTAGTTCTGTACCACTTAGTACTACATTGTAGTTCTATACCACTCAGTACTACATTGTAGTTCTGTAACACTCAGTACTACGTTGTAGTTTTATAACACTCAGTACTACGTTGTAGTTTTATAACACTCAGTACTACGTTGTAGTTTTATAACACTCAGTACTACATTGTAGTTCTGTAACACTCAGTACTACGTTGTAGTTTTATAACACTCAGTACTACGTTGTAGTTTTATAACACTCAGTACTACGTTGTAGTTTTATAACACTCAGTACTACATTGTAGTTCTGTAACACTCAGTACTACGTTGTAGTTTTATAACACTCAGTACTACATTATAGTTCTGTAACACTCAGTACTACATTGTAGTTCAATACCACTCAGTACTACGTTGTAGTTCTATACCACTCAGTATTGCATTGTAGTTCTGTAACACTCAGTACTACATTGTAGTTCTGTAACACTCAGTACTACATTGTAGTTATATACCATTCAGTACTACATTGTAGTTCTATACCACTCAGTACTACGTTGTAGTTCTATACCACTCAGTACTACATTGTAGTTCTATACCACTCAGTACTACATTGTAGTTCTATACCACTCAGTACTACATTGTAGTTCTATACCACTCAGTACTACATTGTAGTTCTATACCACTCAGTACTACATTGTAGTTCTATACCACTCAGTACTACATTGTAGTTCTATACCACTCAGTACTACGTTGTAGTTCTATAACACTCAGTACTACGTTGTAGTTCAATACCACTCAGTACTACATTGTAGTTCTATACCACTCAGTACTACATTGTAGTTCTATACCACTCAGTACTACATTGTAGTTCTATACCACTCAGTACTACATTGTAGTTCTATACCACTCAGTACTACATTGTAGTTCATATACCACTCAGTACTACATTGTAGTTCTATAACACTCAGTACTACAGTTGTAGTTCTATAACACTCAGTACTACATTGTAGTTCTATAACACTCAGTACTACATTGTAGTTCTATACCACTCAGTACTACATTGTAGTTCTGTAACACTCAGTACTACATTGTAGTTATATACCACTCAGTACTACATTGTAGTTCTGTAACACTCAGTACTACATTGTAGTTCTGTAACACTCAGTACTACGTTGTAGTTCTATACCATTCAGTAATACATTGTAGTTCTATACCACTCAGTACTACATTGTAGTTCTATACCACTCAGTACTACAGTTGTAGTTCTATACCACTCAGTAATACATTGTAAGTTCTGAACCACTCAGTACTACATTGTAGTTCTATACCACTCAGTACTACATTGTAGTTCTAGTACCACTCAGTAACTACATTGTAGTTCTAACCACTCAGTACTACATTGTAGTTCTGTACACTCAGTACTACTTGTAGTTTATAACACTCAGTACTACATTGTAGTTTTGATAACACTCAGTACTACAGTTGTAGTTCTATAACACTCAGTACTACATTGTAGTTCTGTAACACTCAGTACTACAGTTGTAGTTGTATAACACTCAGTACTACGTTGTAGTTTTATAACACTCAGTACTACGTTGTAGTTTTATAACACTCAGTACTACATTGTAGTTCTGTAACACTCAGTACTACGTTGTAGTTTTATAACACTCAGTACTACATTATAGTTCTGTAACACTCAGTACTACATTGTAGTTCAATACCACTCAGTACTACGTTGTAGTTCTATACCACTCAGTATTGCATTGTAGTTCTGTAACACTCAGTACTACATTGTAGTTCTGTAACACTCAGTACTACATTGTAGTTATATACCATTCAGTACTACATTGTAGTTCTATACCACTCAGTACTACGTTGTAGTTCTATACCACTCAGTACTACATTGTAGTTCTGTAACACTCAGTACTGCATTGTAGTTCTATACCACTCAGTACTGCATTGTAGTTCTATACCACTCAGTACTGCATTGTAGTTATATACCACTCAGTACTACATTGTAGTTCTATACCACTCAGTACTACATTGTAGTTTTATATCACTCAGTACTACGTTGTAGTTCAATACAACTCAGTACTACATTGTAGTTCTATACCACTCAGTACTACATTGTAGTTCTATATCACTCAGTACTACGTTGTAGTTCAATACCACTCAGTACTACATTGTAGTTCTATACCACTCAGTACTACATTGTAGTTCTATACCACTCAGTACTACATTGTAGTTCTATACCACTCAGTACTACATTGTAGTTCTGTAACACTCAGTACTACGTTGTAGTTTTATAACACTCAGTACTACGTTGTAGTTTTATAACACTCAGTACTACGTTGTAGTTTTATAACACTCAGTACTACATTGTAGTTCTGTAACACTCAGTACTACGTTGTAGTTTTATAACACTCAGTACTACATTATAGTTCTGTAACACTCAGTACTACATTGTAGTTCAATACCACTCAGTACTACGTTGTAGTTCTATACCACTCAGTATTGCATTGTAGTTCTGTAACACTCAGTACTACATTGTAGTTCTGTAACACTCAGTACTACATTGTAGTTATATACCATTTAGTACTACATTGTAGTTCTATACCACTCAGTACTACGTTGTAGTTCTATACCACTCAGTACTACATTGTAGTTCTGTAACACTCAGTACTGCATTGTAGTTCTATACCACTCAGTACTGCATTGTAGTTATATACCACTCAGTACTACATTGTAGTTCTATACCACTCAGTACTACATTGTAGTTTTATATCACTCAGTACTACGTTGTAGTTCAATACCACTCAGTACTACATTGTAGTTCTATACCACTCAGTACTACATTGTAGTTCTATATCACTCAGTACTACGTTGTAGTTCAATACCACTCAGTACTACATTGTAGTTCTATACCACTCAGTACTACATTGTAGTTCTATACCACTCAGTACTACATTGTAGTTCTATACCACTCAGTACTACATTGTAGTTCTATACCACTCAGTACTACGTTGTAGTTCAATACCACTCAGTACTACATTGTAGTTCTATACCACTCAGTACTACGTTGTAGTTCTATAACACTCAGTACTACATTGTAGTTTTATATCACTCAGTACTACATTGTAGTTCTATACCACTCAGTACTACATTGTAGTTCTGTAACACTCAGTACTACATTGTAGTTCTATACCACTCAGTACTACATTGTAGTTCTATACCACTCAGTATTGCATTGTAGTTCTGTAACACTCAGTACTACATTGTAGTTCTATACCACTCAGTACTACAATGTAGTTCTGTAACACTCAGTACTACATTGTAGTTCTGTAACACTCAGTACTACATTGTAGTTCTGTAACACTCAGTACTACATTGTAGTTATATACCATTCAGTAATACATTGTAGTTCTGTAACACTCAGTACTACATTGTAGTTATATACCACTCAGTACTACATTGTAGTTCTGTAACACTCAGTACTACGTTGTAGTTCTATACCATTCAGTAATACATTGTAGTTCTATACCACTCAGTACTACATTGTAGTTCTATACCACTCAGTACTACATTGTAGTTCTATACCACTCAGTACTACATTGTAGTTCTGGAACACTCAGTACTACATTGTAGTTCTGTAACACTCAGTACTACATTGTAGTTCTACACCACTCAGTACTACATTGTAGTTCTATACCACTCAGTACTACGTTGTAGTTCTATACCACTCAGTACTACGTTGTAGTTCTATACCACTCAGTACTACGTTGTAGTTCTATACCACTCAGTACTACATTGTAGTTCTATACCACTCAGTACTACATTGTAGTTCTATACCACTCAGTACTACGTTGTAGTTCTATACCACTCAGTACTACGTTGTAGTTCTATACTACTCAGTACTACATTGTAGTTCTATACCACTCAGTACTACGTTGTAGTTCAATACCACTCAGTACTACATTGTAGTTCTATACCACTCAGTACTACGTTGTAGTTCTATAACACTCAGTACTACATTGTAGTCCTATACCATTCAGTACTACATTGTAGTTCTGTACCACTCAGTACTACATTGTAGTTCTGTAACACTCAGGACTACATTGTAGTTCTATACTACTCAGTACTACATTGTAGTTCTGTAACACTCAGTACTACATTGTAGTTTTATACCACTCAGTACTACATTGTAGTTCTGTAACACTCAGTACTACATTGTAGTTCTATACCACTCAGTACTACATTGTAGTTCTATACCACTCAGTACTACATTGTAGTTCTATATCACTCAGTACTACATTGTAGTTCTATACCACTCAGTACTACATTGTAGTTCTATACCACTCAGTACTACATTGTAGTTCTATACCACTCAGTACTACATTGTAGTTCTATAACACTCAGTACTACATTGTAGTTCTGTAACACTCAGTACTACATTGTAGTTCTGTAACACTCAGTACTACATTGTAGTTCTATACCACTCAGTACTACATTGTAGTTCTATACCACTCAGTACTACATTGTAGTTCTGTAACATTCAGTACTACATTGTAGTTCTGTAACACTCAGTACTACGTTGTAGTTTTATACTACTCAGTACTACATTGTAGTTCTGTAACACTCAGTACTACATTGTAGTTCTATACCACTCAGTACTACATTGTAGTTCTGTAACACTCAGTACTACATTGTAGTTCTGTAACACTCAGTACTACGTTGTAGTTTTATACTACTCATTACTGCATTGTAGTGTTATACTACTCAGTACTACATTGCAGTTCTATACCATTCAGTACAACATTGTAGATATTACTTATAAACAACCTAGATAAAATATTTATATCAATTTATTTCAATGGCACAGGGATAGTTGGCCCGACATAATAATATTTACATGTCGTTTATAAGATTATATTAATACCTGGATATACATAATGTATACTGTCATCCTTAGGTCCCTTGACACTTTAAGAAAGACAATTGTGAAATCATTAAGGATAATTTCAGTGAGAAATACTGCTTAAGATATATTTGATAAATGTCAGGGTCTATGTTGAAAGATAAAATCGACAAAATGCGGCAGTGTTGTTATGTAAGGCAAACAACAATGTTTACACATAAAATAAAAGAAAGAAAAAAGAAAAAAAGAAAAAAAAAGAAATAGCGCCTTGACCCTCCCCGTCAGTTCAAGAGGCTATTTTTTAAACTTCAAAGAACTGGTTGTATATCAACAGATTAGCGTCAAGGATTTTCAGTGGGGAGTGAAATATTACACACCATATAGGCTTAGATAGTGTTAGAAAAAAGAGTCGGCCAAGAGAGTCTCCGTAGGTACGCCAGCCATGTTTTGAACGTTGTCGACGCTGGTCTCATCAAATATATTGCCAACCACAAATACAGTCCTTTTCGCCATTATCACAACTGTATAACACAACCAGGTAGAAATATATGAGTGCGTTTTAAAGTTCACCATGCGAACAATGACAAATAAAACAATTGTACAGTGAGGTATTAAGTGGGCGAGCTACATGTTTAAAGCAAACACTGTAAATCTACGCGAGATAACACCGGGGATATTTTGAGTGCAGTGTGGAAGAAGTAAACTATTCTAACAGAAAGAAAAGTTTTGTGGAAAGAATATCAAAAATTCGGTAACTCAACTTCTGGTGTATACAGTGGTACAAGTGGTACAAATGTAGGTAACCTTACAGAATCCACCTCTATATTATACACTGGCACACAACGAATGTAACCTTATATATTTAACCTCTAGATTATACAATGGCACAAAAAGAGTGCTACCTTATACAATCCACCTTTACATTATAATTGTCACAAAAAGAGTGCTCCATCATACAATCCACCTTTACATTATAATTGTCACAAAAAGAGTGCTCCATCATGCAATTCACCTTTACATTATAATTGACATAAAATGATTTGAACCTTATACGGTTCACCTTTACACTATAATTGGCACAAAAAGAGAGCTACCTTATACGATCCATCTTTATATTATAATTGGCACAAGAAGAGCCCTACTTTATACGATCCACTTCTAGATACCTTACGACCAGTAGTAGACATCTATATAATGTGAGGCAAATAGACGTACGCATTATTAACCGATATTCTTTAGTGTAGTATAGTAGAGAAGTAAATTATCTGCATGTTGTAAATATATTCGTAATTACAGAAAATATCAACCGATGTTATAAATGGTTTGCCTAGATAGCCACATTCTGATCGAGATTGACATTGAGACGCATGTTTTTAGATTAAGCTTACAATATCATGTTGATCATTCTCCATTTTTTATGTATTTACAGTATTAAATATTTATGTATAATCAATTTGTTATTTTTCACGTATGGGCCGATAGGTCCACGGAATAAGATGAACTTGAACTTGATCGTGCTGATAGCTTTGTGTTGTTTAAATGTCGAAACACGTTTTGGAGTAACAACTAATGTAATTGGTTAACATGTAAATAAATGTGCAGCAATGATTGATGTGTGATCTGGTGCATGTAGAGATATTTTTCTAAGTGTGTTTTCTAACTGCACTCTGTGTCGTGAGAAAGGTGTTGGATTTCACAGGTAAATGGGTAAAAACACTTTGTGAAACATGTCTCGGTACAAAGTGACGTGATGAGTATACACTGTAAACACAAGCTGCTCTTACTCCACTGCGATGAACTCCATTACACAAACTATGTACTGCTTTAAAATATTTCATTTTCTGCCATTACGTTAAATGTAGCACCGTAAACACGTTTTCACCCCATGTTTTCTAAAGAAATGCTCCCTTGAAGTTCATATGAAATATGATACAGGTTCAATTAAAAGGACATATGTTAAATTTTTAAGTTCCAATTTCTGCCTCCTCGCCTTCAAAGTAAAGTGTTGAAGATGCTTTGATGACCTTTTATGTTTTCGGCGAAAGATAACAAAAAAACCTCGATCTTAAACCCCTTGTCTACATCTCAAACGTAAGATTATGTAAAGATAGTATTATTGAACCCACCCACCGTTTACAAAACTTTCAATCAGATCTAAACATATCTTTGTTAATTTTATGGTTTAAACAAACACTACCTAAACAATTCCTTTAAATGACAATAGCTGTCTATCTTCAGTACACATTGTAACAGACACCGTATAATTTACCTTTTTTCTCATCAAAAGTAAGATACTCGCTCTTTTCATCAGGTATAGTCATATTTCCTCTGTGTTACGTGTGTTTTATAATGTAATAAAGGCGCTATTCTGTTTGGTTAATTTTCGCGGTCAGATGTGTTAAGATTGAATTATGAGGGAATTTCATTATATCCCTTAATCTTAGATTTAACATGGTTGTAAATTTGAAAGGTTAGATATGTTATATCCCTCTCCCCGTTTTGTTAAAAAATTGCCCTGCCTTCCATTCTCCCCGTAACCTCATCTCTGTTCGTTTATATGCTTTCATGTTGGAGTTGTCAAGTTTACCTTCTCACATTGTCATATGTGTTTGTGTTGTCTGTAAATGTCTATTTGATGTACTGAGTTCTGGACGGTTTATTTGTGTTTCTGGGGAATTGGCGTTGAAAATTTCCACTACCGAAATGACGAAATATTTGCTCCCAAGTTTCTTATGTAAGATTGCAATATCATTTTCAATGCACACGTTTAAAAATAATTGCAAAATGCAAAAAGAAGAAAAAATATAGTGGCACAGAACGAGTTTTACCTTATCGAATCAACCTCTATATTATACAGCGCCTGGAACGAGTTTCAGCTTATAGAATCCAACTCTATAGTATACAGTGGCACAGAACGAGTTTACCCTATGTAAGATTGTAATATCGTTTCAATGCACACGTTTAAAAATATTCCAAAAATACAAAAAAACAAAAATAGCTATTAAAATCATTTACAATCCATATTCACAAATCGTGATTATATGTTTTGTTCTTGCAAATAATTAAAATATATTGTCGAGTATAAATGACGTTTACATAAATGTTTCTCCGATGTTTGAAAATAATTATGTAATTTACAAATTGATGAGGCAATTTTTCATCAAACGTTGATGACGTCAGCTTGAGTGCGCAAAGCTAAGTGGACGTACTCAGGTTTTAATCAGTATGTCTTGCTGTCTCCTATAAAAGTGCCGTCGTCAGCCAGAGAAACCACAGCCGCAGCAGAAGTACACAGACTTACAGGTATATTCACGTTTTGTTTATTTTATCGTCATAGGAATAGTCACGTAATATTTATTTTATCATCACAGGTATAGTCACGTTCTGTTTATTTTATCGTCACAGGTATTTCACGTTCTGTTTATTTAATCGTCACAGGTATTTCACGTTCTGTTTATTTAATCGTCACAGGTATAGTCACATTCTGCTAAGTCTCTCTTCATCAGAATAGTCATGTTCTGATGATTCTATCGTCACATCTATAGTCACGTTCGATTTGTTTTATCGTCACAGCTATAGTCACGGACTGTTTATTTTATCGTCACAGGTATAGTCACGTTCTGTTTATTTCATCGTCACATGTATAGTCACGTTCTGTTTATTTAATCGTCATAGGTATTTCACGTTCCATTTATTAAATCGTCACAGGCATAGTCACGTTATGTTTATTTTATCGTCACAGGTATAGTCACGTTATGTTATTTTATCGTCACAGGTATAGTCACGTTTTATTCATTTGATCGTCACAGGTATAGTCACGTTCTGTTAATTTTATCATCACAGATATAGTCACATTCTTATTCATTTTATCGTCACATGTATAGTCACGTTCTGTTTATTTTATCGTCACAGGTATTTCACGTTCTGTTTATTTAATCGTCACAGGTATAGTCACATTCTGCTAAGTCTATCTTCATAAGAATAGTCATGTTCTGATGATTCTATCGTCACATCTATAGTCACGTTCGATTTGTTTTATCGTCACAGCTATAGTCACGGACTGTTTATTTTATCGTCACAGGTATAGTCACGTTATATTTTTCTTATCATCACAGGTATTGTCACGTTCTGTTTATTTAATTATCACATGCATAATCACGTTCTGTTTATTCTATCTTCATAGGAATAGTCACGTTCTGTTAATTTAATCGTCACAGGTATAGTCACGGTCTGTTTATTTCATCGTCACAGATAAAGTCACGTTCTGTTTATTTCAACGTCACTGGTATAGTCATGTTCTGTTAATTTTATCGTCACAGGTATAGTCACGTTCTGTTTATTTTATCGTTTATGGTATAGTCACGTTCTGTTTATTCTATCTTCATAGGAATAGTCATGATCTGATCATTATATCGTTAAATCTATAGTCACGTTCGGTTTGTTTTGTCGTCACAGCTATAGTCAAGGGCTGTTTGTTATATCATCACAGGTATAGGCACGTTCTGTTTATTTTATCGTCACAGGTATAGTCACGTTCTGTTAATTTTATCGTCACATGTATAGTCACATTCTGTTAAGTCTCTCTTCATCAGAATAGTCACGTTCTGTTTATTCTATCTTCATAAGAATAGTCATGTTCTGATAATTCTATCGTCAAATCTATAGTCACGGACTGTTTGTTATATCATCACAGGTATAGGCGCGTTCTGTTTATTTTATCGTCGTAGGTATAGTCACGTTCTGTTGATTTTATCGTCACAGGTATTGTCACGTTCTGTTTATTTTATCGTCACAGGTATAGTCACATTCTGTTAAGTCTCTCTTCATCAGAATAGTCACGTTCTGTTTATTCTATCGTCATAATCTATAGTCACGGACTGTTTGTTATATCATCACAGGTATTGTCACGTTCTGTTTATTTTATCGTCACAGGTATAGTCACATTCTGTTAAGTCTCTCTTCATCAGAATAGTCACGTTCTGTTTATTCTATCTTCATAAGAATAGTCATGTTCTGATAATTCTATCGTCAAATCTATAGTCACGGACTGTTTGTTATATCATCACAGGTATAGGCGCGTTCTGTTTATTTTATCGTCACAGGTATAGTCACGTTTCATTCATTTAATCGTCACATGTATAGATACGTTCTTTTTTCATCGTCAGAGGTACAGTTATGTTCTGTTTATTATGAAGTCATAGGTATAGTCACGCTCTGTTTATTAGAACCTCACAGGTATTTTCGCGTTCTGTTTATTTTAACGTCACAGGTATAGTCACGCTTTTTGTTTTATTTTATCGTCACATGTATAGTCACATTCAATTCATTATGACGTCACAGTAATAGTCACGGTCTATTTATTTCATCGGCACAGGTTTAGTCATGTTCTGTTTATTTCATCGTCACCGGTATAGTCACGTTCTATTTATTATGACGTCACAGGTAGTCACGTTCTGTTGATTTCATCGTCACAGGTAAAGTCGCGTTCTTTTTTTTCATCGTCACAGGTATATAGTAATGTTTTGTTTATTTAATTGTTACAGGTATAGTCATGTTTTGTTTATTTAATTGTCACAGGTATAGCCACGTTCTGTTTATTATAACGTCACAGGTATTGTCAAGTTCTGTTTATTTCAAGGTCACAGGTATAGTCACGTTCTGTTTATTTTACCTTCTTGGATAATATTTTGACTATTTCAATTCAATTTAATTGTCCCTGTGGTAATTTTTAGTAATACGTTGTTATGACTTATATTTTTTTAATAAAGATTTGGATGTGAGAGTAGATCATGTCCCATTCTACAAGCCTGACAGAAATCACTTGGTTAGCTTCTTGACTATTTGAAAGGCGTTTTTATTGCATGCTTAGTAACACCACAAGTTATGTATGTTATATATATATATTGTATTGACTATTCACGATCTACCTAAAACGAACGGGATCAGCTTTAGACCTTGCGATGGAGTAAATCGAAAGTCATGCCGTTCTTATTGCTGTTTTGCGTTTGATATTCGTGACGTCATATTATTCTTCGGGGTTAAACTTCGCTATTCACATGTTTTTGATATAAGATTTAAAAAAAAGAATAATTTAATTCAATGTTAAACATATCCAACTTCTAGCAAATATATGTAACAAAAACACGAACAAGCAGAAAATAATATTTTATAACATAATATTACGATAACAAAAGATACCAGACGTATAACAAACGATACTAGACATATAAAAAACGATACCAGACGTATAACAAACGATACCAGACATATAAAAAGCGATACCAGACATATAAAAAACGATACCAGACATATAAAAAGCGATACCAGACATATAAAAAACGATACCAGACATATAAAAAGCGATACCAGACATATAAAAAACGATACCAGACATATAAAAAACGATACCAGACATATAAAAAAGTGGGAAAGATATCAGAGTCAAAGATTTAGGTTTTGTGGTCGACATATTTTTTACCTCTTTTTAACAAGAAGGAATTGATCGACATGCAGGTAAATAGCCTTGCCTTAGCGGCTACAATTCATCATGATACATTTCTAACTCTTGAAATGTCACACGATTCTCACTGACTATTGTATTTAGCTATTTATCTATAGATGTTTGCAACCTGGTGCTATACGTGGTTCCCGTACGTAAGATCATAACAGTAGCTTTTAAGTTTCCTTTAATCCATTTTCCTGATATTTTTATTGTTAAAACTGATGAAAATGCGCGATTGTGTATATTTCAGGACGGTCATACAGAAAATGAATTTGAGAAAATCATTCTGAATGTACAGAATAAAATATAAGATATCAAGCATTTATAGGTAAATACTTACATTTCCAGCAAGTATTATTCTCGAAAATATAATTCTGTTATAAGTGTTCCCCGAGAAAGTTGAATCGTTTACGACCTATCCTATGTTTGTTTTTGCAGGTTTGACGGAATTAGTGAAACATATACAGTAGGTGTTCGCCGCAGACCTTGGAGACAAGATGACAACAATGGCTACACCAATCAGAAACCCCGAGATCAGATTTAAACATGTATGTATAGCATGGTGATAAAGTTTGAAAATTTCTTT
Source organism: Pecten maximus (assembly GCF_902652985.1). NCBI lineage: Eukaryota > Metazoa > Mollusca > Bivalvia > Pectinida > Pectinidae > Pecten > Pecten maximus. The sequence goes on along the minus strand of NC_047023.1, from coordinate 20,343,909 downwards.
CACGGTATATTAGTTTTGTGATTTCTTAAGTATTATAATTCCTTGTATATTATAAAGTTTGAGGCGTTCGGTGTTCGTTGGTGATATGCCTAGCGTTTCCATGGTAACCACCTCGGCTCTTATTTTAAGAACATGGAATCATATTTGAGTTAGATTTGCAAGTCTTCAATGCAACAGAAGACGGTTATCCTGTGGACCACCTTACTAGACAGTCCTACAATGCAATTAATCCAAAAATATACTGAGCAGTTCTAATTACTGCAATGATATACTGGACAGTGCTAGTTACTACAATAATACACTAGACAGCCCTAATTACGACAGAAGTGTCCTGGACAATCCTAAACACGACTATAATATACTGGACAGAGCTAATTACTACAATACTATACTAGATAGTCCTAATTACCATAATACTATACTAGAAAGTCCTAATAACGACAAATATATGCTAGTTTTCTAATTCTACAGAAAAATAAAAAGATATTCGATATATGATATATATTTTTTCTATTTTTGTAGCTGTTTATCAACAATGAATGGGTAAACGCTGCCAGCGGAAAGACATTTCACGTCCTCAACCCGGCCACTGGAAAGAAGACCGTTGACGTACAAGAAGGTGACAAGGTCAGTGTCGGTAGCTAATTAGATAAAGCGTTGTTCAGTCTTGGCAACCGTTATGTATATACGATTGCTTGTTTATCGTAAACCTGTAAGTCTAGCATACGCTCTTTTGTCTTTAGGAAACCTTAATAAAATACAAAATCTTATTTTCTGGTAGCAAACAGTTTCTTATCCTTAATTTGGCGAATTTGTTCCGATGCCGAATTGATTTCTTTTTCTTGTTGAAACCGGAAAGAGCTTACAGGCAAGGGAGATAACTCAGTAATGTATCCGTGTTTTATATCAAAGCGTCATGCTGCAAACATTTTACGTTAATACATGAACGTACCAGATTTCTTATCTAAACAGAAACAAGCAGTATAAACACGATTGTTTGTCTCCTAAACAACTTAATATGCGATTTGTAAGTAAATCAGAGTACAGCAAATTAGTTTCAATATCAGAAAATTTCCATACGTTTGATCGGTGAGATACCAAATCCTGGCTTTTGGGTTAATTAATAGTTGGATGGATTTCTTGTTTTTTTATATCACCACAGGCCGATGTTGACAGGGCTGTTGCTGCGGCGAAAAAGGCGATAGAGACCGGATCTGTATGGCGCAATATGGATGCCAGTGACCGAGGACGCCTACTAAACAGACTGGCTGATCTTATAGAACGGGACAGGCTCTACTTGGCAGTGAGTTGATTATGGGAAGAAATGAACGAATTGGTTCGGATGGAATGCTTTCGTTAAAGAGCACTTGGTTTCAGCGGATGCATATTCATATATCCTTGATTAATTGTTTTATCTTGGGTCGTTCCGTATCGATTTCATTTTTTGCCAATATAAAATGACCTTATTATTTAAAAGTCTATATTATGTAGTTTCAGAAATACCGAGAAAGCTCATGATAATTCACAAAATGCAACAAATCAAGAAAGATTAGTCATGATGAATATTGTTCTCCATTGTTCTCTATTGTTCTCTATTGTTCTCCATTGCTCTCCATTGTTCTCCATCGTTCATCATTGTAGAGCCTTGAGACTCTGGATTGTGGCAAACCTTTCACTGACTCGTACAACACTGACATGGTCCTTGTGATGAAGTGTATCAGGTACTACGCTGGCTGGACTGACAAGATCTGTGGCAAGACTATTCCCATGGGTAAAGTATCACGTGTGATCATTCCTTACCATCCTCGTGGTTAAAGTACCAAGTGTAATTATTCCTCAACAAGACCATTGTCATTGGCTTAAGTTGCAATATTGTGATAATTCCTTTACAAAAGCATTTTCACGGGTAAAGTAGCATTTTGCGGTGATCCCTTTATAAGACCATTTCTGTGTTTATTACACTAATTCTTCTCCCTAAAGTTATTATGATAATGATGTGCGCTTAACACATAATTATATTCCTGTTATCATTATCACGTATATAACATTGATATACAGGTATTGATTATTTAGATTTGTTAGATCTTATGTTGATAAAAACCCTTTTTTTTTTTTAATTATGAAATATCTTCTTGTTTTAATATAATATTGTGGGTATTTGATAACGCTCTTTTGTAGACGGCGAGTATTTCTGCTACACCAAGCATGAACCCGTGGGAGTTTGCGGTCAGATTCTTCATGTAAGTTATTGTCAACTTTAATTTTACACTACAGGAATATGTATCATATACACATTTCACCTTACGTAATCCACCTTTACGTGAGGGAAACTTGCCACCCTTCTATGTAAACGAGTTACTTCACACCTTTCTGATGAACTATATCTCTCTCGTAAACAAATACATTGTTAGAGCATAAGTATACAAATCAAGATGGCCAAGCTTTTATTTACCAAGAAACTAGTGGCATTATATTTCCCTTTTTCTGAATCGTTTTGTAAAATATGCTGTATTGTATAGCTACACAAATAAATCTACAAAAATATTGTTATAATCAAATAGGACCCGGCAATTTTGATTAATTGATTTAGTACGAAAATACCAGTAACAATTAAATAAAACAAAACTGTCACATGATGATGATACTATCAAATATTGTACATTACCTATATAAATGTCTTCTTTAACTCCAGTGGAATTTCCCTCTCCTCATGATGGCCTGGAAGCTTGGTCCTGCTCTAGCCTGCGGTAACGTGGTTGTCCTTAAACCGGCCGAGCAGACCCCACTCACCGCTCTTTACACAGCCTCGCTCATCAAGGAGGTAGGCTTTCAACGAATCACTGTAAAAGATACTTCATTCAATCTTTCTGATTTTAATTAAAGAAGCAGGAAATTCATAAAATGGTGACTCTTTAAGGCGTTTCTTTCACTGATTTTGCATCAAACGTTGACACGTAACAAAAGTGTGTTTAACACATAGGTTATTGATTTGTTGTTTTGTTTACTCTGTGTGATTTCTAAACTAATTTATTAAGGCTGGATTTCCCCCTGGTGTAGTGAACGTGATTCCAGGCTATGGACCAACAGCAGGCGCCGCTATTTCGGAACACTACGACATCGACAGGATCGCTTTTACAGGATCTACCGAGGTACGTGGTTCATGGATAAAACATAATTTTGAATCTTTACATATATCAGTAATACTGTTGATATCAAATTTGTATATTCTTGTTTTCCAATCATAGGTAGGACAGATTGTGATGCAGGCCGCTGCACGTACCAATCTCAAGAGGGTTACTCTGGAACTTGGAGGGAAAAGTCCCAATGTCATATTTGCTGACGCCGATGGTGAGCAATATATCTTTTCTCCAGAAGAATGTTAATAAACCTTCAGACAATGTAGTTATGGTTTGTTTGAGTAATAGAGCTTTCACAACCTCGTCTTGAAAAATATATGTTACCGTTATACATTACAATATTGTAGATACTATTGAGTAAAGTTCCTTCTGAAGAGTATCAATATGCATATGTAACTGCTGTTTTTCTATTGCTGTCGATGACTACAGTATTCCTTCATTTACCTTCCTTGAAAGGATTTCACCAATTGTAATATCTCATCCTTGAAACTTTTTTGTCATTTTGTTTTTATTTGGTGATGGCGCTGCGTGATTGTAAGACAAACCCATTTCCTCCTTGAAAGTATTACTTCGTATTTAGCGTTCACGGCGATACCCCTTCCTATTAACCTTCTTACTGTAATGTATTGTAATATCGCTTCTATTTGCTAGTGGACAGAGCAGTGGAAACATGCCAAAATGGACTCTTCCTCAACATGGGACAGTACTGCTGTGCCGCATCCAGGACTTACGTCCACGAGGAGATCTATGATGTCTTCATCAGGAAACTGGTAGAGAAGGCCAAATCACGGGTGGTCGGGGATCCTTTCGATGTTAGGACCATATGTGGACCCCAGGTACAAATAATATATATTCATATATATAAATTCATATTTATTCAAACGATACATATTGCATATATACATATATACATTATGCATTGCCAAATCTGCAATTATAATAACTATCTTACTTTTGCTTCGTACTCTAAATATAAATATATATCTGCTTTTCCATAAAAAAAAAAACCTTTTGATATAGTCTACTGTCTGATCTCATCGTTTAGATGTCGATTTTTAAAATATGATCTTAGTTTAAATACAGCAAAAACAAATGTAAACGCAATCATCTAAAGATAATGAGAACTATGTTAATCACAGATTGACCAGGAGCAATTCGACAAAGTCATCGCCCTGATAGAAAGCGGAGTGCAGCAGGGAGCCAAACTAGAATGTGGTGGCAAGCGTCAAGGTACCGTGGGATACTTCGTCCAGCCGACAGTGTTCTCTGGTGTCACGGAAGAAATGCGCATCGGCAGAGAGGAGGTACATTCACCAGTCAAGTCCGACAAACCATAGTTTGCAACTTAATATTTTTTTTTTTCAAATGAGAGATCATATTAATAAATACCTGTCTGTGGAAACTGTCGAATTCATAACATATCCATAATCGATTGGTCAGTGATGCATTTAATTGACTGTTAGGTAAATTGACCTGTGGAAGCGTCATTATACCATTTTGGTGTGCTTGTTACAGATTTGTGGTCCCGTAATGCAAGTCACCAAGTTCAGAACTATGGATGATGTCGTACAGCGGGCAAATAGAACAAATTACGGATTGGCTGCCGGTATCTGCACCAAGGACCTTGACAAGGTCATGACCTACAGCAACCATGTCAGAGCCGGAACAATCTGGTACGTCACCAATAAACAATAAATTATTTTCAGCTTCGGACATTAAAACAAAGCTGCCTTAATTGGTTATGGGTCAAATATGGTAACAGTTGTAAAACTCTTGCTGAAGATATAACGGTATAACTAAGTAAGCAAGCGCATGCACAAATTCTTCTGTGTCAGAATGGCTGGACCATCAACTTTGATTTCTATCTGGTTACTGTCTTCGACTAATGCCAAATTTCTGTTTACGTATTCACGATTGTATTATCGCGTCCAAATTCCAAATCCTTCCTTACATACCAGTATTGTAAGTACTGTATGTAATTGTTAGACGATCTAACATGATACACAGCTATAGTTTACTTCCCTTTATCTTGATTCTTGTTCCTTAGCTAATATTTGTGTAAATGTAATTTTACCTTTCACATAGAGACAATACCATTGGTTTTGTGTATGGCCTGCTCTTTAGATTATTGTTTTAAATCTCGCATGAATTAGGCAAAGGTGAAGTACCTGGTTTTGTGTCCGGCCCTAGCGTCCCTCTTCTAGGGGTTGTTGTCCTCGTCATGATCCCAACGGTTCCCTCGTATCGAAATATCTACGCACTTCTTCGCGTATGCACAAAAATACCAATAACATTATTTGGAGATTTCTTGTTTTCTACAGGGTGAATTCCTTCAATGTGTTTGGTGCCCAGTGTCCATTCGGAGGATTCAAGATGTCTGGTATTGGACGAGAACTGTAAGTTAATTCATATTTACGATTACTTTTTTGTCTCTGCATTCTGACTCATATGCATTTGTTTTGAAAGAACAGTATATTGTAACAAATTGATGTATCGCATTTATGATGCATCAAAATAGAAATATTATTTATTAAATTAATTGAATGATTTTTTTCTCCCTTTTCAGGGGCGAGTATGGTTTACACGAGTATTCAGAACTCAAAACGGTAAGACTTTACTACCTCTTTACCTATCTTCCGTTAACAAATAAACAACATTTTAATGATTTAGTATTAAATTATAGACGATAACAAAATTCCATAGTATATTACAACATAACTTTCAGTAATGAAACATGCATGATCTCTTAATTTAACCTATTCTAAAGGTATAAAAAATGAAAACAATGGCTAGTTATTATTATCTTTTTTCTTTTTTGTAGGTCATCATTAAAACTCCAACCAAATTTTGACGTGTTTTGTGAAGAACCATCCCATGTGAAGTAGGATTTTACCTATCCCATATTGGACAATATGTGTGTTGATTACCTGGAGTTATCGAACCTGTATTGAAAACATGGAGTTATCGATCCTGTGTTGGACAATACGTGCACTGTGCCTTCTAAATTAGTTCAAACATGACGTCACTGATGTTGCTTGTTTCCGGACTCTACTTATATACTGTTTGTTAGATATATACTCCTTACCCTTTTTACTTATTAATAAAGCAATGTTAAACAAATTTCAATAATGATATAGTGATTTGTTTTAATCTAGAAATGTTTTGGGAAGATGTTGATTTCAAGGGCAGGTACTGGTGTGTATTGGCTTATTAAGGCAACAGTACATGCCACATAAGAAACAAGATGCTATTTAATGTATACACGGTTAAAGATGTGTCCTAACTTATTGATTGTACCAACGTCGCAAAAAAATAAGAAAAATAAAAATGAAATAAAAAATACCGATATGATTACGAAACCGGAATACTATTTCAAAATCGATAAAAAAAAAAGGAGGCAAAATACGAACACGAGATATAGATTTGCACGGAAACCATTTGACAGCACAATCGAGATAAAAAAAAAAAGACACAAAAATAACATATGTTAAAAGAAAAAAGACTATACTAGCAAATTAGATATACGACATAAAGAAAGACGAGGGGACAGATGGTATATCAACATTGAAGACAAAAGGAAAAAGTATCGATCGTACAGTTTATATCAAAACAACTGAACATGAGAAACAACATCTATATTTAGCTCAATACATGATATGTGGACATGGCACATTACTTTAGAGAAGAATATAGACAGAAAAAAAAAACAGAAATCATTTTTAAATCATGACAACTGTAAGCATGACTGCACAGCATGACTGTTACATCTTCTAGATTCTTGTAGTATGAATCAATGAGAACATGAGAAAATTATGGCACGGTAACAAAATATCATTGTAACATATCTGACCTGATCTGATGATAGCGTCACCATGACAAAGATGTGGAGAGTTGCCAGAAACGCTGTAGATACAGTAGATATTATTAGGAAACAAATCTTGCTTCGCACTGAGTAAACCCCAAACTTTAGTGAACACTATTTCTTTCGCCAAATTCTCATTTGTCTTAGCTTTAGATTTCAAGATTACCCTTCAACCCAAGAGTATGACAGATTACAAGCGCTGACCTGCTCAACAGGAAGTGAATGACAAAAGCTTTGCACTCAGCTACCAGAAACCTTACATGAATATCGTATGATTTTGACTCAATATATCAAAAATGTATCTTTTTGTATCTTATCTCTCTTTCTCCTAATTACATAATTATTTAAATATTTAAATTTCTACTGGAATTGACTCAATGAAACAGCAAAAGTTAATCCGTTTCATTTGTCCATGAAATTGACAAGATTAACATCAATCAAGTCGACCGCATCTGACCGATACTATAAGCTTACTATAGGCCTAATCAATGCTGGTATTAGGACCTACCCACGTGTGAAAATATCACAATCGGCTTAGCTTATTTTTGAGTTCTGGGTCAGAAATAATATGTGAGATTATCATGGCTTTAGAGGAAGTGAATGGCACTGCTTTTCTGTAAGATCTACATAGACCTCGTGTGAATTAAGATTCTGAGAAAAAAAGGTAAAACATGCATAATTCCTACTGCCCAAGAGTAATGTCCGATTTTTTATATATTCAAAATTATCTCATAATGTTGTATATATTCTCATTTACAATCAAAATGGATGCAAGATCATCACTACTTAAATAGCCCGAATTAACACGATCCTGTAAATCCTCTAGTGGACGGTTCTAACTCTATATCAAAAAGAACTCTCAGTAAACATTCAATAGATAAAGCTTCACCTTTGATATCACATCCAACTCCATAACGTTCTTCGTTAACAGTTTGCATCGAAGCGGGAGACAACCGGAGAACACAGTCTCGTCAATCTTCCGCGCAGCTGGCGGAGCGTTTTCATGATAACTTTTAAATTCAAGAGCAAGAAAGGAAAAAAATACTGACATATTTCGTCTATACAATTTAATTATTTAGAGATCAAAAATGAACTTCTCCGCTGTTCATTAAATTCGTCTCAAGAGCAACTCAATTCATCACCCCATGAAATCGACCATAGGCACTTGTATCTAGTAACTTACACCCAGAGGTGAAATTGTCTTCGATATGTAGAGCAAGGGTACGTAATTTCGCACAGTACGTAATTTCGCACACCTGATTAGTTATTTTCTTTTTCCTCAAACTGGCTGAAAGTTGTACTTAATTGTTTTTGTCTTGACTAATACCACCCTTTCGTCGGCATTTTGACGTTCTAAATATAGCACTTCCGATTAACCTCGTTTTGAAAACGAAACCTGACCTACATGACTGTCGTCTGAGAAAATGGACAACAGGTAATTAAATATCTAATTTAAAATAATACCATCAGCCGATTAGGTTGTGTGTCTCCAAATATTAAGAAAAAATGTCATTTTATAAGAATAAAATGAAAATCTTATCGAAATCCATCAAATATAAGTAATAACACCGTTTATATGATGATGACCGTATCTACTGTCGTCTGCTTAATTACAATGTCTAACGTAGGGAGCGTTCATTATTCAAGAATATGAGTCATTCAGCTGCTATCAAGTCTTTTTTAGCTGGAAATTTTCAAGTTCAGTTTCCCATTAAAAAACTATATCCAGCAACTAAAAAACTGCAATGAAAATAATATTCATGAAAAACAAAGTTTGTTTTTAAATAAAACATGTTTATTTTCTTTAATAAACATTGATCAATACACTGTACAATTTCAAAATATAAAATAATTTGATATAATAAACAAGCTTCTGCTCTATTGTAGGAAAAATAAGTATCAAAATTATTCAAGTGAAGATTTAAGAAAAGCTGTGGCATTAGTAAAAAAGGGAAATTCTTTGAGGAAAGCTCAATCTAAGACTGGTGTGCCCACATCAACAATAAAAGATCATGCCAGAGGCAAGTACGCAAACGTAAAATTTACAAAGCAACGTGGACCAAAAACTCTTACATCTGATGAAGAACAGTCCCTTGTAAACTATATTAAATATATGAGTGATTCTGGATTTCCTCTTGGCAGAAATGTTATTAAGAAACTAACTATTGATATTGTCAAAACCAGTGGTAAACAAAATACACGTCTTAACAAGGAAAAAGGTCCATCGAACAAGTGGATGCGAAGCTTTATGTCGAGGCATAAGAACTTGTCCTTACGCACACCCCATCCTTTAGAGAGAGCTCGCAGTGAACTGAAGTCCTCTCAGATTGAGGAGTATTTTGAACTGCTTGAAAAAACCTTAGTTAAACTGGATATTAAAGATAAACCATCACAAATATTTAATGTAGATGAAACTGGATTTGCAGGTAAGGAATTTTCAAAGCAGAAAATTGTGGTACCAAAAGGTACAAAGCATCCATACCAACCATGTGCTGGTATATCAGGACACGTGACTCTGAACTTAGGAGTTTCTGCAAGTGGAAAGGCTATTGCGCCACTCATAATTTTTTCCAAGAACCTTCCAAGAGAAAGTTTCAGGGACAGCCTTTCAGAGGAATGGTCATTTGAAACCACTGAGAGTGGTTATATCAATAACACAATATTTTCAGCGTGGTTTAACAATCAGTTTGTTCGTCAGTGTGGTCGAGCAAGACCAGTTTTAGTTATAATGGACAACCATAGTTCGCATATCACCAAGCAAGTAGTCGATACTGCCAGAGAAAATAACATCCACCTTCTGTGCCTTCCTGCCCACTCAACACATCTTTTGCAACCTCTAGATGTTGGTGTCTTCCACTTACTCAAGTCCAATGTTGCTCAGATGTGTACATCATTGGGTTATACAGGGATGAAAACCCTTCCTCGTCACAAATTTCCAAAAGTTATTCATCTAGGGCTAAACAAAATTTCCGGGAGTGCTATATCATCTTCTTTTCGTGCAGCAGGAATTCATCCATTCAATGCAAAGAAGATTGAGCTGCCAAAATCTACCCGAGACCCTGAGATGATCCTCCCTGACCCTACAGAGGCTGCCAATGCTGAGTCTAGTGCAGGTCCATCAGAGACTGATGCTGGAACAGAGTGCAGACATGGGAAACCTGTCCCCAACATACTTGTAGCACTGGGACTAGTAAGTTCAGAGCTGGAATTTGTTTTACGAGAGCCTCCAAAGATTAAGTCAAAGGCAGCCAAAAGGAAAACTTGCAAAAATGCAAGGTTGATAACAAGTTCTCCACAATCTGATGTGGTAACAATAAAAAATCAAAAAGCTAAAAAGGTAAAACTTTCATCAGATGATACGTCTAGTGATGTCGGAGAGAGTCAGACCATCTGTGAAATTTGCATGACAGGGTCCAATTCCTTGACTTGGTTTGGATGTGATGAATGCACCAGATGGATTCACTACGAGTGTCTTCCTCATGACCATCAAATTGATCTGGATCTAAGCCTCATCACCGGTGATCCGTGGCTCTGCAACAGTTGCAGGTCTGAGCAGTAGAGATATATATTCACTGCAACACACACAAGTTGTACATAATGTAAATAAAACTTTCTAAATATACTTTTTTCAATAACTTGTTAAGTTTGGAAAACGTGATGGACTTTTGAATTATATTTAATACCAGATTACCACGTGGAGTTGACGAAGTGAAAATTGCGGTAAGTTGACTCTTTTTAATTTTGAAAAAAAACAACATAAAAACTATTATTTTAAGTATGCTATTGAGTCTAATATTAGTTTAGGATTTGGGTTATCTATAAAATGATTGAAAATTGTACTTACCAACAACAATAAGAAAGTTAGACAGGTGTGCGAAATTACGTTCCCATTCGTCTTCAAACCCGGAAGTAAACAGTAGTTAATAACAATGCCCATGCGCAATGATATGCGTGTGCACAAACGGTTACGTACCCATATGTTGTGCAGTACTTGTACACCTAACAATGTAAGGTAACTTTTCTCGATTTGTATTAAATGTGATAGAAACGTATTTAAATAAGTCCCGAAAGTGTGCGAAATTACGTACCCCCACTCTACTATACACAGAAACGTATTTAGCTTCCGTTCGAGATCCTTAAATAACCGTTCGAACAGTCTTTTTTTCACTTTTTGTCGCATTTTGAAGTTACATTTATCACTTTAACCCCTTAACTCCCAACTACGCCAAACTACGCCAATAGCACGTCGGTGTTAGGGAAATGGTCGTATCTCCCTTATTTGTTTACCTATTGAGATAACGAATATACCTAGTAAAACGGGAGAAAATATCCAACAACATTTGTTCTTTGTAAAATTTCATTTGACAAACTTTTCTGATAAATTTTATGAGTTGAAAAACCAAGCCAACTTTTTTTCGACTATTTTGAATTGTTGACGTCGTGTTTCAGCCGGCGTAATCGTCCAAGCGCGGATTCGATTTTGTATTTCACATTACTTAAAATATAGCGAGAAATAATGCCTGTAATTCACAATAGTGGTAGTCAATACTCTCAATATTATGTATATTCCACTATTTTACAGGAATCCCCAAAAAAGTGATGTTTTTTTGTCAATAAAGTACATGTGATGTATGGTTCTATACCGTACGCAGCACACATCAGAGACATATATACAGATGTCTCTGCACACATAGACAAATTTTAATGATTTTTTGCATAAAAAATAGTAATCATTATATATACAATTGAAGCCAAGAAAAAACTGACCAAAACACACAATTCTATCAGTCATAACGTACCAAATAAATGATTAAAAGTTTCCATAAATCCGTATTATTTTGACGAAACACCGAGGTAACATGACGTCGTGCAAGAGCGAGTCGATAACGCAAGCACCTGCGCGAATACGATCGACAACTTTTAGTTTCTGCTGTTTTAATAACGCAATATATGGTCTTGGTTTCATCAGGAATCATCACTTTTGTGGCACTTTTGTGATAGCACATATTTTGAATACAAATAATAATAAAAAAATGAATAAATAAAAATAACGCCGACGACAGCAAAATCTATTTATAGTAATCGGGTATTTCCTAGATGATCACTTGCGGTTTCTAAATGGTGGGATAGACACGTGCCTGGTGCCGATTGTTTTCGCGGACCGAACATATTACCGATACAAGTCGTCACCAAAACAATATGCAGTGACCATGCACTGTCAACTCAACTAACAAACTGTGAGGTGACACTGGGCATTATGAAGAGCTGCGGACGTACCCTGTATATGGACACAAACAGACAAACAATCATGTTCAGATAAGCCTAGAACATAACGTAGGTAAGGTAAGAACATAAAGTGAAGTTCTATAGACACGAGAATACAAAAAGTACAAGCAACATCTTATATGTATTTTTTACAAATATATATTCATGTCATATGTTTACATGAGTATCTGCGCATGTAATATTGCTTTAATTTCATTTATTGTGTTACAAGATAGGCCTACATTTGTATATTGGCTCCAAATGAAATATGACCAGTTAAAACAATATTCACATTAAAAAACAACGATTTAGTTCTTGTTTCATTTATCTTTTATTTTATTTTCTTCTTCTTTTTTCTTTGTTTGTTGGGTGGGGGCGGGGGGGGGGGGGGGGGGGGATGTTACAATAAATTTCATCATTACAGTATTTTGTATCAGAATTATCAATATTTATCTCTATGAATTTAATTTCTAATTTTTACTTTACATCAGTATATTAAATATGTTTGTATGTACAAATAATAAAACGTTCTTTATATTTTTGCTAAATTTCTGTACATGCATGTATCAACTAAAATTGGATGAATTTGCTTTTATTGCATTTCACATAATGAAAAATACATGGGAGATGAAAAAGTGAGACCTATTCATAGAATTTCAGTTTTGCAACAGTGGTATATAAATTCAGAAAAAAGTCACATAGTATGGTTGATAAAAGAGGTGATAGAGGATTACTGAAAATACCAAATAGCTTTTCTTGAGTTTAGCTGGTTGTGAATTCTACAATGTTTGGATCATGGTGTGCTGATATGTAGCGGAACTGGACCGGGTCGATCATCGGCGACCAGGTAGCTCAATCGGTAGAGCATCCGGCTAGTGTTCGGAGGTCCCGGGTTCAAACCCCGGTCTGGCCGTGCATTTTTCCACTCCTATTACATATATAGGTTGGATTCTTATATATATATTCATGTTAGGGCTCATATCCCTACCACCATATGTATAAAGTGTTTTTATTGTTAATGTGCTTACTACAAATGGATGAGGATCAACATGTGACACACCCCAGCTTTTGTCCAAATTCAAGCATTATATGTTGTGTCAGACTTTTTTTATGTGAAATAGACTGATACATGTATACATGTATACAGGTGTAGAGATATGTGTAGTTGTACATGTTTCAGTCAGTATTCTATGCCAGTAAAGGCTGGGAACATTGTTGAAAGCAAATAATTTGAATAAATCAAAGATACACAGATACTTGTGTTGGCAGATATAATGCTGGTTAGCTAGTAATTATCATTTTATGCTTTATTATTATTTATCCTCTAAGGATGCACACAAGACAGAAAAAATAAGTAATTACAAGTTTTCACAGTTATTATTAGTGAGGAGTGGGACACTGAAGCAGGGTTATAATGTGTATTTCTCTGTTTGAGAGTAACCCGAGTTTCCTCTGACCTAAACACCAAACATAAGACACTTAGATAGAGAGATGTCCTTTATGAGACATACATGTACTGATATTACCATCAAAATGTCTAATGTCTGGCAGTAGGGCAAGAAGAAAATCATTGGTGTGCTTATTTGGATTTTCAGAACAATGTTATGATTATTTGAAATGCAGATTTGGTTGGTGGGATGGGCATGTTTGTTTAACTTTCTAAAAGTTCATTTCAAGGCTTTTTAAACTATTCCACATTAATGATATCTCAAGTTTTTTTGTTTTTGTTTTTTTTTGTATTCTTTAAACAGGACCATGTGAAACAAGCAATCAAAAAACATTTGAATAAAGTGTATTTTGTGTTTCAGGTATTCCCCTTACTTGTAAGGTCTGGAGCTGTCTCAATTTTACTAGCAAGCTTAGTGTACAAAATTTAATGTGAACATTGGCTTATGGATGATTCTGCCTAATATATGACATCAAAGGTAAGCTAATAGATTTATCTAATTACAAATTTACTACAATTAAAATGTTTATTATCTTCTGAGGATATTTTGTTTTGTTTAAATTGATCATTATTTTCTGCTTTTCTATATGTATGTGAGCTCATTTCCTACACTTCATTATTGACTATTTCATTTGAAATTTTGAAGTGAGCATTATATATTACCATATTCTTTAGAATAAATCTGTAATGCCTTGCAAATAAGATATTTTATTAGTGTATATACATGTATCTGGATGCTTATGATATTGATTTTCTCCCATTTCAAATTTCAGGTACATCAGCTTTAGGACTTTATTTATGTGGATATTTGTGGTGTGACCAATACTAGAGGATAAATGCCATCCCCTGCCACCAGAGACAGCAGATTTAGGCATAGTTTCCCTTAGCTACCATCTCCCACTGTTCTGTGTCTTTGATTAAACTTACATAACTTAATATTTGTGTTGGTGTTGTTTTTCAACTGCTTCCAAGTTGAATCATGTAATTTTGATCTTAATTTAAGTAAATTATTATTTTCAAAAACATGGTACATCAATATATCATTTATACCAAATATTGCTTGCCTGGCCGTGTAATAAATATAGTTCAGAATTCTTTATAATCCATAATAAACATGTAACCAACCAAGTTCAAGTGTTTATATCAATCAACTTGTTTGTCTGCCAAACTGGATTATTCAAACTGAAAATTTCATCAATAACTATGTTCCTTTGGGGAACTTGGACTTTCTTCACTTGTCTATATTTCTTCATGTCTATTGTCTATGAATTAAGTCTAGGATTTCTCAACCAGGAAGACATACACACACATATTGATGAGCAAAGATGGTTATAACCATTTGATTTGCATGCCTTCAATAATTTTAATTTCTATCAGTTAATCTGTTTTTAGTATAATAGTAGTACCAGATGCTAGTTATTATGACCTTTTTGTTAATCATCCTATATCTGTGATCAAGTGGCTAATTATGATAAGTATTGAGAAACTAGAACAAATACAACATGTGAAGAAGACCTGAAACATCAAAATGGTCACCTGCTAAATTGGTAGCCATGACGACCAAAAATGGATAAAGAATGTACATAGATTCTACATGTTGAAGAGAGGAATTGCAATTTTACATTTTCTGCAATGTACATAATGGTAAAATTCACATTGATAAAATCAGCTTCAATATCATGATTTGGAGGCACATGTTAGCTGTTGACTAAAACCATAAAATAGGAAACGAATAAATATAATTGAATATAATTTTCGAAAGATTGATTATTAATGTTAAAACCATGAAAACAACAACCTACTTATGAATATGATTTATGATTAACATTTATAATCATATACAGCAAAAGCTGCAAACTGTTTTACTTTTTTATTCAGATAGAAGCACATGCGCATGTTTTTCCAAGTAAAATATCACATTTTTACGTATTTTCACTTCTGGTTGCCATGGTAACGTTTTAAATAAAAAAAATAGAAGTTTTGCCATAAAACCTGGATAGGTCCTCTTTACAAGATTCACTATATATTTAGACTGCTGACTAAACTATTATACCTGTAATACAAAATCAAATTTCTTACAATGAAGTCTAGGCAGATAAAACGGAAATAAAAACTTTTTAACAATAATCACTGCTTTTAATTTCAGTCAGTAACTATGACAACTGCAAATAAAAAGAAAATACTACTTTTATTTGTATTTATCCTCCTTCCTGAGTCTGATATATCATTAATTTTATAAACTAGCACTAAATTCACTCTCAGTGGCTTAAAATGTATAAACATATGAAATAAGTAACTTTTTTCATAAAATCATAAATTTTGGTTACCATGGTAACGTCAATAATGCAAAAACACCACTTTTGTTACTAAATTTGAAAAGGTTATATTCTCAAGTTTCTAAATATATATGGGTTGTTTACCAAAAATGTTGACGCAAAAGGGTGAAAACTCATGATGAACCAAAATGTCGGATTTGTTTTAGTTCCATTAAAAAATCCTGGGAGTTAAGGGGTTAAGGGGCATCTAAACAGCAAATCCAGTCAAAACATTGATATTTTACAGGCCTTTAAATCCCTATTATGGTGCAATGTCCCAGAAGTAACATGATGAACTTTTAGTATGTATCATGGCAAACCGTGGGACTTGCTGTTGACATGTAATTTGTTAAGCTGTTTGTAAATTTCAACAAAACGTAAGAAAAATGCATGTTTCAGGGGGACATAATTAACTCATTTGTATCCCATATATTACACAAACTTGCCATGTCGTTTTGCTCACAAGTGTCTAAAGCACAAAATAGGAGCATTGGTTTGACCAGCTTTGACGTTATTATATGTATAAACGCTGTTTTAATTTTGACCTTGAATTGCAAATGGCGGTCGTGAATGATATCACACAAATACGGCATATAGGGAGGTATTTAAAACATCAAAAATGCTCTTATTAGACAATATAAAGTATTCTTGAAGTGGCAAGAAGACTACTTTTATGAAAAAAATTTCAGCCGTTGAGTTTGGGATAAGATATGACTATTTCTGAAAAAGGCTGCAAACTCACCAATTTAACAAATTGACTTTAAAATGTTCTTCTTACTATGATGAGATGTCTTAAATGTATGATATAGGAGTGTTGTTATTAACTGAAATGCCCCCCTTTAAGCCATATTTGTGTAAAATTATTCACAGCCGCCATTTGCATTCCAAGGTCAAAACAAAATAAGTGTTTATACGTACATACAGTAAAATCCGGTCAAACAAATGCTCCTACCCTGTGCTATAGACACTTGTGAACATAACAGCTTGTCTATTTTTCAGGATTTTTCATTTGCGTGACTTAGAATTATTCCATGCTACATCTTACCACAAAGTTACTCTATAGAAGAAACTGGTAGCATCTATAGCAATTTATTGGTGATTGTAAGAAGCTACATGTCCAAACAAACATTTTGGTATGTTACATGACATTTTTTGTGTAAATCTTTAGGTATTTATTCGTGTTTGAAATTTAACATTATTCTGCTATATAGATGACCCTTAACATTCTCAACTAACCTTTAGGTAACGTCCCAAACACAAGTCATGTGTTTTGCCGGTAAAAGACATAATTTATCATCGTCTGTTCTGTGAGTCGAAAGTGCCGTTGATTTCAAACCAGATCTTGCAAAAAACTGTCTGATTTGCTTATCTATTTTACGTACCCAATCAGACAGTTCCTTGCAAAAACTGGTTTTAAAACATCGGCTCTTCTGTCTCACAGAACATATTATCTCTGCCTATTAAGTACTGTTGCCTCGAATTTCTATAATGTACGATAGGCTACAGTTTCCATTAAGTACGGTTAGCTACAGTTTCTATTATATACGGTTGGCTTCATTTTCTATTATGTACGGTTGGCTTCATTTTCTATTATGTACGGTTAGCTACAGTTTTTCTTATGTACGGTTGGCTACAGTTTCTATTATGTACGGTTGGCTTCAGTTTCTATTATGTACGGTTGGCTACAGTTGTTATTATGTACGGTTGGCTTCAGTTTCTATTATGCACGGTTGGCTACAGTTTCTAATATGTACGGTTGGCTACAGTTTCTAATATGTACGGTTGGCTACAGTTTCTAATATGTACGGTTGGCTACAGTTTCTAATATGTACGGTTGGCTACAGTTTCTAATATGTACGGTTGGCTACAGTTTCTATTACGTACGGTTAGCTACAGTTTCTATTATGCACGGTTGGCTACAGTTTCTATTATGTACGGTTGTTTACAGTTTCTAATATGTACGGTTGTTTACAGTTTCTAATATGTACGGTTGGCTACAGTTTCTAATATGTACGGTTGTTTACAGTTTCTAATATGTACGGTTGGCTACAGTTTCTATTATGTACGGTTGGCTACAGTTTCTAATATGTACAGTTGTTTACAGTTTCTAATATGTACGGTTGTTTACAGTTTCTAATATGTACGGTTGACTCCAATTTCTAATATGTACGGTTGTTTACAGTTTCTAATATGTACGGTTGTTTACAGTTTCTAATATGTACGGTTGTTTACAGTTTCTAATATGTACGGTTGACTCCAATTTCTGTTATGTATGGTGGTTGCAATATTGTTTATCGGTTTTTATTTACCTTGTCATTCAGTTATTCATTTTTGAGGGGTTGTTCTATGTTTAGTGAAAAAGCGAATGGTGATTGACATGCTAGTTGGTAACACCAGTTAAAAAAGCACGAACCATACAGACAGACATACAAACAAACAGACAGGCTGGTGAAACATGTGTATATGATTATGCATTAAAAAAATTATTGATGACATTTGCTTCAAAGGAGGGCACATTTATTGCTAATAATATTACTATAGTTAAAGTCACATGAGCCACTAATGTATGAAACTAAATTACAGGATTTACGTACATTAGATCATTAGAACAGGAAGTAAGTAATTGACAATACATATAAGGAAAGACTCATGTGTGTAAACAACATGTTTGTGTAGACACTTGTTTTAAAGATTTGTTATTGTCAATATTAATAAAACCTTGCATGAAAATGCATATATACAATACAAATAGTCAACCCATATACAAATGCAATTCTAAGATGTTTCCTTATTAAGTTAAATGATATGCATGTGGTGTCATATAGATTTGTGATATATCTTTAAATGACCGATTTCCTGTTGCAACCGTGGCTGTGCAAACTAATGTGTTGCCACTATAAAAGCGTCGGCAGTAACCAGACAAATTAGAAGCGCACCAGGATACAGACCGTACAGGTAAAGTCACACTCTATATCTTAGCTTATTTTCACTAACCACTTCTAACATGGATATTGTTTTTAATGCATGTATATAATCTATTTTCAATATATCTATTTGAGCGTGTTTTGCATATAGTTTCAGTAATTATTCACTTTAATTTTTATCAATTTAACATGATTTTCCACAGTAAAGTCTACGTATATCGATACAAAATAACGTTAAAAGGAAACGATAAAACACTTTATACTAGGGTCTGAGAGTAGATATTTTAAAAGAAATTTATGAATGTGTGATGTTTGCTAGCTAACGGCGTGTTAGTAGTTTTATTAAAATGATTATTGATAGTCTAAGAGTACCAAAGTTTCGATATGTTGTTACCTAATATAAACGGGGTCCTTTAATAGACCATCTGGCGTAGTAGGATAGCAAACACGGGCAGGGACCCGTCCTGAAGTAATGAGGAAGAAAACTAAAATTGTTGTGGCCCTTAATCAATTCAGTGTAAATAAAGAAAACTCTCGTTATCTCTAGAGCTACCGACATACATGTACAATCTCTGAGTGGTACATAACCCAGACAAGCAGCTTTTAACATCCTTTAAGTCTTCTCAATCGCTCATTTAAAGTTCTCAGAATGTTAGATTTATATCGATTGAAGTTTTACTTTCTGAGAAACGACATTATTTGGTTATTTAGGTTTAACTTGTGTGGGTTCTCAGCGTTGGTCTTTCAATCAGGAAATAGATATCCATAAACAGTTTCGATTTCCCTGAAGTTACGGTGAATTTATTTATTTTTTTCTATTGTTTTGCAACAGTGTCACCTGATCAGCTCCCAATTTGTCATGATAACCCACCTGAAATGCCACATGATTCACACTTACCTTTGTATTAGCTATGCACTTGTATAATGTGTAAATCTGAGCAACACAAACTTGTGGTTTTTATCCTGGCCACCTGCTGGTTTAATGTGTCTTACACTCGTATTACAGGATATGAAACGATTATAAAGGATGTGTGGATATTTCAGGGATGATCATCTCTAAGCTGATCTTTTATCCCATCGCATAAGCCATCTCTTAAGTCATCTCCTAAGATCATCTATTCTATCTCCTTATCGATTTCCTAAGGCATTTCCTATGATATTTCCTAAGCAAATCCTCTAAGCATTCTCCTATGCAACCACCTAAGCAATCTCTTAAGTTCCTATAGTTACAGCATGTCATCCTCTAAGACATGATATTCTTCTGGATAACCATCCTTAATAGTCAGTATCACTTTACATATTTATGTAACCATATCCCACACCAGTCTCTACTCTACAATAACCGAAATCCAACCTTAAAATCGATTAACCGAGTGTAATGTATGCACAAAAGCACTGATTTGCATGGGAATAGTACAAGGAGAATAAGACCAGGTGCTCCGAAAGAATAAGCGTCGTCGGCTTCATCGACGAATTCCGCCATTTAAATCTAATCAAATCTAGGTCAAATATGGGTTATAAGTCACAATCACAAATGAAAGTTAGGGTGGTGACAACGGAACCTATAGACATTTAAGCAAGCTTTAACACGGTCATCAATCTGGTGGCAAACATCTATACACATATTTATATATATTGATCTCCTTGTAGCAATCATCTATATACATACAATTGTGTAGCCGCTCCTGAACAGTCTCTACAAGTCTAATATCCTGGTAGCAGTCATCTATACACTTATTTGTGTGACCACCCTTGAACAGTCTCTACAAGGCTGATCTCCTGGTGGCAGACATCTATACATAATTCCTGAACAGTTAATACAAGTCTGATCTTGTGGTCATCATCTATATGTATATATGTGTGTTACCATCCTTTAACAGTCTATAAAAGTCTGATCTCCTTGAGGAAATCATTTATACATATATTTATGCTTTTACTTCGAGAAAGCAGCGTTTATGTGTCCATTACTGTGTGCGGATATGTTGTTATGTCGATTTCGTATTATATACTCACACTTCTGACCAATCATAAATCCCGAAATCCTACTTCATGTTGTCACTTTCCACATATCAAACAAACTCAGTTTAAAAAATTAATCAGGTAATGAAGTTTGAACTCATAAAAAGTTATGACACGAATGTCTCATTATTGTATCCATCGTTTCGTGTTGTTTCGACACGTGTGAATTATTGCTATTGGACATCATCCATCGTGCGTCGTCCGTAAACTTTGTTCAGATTTTATGTAACTTATTTTTGATGAAGCAATCCCGTAATAAAATATTGATGTAAAAGACACACTCGCCATATAAAGATATAAACATGTATCACAATTTGTAATATACATCATAAAACGTATATAATAAATTATATATGCTATCGACTGTTCGTGGCTTTTGTCTAATACACTGTTATCAATATAACAATACAGGGTGAAATCAGGTCACTGTTATGACAATAACGAACGAAACACAAACACCATTTTACGGCATTATACTCAAGCAGTCGAGCGAATTTAACTACCGCTGCTATATACTTAAATATCTATCAAATCGTGTCATATTACATATAAAAAACCCAGTATAGTTTTTATGCTCCACATTTAGGTGATCAACTATGGTATACATCAATGTAGATAAGCTGTCGGGGTGTTGTCCAGTCACGTGATATCTTCTTTATTTAAGAGGGTTTTTTTTTTGCCTTTTACCTTACACTTCAGGTTAATACAGGATCAGTGATCCAACCTCCTGGTTTTCGTCGTAGACCTACATGACCAACTGACAGCAATGGTTACGCCAATCAGAAACCCCGACATCAAATTTAAACAGGTATGTATGTCACGATGATATAGATTGATATTTTTCCCTTTTTGCATTCTGATTTTTTAACTTAAATATTGATATTGCTGATAAAATAATGATTGTCATCAATATACATCAGAATAGTTACAAATGTAAATGTTCTATGTTGTTGTGGCATACCTATTTCTGTTTTAATAAAATAAACATTCTATTCATAATTGGTTATACCAAATTGGTATTGTTCTCATTTATTAGGTCGATGTTTTATTCTGCATCACATGTCGATAATAAGACGTCACGTTTGGTGTCACTTCACTACAACGATTTGCATATCGGTTCATGAAGATTTCGGTCAAACGTTTAATTTTACATATTCGTGATTTTCAAATTAATTTAACATACATTAACATTTCTAATACGTAAATACAACATTACAACAGTCGTCAGTTTGTGTAGTCAAGTCAATATGAATGCCATATGGGTAATTATGGCTATTTGACGTCATTGTATTTAGCTGTTGTTCATATCAAATTAATATTCAACTGCTAACACAATCTAATAATCGTTAAATGATTAAATGATTGTTACATAATTTATCAAGAATTTATATTTGTTATCATAACATTATATTATTAATATTTTTGTGTTTTTTGAATAGCATTGGTGTTTGACTTCATCTTAGACTAGAAACAATACATGCAATAAAAACTTATTTCAGTAAATAAGTTGTACTTTTAGGATTAACATTAACAGCTAGGCCACTGAGTTGACAATTACGTGAGTTATGTTTCAGTGATTGAACAGGAAAGTGAATTTCAAATGAAGTTATTTCCGTCTGAATATTAAGTCATCTATTTAACTGAAAAAATATGTTTTATCATACCAGTTGATGAGTAATCAGTGATGTACATGTATGACGAGTTCTGCCTGGCGTAATCCATACAGGCTGTCATTTGAATTGCTATTCAGAAAATGTAAAACAATCTTATGTCGGTCGGTAAAAGCCAGTTTTAAACGAAGTCTACAATTCTCCACAGGTTGATAGGTAACCTGTTGCTAGGCGACCCATATAGCAGATGATTAAGCAGTATACAATTACTTCGCGTTGTCACGATGTTTATGTGGCCTGGTTTTGGTGATCGGGTTCAGGGCCAAAATAATCTAAATCGTCCACCTTTACAATGTTTACGTTAATATGATTTATTTTCACTGTGCGAGGTTAATGTATGTATCTAAGATTTTATCTGGTAAGATATGGGGAGCGTTTATCTTTTGTTTCATGGGTTTGTCTTTTGTTTTAATGTCTGCTAAATCTATATCAACAATTTTCGGTTTCTACATCAGTTATGTATCTATTGTTCAATCATATCTACTGCTGTAGATACTTTATGTTGCATTTTAATAACTACATACCTTAATGATAAGTTTTCGTCAAAATAGCATCATAGTCACTCTAAATTATGGAGTAAATATTCCGGATAGTACATAAAAGCATTTATTACATGTTTACCAGTGAGATATTGAAAGTTATTAATTCTATTTAAGTGATTTTTTTTCACTTGTGAAAAAATGTCATTCACTAGCGAAAAATGTCACTTTTTCTTATTTGACCAATCAAAACACTGCTTATAAACGACAACAAGGAAAATCAAGATTGGCATATAGCTCACCGTCATGTTGTATGACGTCATAATGCAAGAAAGAATGCATAACGTCACAATTTGGCTTACATTTGTGAGCTGTTGACAGGGGACCGCAATGAATTCTGGGAGAGATTGAACTGCCTCGGTATATTTTGCTATAAAATGTAAAAAAAAAAAAAACTAAAAAAACAAGAGAATATCTAAAATTATCTTCATTAATACCAGATATACTTCACTCGTGACAAATATCAAAATGTTAGCCACAGTCGACACTGTTCGATATCCTCTATATCTAATAACAATGATACTATATATATTTAACGACATCAAAACACTGCTCAGTTCCATTAACACACTATAGGCAGCTCTTCTTAATACAATA
Source organism: Pecten maximus (assembly GCF_902652985.1). Classification (NCBI taxonomy): domain Eukaryota; kingdom Metazoa; phylum Mollusca; class Bivalvia; order Pectinida; family Pectinidae; genus Pecten; species Pecten maximus. The sequence continues at coordinate 20,320,134 of NC_047023.1, read as the reverse complement.
TTACATTAGAAAGTCCTGATAACAATATACTTGATAGTCCTAATTACGACAGTAATACGGTGAACAGTCGTGATTAAGCCATTGATACGATGAGTCCTAATTACGACAATATACGACAACAACACGATGATCGTTCTTATTTCGGCAATACTACACTGATCACTAAGCAATCCAAATTAAGACAATGAAAGGCGCGATGAGCAAACTTTTTTAACTACAATGATATACTGGAAAGTCATATTACGACAATAATGTGATACCAGTCCTTATTACGAGAATACGCTGAACAGTCCTTATTACGACAATAATACACCGGAAAGTCATTTATTACGACAATTGATGTTTATCAGTCTTTATTACGATACTATTACACTATTGTACAGCAGATGCAATTATGCAGTGTTATTTGTAATTGATCTAATACATATAATTATACTCATGATAATAATTTCGACAATAAACAAATGCGACGTATTAGATAAAAGATATATGATGTAACTAATCTTTCTTTTCCAATAATTTAGTTGTTTATCAACAATGAGTGGGTAAACGCTATCAGCGGAAAGACATTCCCCGTCCTCAATCCGGCCACAGAAGGGAAGATCGCTGACATACAGGAAGGTGACAAGGTCAGAGACAGTAAAACATAATACAAGGGTCTTGACACAAAGTTACCCTTATGAACGACTGTTTATCTCCTAGTGAAAATCAAATTATTCGCGTACATGTATGTCTATTTATAACAATACAATACGTTTTTGCTGCTGACCGAGTACCCTAATATTAATGTAAATGACGTTTTGGTAACGCCTTTCACCTTAGCGACTGGTTACAATGTATTTCCGTGATCAAACGTGGAAATTTATGGGAGTTACCTGCCAGACCACATGGGTTCTCTTCAGGTTCTCCGGTTTCTCGTTAAAGTTATAGCCTCCTAACGCAGCCCCATCCGGGCCATCAAGAGTGATTGATATAGGTTATGAATATAGCTCGTTTCCCCAATTGTACAATGAATAAAACTAATAGTGGTTTATGTGAAATTGAATATAACTAGTAACCCTTAAACCTTAATATATATGTTTGAAAATAATGCCAATAAGGGCGATACATGAGTACAATACGTTTAAATATGAGACGTTTTCTATTAACTGGATACTTGATATGTGTAATTCTTTATTGATGGTGATTGTTTGGTGAATACGATTGCTTGCTATAATCACTTTAGGTCAGCGTCAGTGAAGAGTCCTAAAAGGACGAAATAGCTGTATGATTCATTATGGTTCTACTGTATCTACCTTTCGGTTTGTTTTATGGTATATTAATACCTAAGTATACTAATATCGAGTGCGTTTTTTATACAATCCTTTGTTGCATTTGATTTTTTTGTCAAAACAGGCCGATGTTGACAAGGCGGTGGATGCAGCGAAAAAGGCATTTGAACCAGGATCTGCTTGGCGTATTACGAATGCCAGTGATCGCGGTTGCCTGATGAACAAGCTGGCTGATCTTATAGAACGGGACAGACTGTACTTGGCAGTGAGTTGGCTAGATGGAGTATCAAATTATCAAAATTCGTCATTGGGTCTTCGAAAGCTAGACATTCTTATCTTTTCCTGAAGTGCAGCGATGCGTCAGCGAATATATTTCCATATCTCCATAGTGAATTTAATGTGTTAGTTATTTTTCGTCGAGCACTTGATTAATGCCCGATGCAAAATGATTTTTATTTGTTTTTCAAAACATTTTTCATATGAATTTGGAAATGCAGCATTATGCATTTTGCATTGTTAATCACGGCAGAAACTGCATAATTCGAAACAAAATAATTATGATAATTATTGTCCTCCTTCGCAGAGCCTTGAAAGCCTGGATAATGGTAAACCTTTTAATGACTCGTACAACATTGACTTGGTCCTGGTGATAAAATGTATCAGGTACTACGCTGGCTGGACTGACAAGATCTGTGGCAAGACTATTCCCATGGGTAAAGTATCACGTGTGCTAATTTTAACAGGACCATTCACTATTGGTATTGTACCAATTGTGATAATTCCTTCCCATGGGTAATAATTCAAGTGTGATAGTTTCTTAACAGGACCCTTCCCATGGGTAATACATCAAGTGTGATAATTCCTTCCCATGGGTAAAGTATCAAGTATGATAGTTTTAACAGGACCATTCCCTAGGAGTATTGTACCAATAATGATAATTCCTTAACAGGACCATGCCCATGGACAATGTATCAAGGGTGTTCATTTTTACAGGACCATTCCGATGGGAAATGTATCAAGTGTGATCATTCCTTTACAGGTCCATTCCTATGGGTAAAGTATCAAGTGTGATAATTTCTTAAAAGGACCATTCCCATGGGTAATGCATCAAGTGTGATAATTCCTTCCCATGGGTAAAGTATCAAGTATGATAGTTTTAACAGGACCATTCCCTAGGAGTATTGTACCAATAATGATAATTCCTTAACAGGACCATGCCCATGGACAATGTATCAAGGGTGTTCATTTTTTACAGGACCATTCCGATGGGAAATGTATCAAGTGTGATCATTCCTTTACAGGTCCATTCCTATGGGTAAAGTATCAAGTGTGATAATTTCTTAAAAGGACCATTCCCATGGGTAAATTATAAAGTGTAATAATTCAATAACAAAACAATGTACATGTAGTTATATAAAACGTTCCTTTGTAGACGGCGAATTTTTCTGCTACACCAGGCATGAACCTGTTGGAATATGTGGTCAAATTATCCCCGTAAGTTCTTATCGGATATTAAACCTTCGTCCTTATTTTTCAAACATTTTACTGCAAGATAGAAATGAAACATCAATGACAAATTAATTATATAGTTCTACTTACCTTTCAAATAATGCATTACCTACAGCAAAAGTATTCATCTCCATAGTTGCGAAGTTACAAAAATAGAATCTATCGATATAATAACCCGGTTCTTTCATTAATAGAGTTTGTGGGAAAATAACTTTCAGTCACATGGTGATGCTATCCAATGTTATATGTTACCTATATTAATGTAGCCATAACTACAATATAAATACAGCCATGTTTAACTCCAGTGGAATTTCCCTCTCCTCATGATGGCCTGGAAGCTTGGCCCTGCTCTAGCCTGTGGTAACGTGGTTGTCCTCAAACCGGCCGAGCAAACCCCACTCACCGCTCTTTATATAGCCTCACTCATAAAAGAGGTAGGATATGAACCAGTTGTGTGCTATTTGAGAATTTTCAATTTGTTGTCAATAATTGAGGTGTTATGATAGTCAAAAACGATTGTTACTAAAATATCTGGATGATACGTTTAACATTTTTTTACTGTTTTTATATCAAATGTGACACAAAAGTATGTTTTGGGTAGTGGACGTGGTGTTTTGCTATCCGTTTATTCACATGCGTTTTGAAGATCTCCATTTGTTTGAGTAATCAGTCGTTGACACATAACAAATTATATGTTTTACATACTGGTAATTGATGTTTTAATTTGTTTACTCTGTGTATTTTGTAAACTATTATATTAAGGCTGGATTTCCCCCCGGTGTAGTGAACGTGATTCCAGGCTATGGACCAACGGCAGGCGCTGCTATTTCTGAACACAACGATATCGACAAGGTTGCTTTTACTGGATCTACTGAGGTAGGTGTTTTGTTGGTAAAGCAAACCTGGCTCTTCATCATTCACAAAGCTGATATTGAGCAGATATGCTTTTTTCTGCGATGGAATATGTATATAATTGGGGTTTGTTTTGCAATCAAAGGTGGGACAGATTGTGATGCAGGCCGCTGCGCGTACCAATCTCAAGAGGGTGACACTTGAACTTGGAGGGAAAAGTCCAAATGTCGTATTTGCTGACGCCGATTGTGAGTAAATAAAATATGAGGGGAGAACAATAATCATGCTCTACCTTAAGGACGTGACAGAGAAAATCTACAACACTCAAGGTGATATCATACATTTATTGACTTTGTTAAGGTTAATGCAATGATTTGTTAACCTGTGGCCGGAAGAAGAGCCTTTGGTTAAACAACCAAGAATATCATCCATTGGCATTAGAATTATGAAGATTTTGTGTAGACGGATTCTCAATAAAGATTAAATTTCCAGAATAGAGATGAAATGACAGGAATTGTGTTAATATGAACTAGAACATTTAGGAGGGTTTTAATTGTTTTATTTTTCTGCTTTCGTGTATTTAGTCAAAACCTTAATACAATTAAGGAACCTATATTTTAGTACATGTTTAGTGAGTTTATATCTAACATATCTGACAACAATATAGCTCTTAATTTAACAAACTGTTTACTAACAGGAATAAATATCAAGTACATTATTTGTGCGGTGCATTCATTTACAGTTTTGGTCTCATTTGGGATACATTTTTGAGGCTGGTCAGACCCGGAGAGCTATACTGTGTTTGGTCTCTTGTTTCTATAGTACTGTAATACAATGAATATTGTTTCTGTTTTTTAGTGGACATAGCAGTGAATGCATGCCACAATGGACTCTTTTTCAACATGGGTCAGTGTTGTTGTGCCGCATCCAGGACCTACGTTCAGGAGGAGGTCTACGACGCCTTCACCAAGAAACTAGTAGAAAAGGCCTCATCGCGAGTGGTTGGGGATCCGTTCGAGTCTAATACCATGTCTGGACCCCAGGTACAATTAGTATATTTAGTATGTGGTGGAATATATTTTAAAGATATTTTATCAATATTTTACAAGCAGGTGTATCTTGAATATCAATTAAAAAAATTACTGTTGATTTAAATGACATCTATCGGCTATCGATGTATTCAAAACTATACCCATTTCTTGACTCTGTATGCTTACCTGTGACGGATATAGTAAGTTTGAAGTTAGTAAGTAGATACAAGCAGAAATATCTTATCAAGATGATTAAAGCGATGTAAATGTATCAATCCTAGGTTGACAAGGAACAATTCGACAAGATTCTGAACCTCATAGAAGCCGGAGTACAGCAGGGAGCGAAACTAGAATGTGGCGGCAAGCGTCAAGGATCCGAGGGCTACTTCATCCAGCCAACAGTGTTCACAGGTGTCACGGAAGATATGCGCATCGGCAAGGAGGAGGTACATTCACCAGTCAAACAGCAGTCCGACAAACACTGATTACAAATTGAATGACGATTATCAAATAAGACGTCAATGTATTAAATTTCATTGTTCTGAATCATCCATCAAAGTTGTTTATTTAAAACAATTCCGTAGGCCAAAATAGCATTAGACATCCATCATACTTACGACTACATGTAACGATGACAGGGTTTAATTAGACACCGTAAGAACCCTTGGTACGATGGATAATTACTTCGCTTACCTTTGACCTTTAAAGATATTTTTGTACTAATCACGTGTTCTTATTCTTGCAGATTTTTGGTCCCGTTATGCAAGTCATCAAATTTAAAACCATGGACGAGGTTATAAAGCGGGCAAACACAACACATTACGGATTGGCCGCCGCTATTTGCACAAAAGATATTGACAAGGTCATGACCTACAGCAGTCAGGTCAAGGCCGGAACTGTCTGGTACGTTATAACGAAAATTACGTTATTTCTCGGTTTCTGGTATGTCTCCTCCAAAGTGTTAATGCTTTTTCTGTGTATCCCGTCCTATCGATAATTTTGTATGGTCTACTTGTCATACCTGTAGTATTATTTTCCTTTTTTCTATACAGGGTGAATTCCTTCAATGTGTTTGGTGCCCAGTGTCCATTCGGAGGATTCAAGATGTCTGGTATTGGACGAGAACTGTAAGTAAATTCGGTTTTGTGCCATTCTAATAATGATTATTACGCGCGCGAATCGAAACGTCATTTTATAGATGAGTAAGTGTGCATCAAAATTGACGTTTGTAGGATTATTTAAACATTACCAACTGTTTATTTCTTTTCAGTGGTGAATATGGGTTGCATGACTACTCGGAGGTCAAAACGGTGAGACAATTCACAATCTTTTATTCCCCTCTGGTAAACAAATATAGTCCTTTCTATAAAGCAAGATTAGCATTTCTGTCACCATGAAAATATAACAGGAGTGTTTAAACGACACATTATTGATAAATAGAAGTGTATGATACAACCGTTATGCCCTGCAAACACTGGTCGGACGATCCTAGTCACAAAAGTGTGAATATCTGAAAAGGGAGTTTAAAATGGGAAATTCAAAATAATATTTCCACACATCAAACAGAAATAAAGCATGGCAATAATATCTTATTTTTAAAAAAAAATACTAAAAATTCAAACTATTATTAATTCTTCTTCAACATTATTTTTTGTAGGTCATCATTAAAACTCCAACCAAATTGTAAAATGTTTCGTGAGGAATATCGCCAGTGGAGTAGGAGTTACCCATCCTGGAACATATGTGCGCAGCATATCTTGAGTTATCGATCCAGTGTTTTTACAATACATGTAACAGTTATGTTTCGTCATTGATATCGATACTCTGCACACTTTTTATTTTATAATAAAAAAAAATTTATATTTCATTTAATCAATTAAAGGAACAATCCACTGTAATCATATCCCGGAATGTGTTAATCTTGATATAACCAGGAGCTAGATGGTGGTTTCAATGGTGTATATTTGCGTAATGTAAGGACGACAGAAGCAGACAAGTGCCTGACAATGTACCGTTTAATTTACATGGATTAAGGGTGTATCCTGCCTAATGATATGTACCGATATTACAAAAGAATTCTAGAAAAGTTCTAGTCCGAGAGTTGGTTGGAAGCAATCCTTCATAAAACATATGTTGGACTTGCGAGAATGGTTAACTTTACTAATGGTTTGTTTGTATTAATATAAAAGGGTATTAATGAAACATTAGCCATTTATATATGTCCTTAAATGTAGTCCGGACGGGTTTTTGTCGTTTTATCGACGATTCCTTACCGGTTATAAAAGAAAAGTCGAAATAACAGCTTCATCGCCATTTCCCCACTTTTTATAAACATAGGGAGCAAGATGTTGTTGGAAGGACTATAGTCAATTTCAGAGGATTTTACCTGTAATTACCTATTTCACTTGTTGTTACCTGTCATACCTGATCAATTTTTGGCTGATGTCTTAAACTAACATGAAGATACAATAAAATGTGTTACGTGTTTTTGTTTTTTTGTTTGTTTGTTTGTTTGTTTTTTTTTGTTTTTGTTGCTGTTGTTTTTTATGATTATTTATTTTACATTTTAAATTTAGGATGATAAAGACAGATGACAAATTAACATCTTTCACACACTCATTCATTCTCAAACAATTTAGTTGTTGTCATTAACATCCTCAAAGGCTTCATTAACCTTGTTATGGTTTTTCAATGCAGGAAATAGATACTAAACACATTAGAAGTCAATACATATATATCACTGGTAGTTTAATTCCATAAAGGACTTATAAAGGGTTACAGTCAGTCCATTGTCTTTCGTTTGGCCCTTTATGTATTTCTGAACATTGAAATTATCGTTAATGATTTTACCAACTTATTTAAATTCAAAGAGCTGATAAGGCTTTGTATATAAAGTGTTTAATGATGATTGATACTTCATGATCAATATAACTACATTGTTTTGAGACTACTCTAAAAAGAAATGAGTCTTTATTATAAGCAAAAGGTACTAAGAGTATATCTAACAATTTATCGAATCACTGTAGAAGCACCTGTTCTTCCCGTTAGGGCGATATACTATTTGTATTCATTTGTAATCATGCTTATATGTACAATCATAAAGTTTTTTTATTTACTGCAGCTTATGACCTTTTAATTTGCCGCCTACCACATCACTGACGTTATCAGTTTCAAATACCGGAACAGTCGAAATTTTAAGAAGGAATAATATAGTACCTAATGTCGTTATTAAAAGTAAGCAATTTATATTATCATTATGTTAATTTTAGAAGAATATCAGCTCTTTTATTCTACATAAAAGTCTTCTTGAAAACGATTCAAAGGATATTTTGTTCGAAACAGATTCCAGTCTAACTGGTCACATCAGTGTCGCTAACTTAGCAGGCGATGTTCAACTTCACAGGGGCTCAATTTTGGAGTAAGGTAGGCCTTTTCCATCAGTGAATAACCACAACACTAAAACCCAGTATGCATGTACATCCGGAAACCATGTCGATACTCTCGATTTGTCACAATGTTTGTAATTACTGAGAGTAAAGACGTTGACAGTTTGATGAAATTCGTATAGATCAAGAAAAGCGCTGATAATAATAATTTGTGTTGACTTCATTTATTTTATCATCAAATTCTTCTGTAACAACTTGTGAAGTTGTTTTATTTTTATGGTGGCTTATGTAAATAAATGCTAGCATTCGAAGATCTCTAAGTAACTGGCAGCTATTGTCTTAACTTACAACACATGGAGCTGTATTCCTATACTGACCGAATCACTGTAAATTGTAGTATACAGACTCATAACTATAATTCAGTTTACTAACGACATATAGGCAAATGCAACACATAATGTGAATATATGCACGTAGACATTATACTCGATTATATAGTGTTGTAAAGAACCGCAGTTATTGATATCATGTGATATACCATGCAACCAACACCAGAAAGGCTGATAAAGGTTTCAAAATGATCAGAAAAAGTGTTCGTTAATTTGATATTGCAGATTACAAGTAATCAAAATATAAAACAATCAATACGTTTTTTTTTTGTTTTTTTTTTTTTAAGACAATAATTGCATGTATCATATAGTAAATCAAGCTGAAAAAATATCGACACAAAAAAAAATACTCTTAAATATTTCCTCGTTTAACGGTCATGGAAGCCTCGTAACATAAGAATTATGGGAAAATTACAGCAATGTGTTCAATGATATCAGAACCCCAGACATCAGAAATACTAAAAGAACTGGGTAAATTCACATCATCGACTACAGAGTCAATTACACGGGCCCCTGTCTAAATTGAACTTCGGGATTTTGGTATCTAGGATATGTCTGAGTTCTAAGTTTCAAACTAGGGGAGATAATCTAGTATTCGAATTAAGCATAGTCTAATTCTTAACAAAAAAACTTAGGGGCAGCTGACCAGTCTAACAGTCAACGTGAGTTTATTAGACAAAATATTAGATAGGTTGAAAGTGAAAATCTACGATGAATTGCCACTGAAACTTCTCCGCATTTGATAAACAACCCAACCTTTCCTGTTTATCATCCCTTGAAATGTAACTCGGCGTGAGCAGGGTTCGTGCATGTTCTATTTTTACATATGTATTACATACTTTACTTGAACTGTTGACGTAGCTGAGAAGATTTGACGGAAATTATATGAAGAAAATCAATAGGAGTTTAAGAAGTTAAACTTGATACTTATTTTTTTTAGATCTAAAACAAAAACATAATGATACTTTAACTATTTAATCTGTAAACAATATTATAACATTATACATAATGATATTACAAGATGCTAATTTCCATTGTTTATTACATTATTCATTAGCAACATATCACAAATGCATTAGTTCCTGGCAAACACTTTTGTTCTGAAAAAAAACAAGGAATGTGTATTAATTGATTGTACACGTATTTGCTTTCATAAGGATTTAAATAACATAACTGTGGCAATGCACTAGACACGTGTGAGGTTATATAGATACACGCATAAACAGCCAATGTGAATTTAATTACGGATATGGAATATATCTCCCCTAAACCTACATCAAACATCGACTTCTCAGTAATACTAGGGCTGTAGCTTATTTGAGGAATTTCAGTTGAGGAATCATATTGGACCTAAACAGATATATCATTCACCTAAACTGATACAAATCCTCCTAATGCAATCCATTTGCTAAATATTGAATATCGGATACAAGGACTTGAATGTGTGTACTCTTAACCGGTCCCACTATTTATAGAAATGCACGTGTGGTATGCAGTGTAACGGTAACGATTATCTTTAGGTAGAAATAGATTAAAATATTATATGAAAGATTGTAAAACATTGATATCAAAGGAAAATATCCGGCTGTAAAACTCTGTAACTTTGGTACAGATAGATAAGTAGAGATATAGTTTGAGGTTTCTGCCTCATTGAAATGCATCTCATTGTGCATTAGTATTCGCTCCTTTGGGTATATTCTGGGTGTCTGGTACAATGTTGCATACATCCTCTACTAATACATATGGCACTGTCGACGTTTGTGGTTGTTTAACTATATTGTGGCTATTCCACAACAAATACGTTTATGTTAAGGTAGAAATAGATTAAAAGATGATATGATATATTGTAAAACATTGATACTAAAGGAAAATATCCGGCTATAACGTAGACTTTCCGTCCGATTCATTTAAATGATGATCTATATACAATTAGTAAAGTTATCATAACAGTTAATCTATATGAAGTTGTGGACTATAATTTCTTTTGTATATTCTTATTAGAAATTACACAATATTGATCATACAGTTATATAATACAATTATATCCACACTTAATCTAGTAGTCTTTGTATTCATTTATAGACGATGGGTTAAACATATAAGGTTCTAATTAACACTTTATTTTTTTTTTTTTTTTTTTTTTTTTTTTTTGTGCTCAGACTGTTGGGCTCATCATTTCAATTTTGCTGGATTTTTTCCCTTACATTCTCATTTCTAACTATTGCACACTCCATACTCCAATATATACTATGCGCATCATCCTGCACCTTATGCCAAATTATACACGCACTCACATACGCCCACATAGGATTACGCACACACACACGGTATCATGCACTCGCACAACACATTCACCTATACAGTCCACACCTGCTCAATCAACAATCTCAGTCACACACAGAGAACGTGCACGCATACAAAATATATTCACACAATATGCATTTTACATACTAACCCGAACCAACAATCTCAGCCACACACAGAGGACGCGCACGCATATAAAACATATTCACACAATATGCACTTTACATATTTAACCCTCTTCCAAAAATAACCACACGTACAATACACATACAAACAAATACACAAAAGTACATGCTACATACTCAATTGCATTCACATATATTGTTCACATGCATTTTGTAATTTATCATAATGTTATTTATTATAGGTGCGTAGCACCAAGAGCCTCCAGGGTTATCATCATAGCACTTTTTTCTTTATCTTATTTTTTTTTAATTACTTTAATTTTTTAATGATAATTTATACATTTATTTTTTGTATTACTTGCATTCATTCATTCATTCATTCATTCATTCATTCGTTCATTCATTCATTCTATAGTTCAATTGTTGTTTCTATAATAAAGCATTTAAAACATTCTGAACATAGTTTATCGTCACTATTTTCTTTTTCTTCGATTTAATGTACATTTCTAAATTACTTACTAATAATGCTTTTACCTTTTCAAAGATGGAAGCGTCAGTCAATATATTTCTATTGTATTTTATATCGTTTCGACATTTCCAAATAGTCCATTTGTATGCAATTAAAGCAGTATTAAGGAGTATAGACAGATTATTATTCTCTTCGTATCCCAAAATTACAATTTCTACCGTTAACATTTCTTCTCTAAATTCTGGGATATGTTTTAATATTTGTGATGAACACATGTTCAGAATATTTTTTACAGTGTTACATTCATAAAAAAGGTGTACAATATCTTCGATATGTGTTTTACAGAAATGGCATTTGCCATTTGAAGGACTAAACATGCTAATTTTTGATTCAGTGTAAAGTACATTGTGGACACATTTCCATTGAAACTCTTTCATTTGCATCGTAATAATAGTATTTGTGATATTTTGCCATAATAACTCCCAATTAAATTGTTTTTCAAATTCAAATTCCCATTTATCTTTACATCTTGGAATTTCGTCGGCTTTTATTTTACTTGTAATCATTTTTGGTTTAAGGTTTTTACATGCTATTGGCTTCCCATCTTTTCCAATTATATCTAGATTAGTGTCTATTATAGGATATACACATTCTATCACTCTAGTATCATTTCTTTTCAATATATTTAACCATTCTATAGGGAAAGCAATTTTGAATTTTGCCAATTCTGATATACAGTTTCTTTTATCTGTTAACATATTAAAAATTTCAAGATCGCCTTTAAAATTATTTCTACGCTCGTCCCATAAATCTTTGATTGCAAAAATGTTACTCTTTAGAAAGGAATTGAAAAATATAGCCTTCCTTTTATACTGAATGAAATGATTTCCAAATATAGGCTGTTCTAAAATTTTATTTCTACTAAAATCAGATATGCTAGATTTTTGAAATTTTGCCCACACTTCTATAAGTGTTCTGTAAAAACTTGGAATTTTTGATAAGTCCATAACTCAAACGTCAGAGAGTTTGCATAAAAAATTCTGTATTCCGTATGTTGTATCCTTGTACCCAATCCAATATTTACCAATGGCATTCCATGTGCTATTTTCACATTTTATTATTTTATATAATGTTTTTATATGTCTACTATAAATGTAATCGGTAATATTAATAATTTCCATTCCACCATCTTTATATTGGTTAGATATGACCCTACGATTGACTAAATCTCTCTTTTCATTCCATACAAAGCCCCATATTAATGCATCTATTTCTTTAGCATATCTCTCTGGAATACCGCGAGCTTCTATTTCGTAATCTATAAGCGATATGATTAAGGATTTTATTACCAGACTCTTACCGTATAGTGTTAAGTTTCTGCTTTTCCATACCTGCACACATGCTTTGATTTTTTTAATTTTCTCCTCCCAAATTGCTTTGTCATCGATAATGTAACCATGATGTACCCCAAGTGTTTTAACAGAAGTTCTTGACCATGCAATGTTTGTATAAATTGGATTTTTATCTTTCCATCTACCTAAATATATGCCTGTAGTTTTGTCTAAATTGATTTTAGAGCCTGATGCTAGTCGAAAGGTATCTAATACGTGGAATATTTCCACTACAGATGGTTCGTCCCTAACGAAGAGCTGAGTATCATCAGCAAACATGTTTATTTTTGTTTCGGTTTGATTAGGAAGTTCGATACCTTTAATGTTCTCATTCCTCCTTATTGTACAAGCTAATGGTTCCGCTTGTAAGATGTACAAAATCGGAGCTATCGGACAGCCTTGTCTCGCTGATCTCGATATTTGGAAATATTTACTGATATAACCATTGGTTTTAATACATGTTTTTGAATCCTTCAAAAGCATTGTAATCCAATTTTTAAATTTCGCGCCAAAATTGAAATAATCCAAGCATTCATTCACCCATGACCATTCTACTCTATCAAATGCTTTACTTTGATCTAGAAAAATCACTGCTCCCTCTGATTGTTTGCGATCTGTAAATTCAAAAATATCTTGAATTAGCCTATTGGCATCTGATATGTTTCGACCAGGTACGAATCCTTTCTGATCTGGATGTATGATATATTTTAAATACTTTTTTATTCTATTAGCAAGAGTCTTTGCTATAATTTTGTAGTCAACATTTAACAATGTCAATGGCCTCCAATTTTGAATCATTTCCCTTTCTCCCTTTTTATATAATAAAGTGAGTATGCCTTTTGTTTGTGATTCAGATAATTTGTTTGATGCAAATATTTCTCTTAAAACCGCTAAAAATTCTTCTTTAATTAGATACCAGTAATGTTGATAAAATTCAGAAACAATACCATCCTCACCCGGAGACTTATTCTTTTTCATTTGATTAATACTATTGTGTATTTCCATTTCAGTTATATCAAGCTCTAATTCTTCTTTCTGTTGGTCAGTTAATTTAGCATCTACATTTTCAAGGAGTGAATTCGCAGCTTCTCTATCCCACCCTTCCGATGAGAATAATTAACACTTTATTAGGTTTATTGGAAAAAACTCGAGTTCAAGTCAAAGATCGTAAGACAAGCTGACTACAAGTCAGCCAATATTAGTTTTCAATTTACTTAGCAAACATTCAAATCTGGTATATGTGTAATTGGCCGTAAACAAAAGTAAAAATTTTACAGTGTCTCAGCCACTCCGTGACATTGGCGAACACAAATTGAAAGCTAGGTACAGCAGAGTTAAAAATGAATTAAACTGCATCATATCGTTGTTTCGTCCCACTATGAATGTTCAATGATGCTATGAGCATGGTACAGCTGATAAGTCCTTCAAAGACTTATCAGTGATGTTAGGGACATCAGCTGTTTCGTCGTTATAAGAGGACTCGGCAGTAATGCTAGGGACCCCATACAGCTGATCCGTTCTTCTTGGACTCATTAGTGATGTTAGAGACATCAAACTGCTGTTTATTCCTTCTGGGACTCGCCAATGATACTAAGCGTTAATACATTGAAGGCGACCTATTTTGAGTTCGCCCTGTCGCCTCCTTGTTTTTTTTTTTGTTTTTTGTTTTTTTTTGGGGGGGGGGGGGGTACGAGTATAACATCCTCCTTGAAAGAATAACTCCTATGTCTTTTTGTTCCTGGCGACAAACATTTCATATGGACATATTTTTTTACTAAGTGATAGCCTTTTCCTTATAAGAAACAATTTGTTCCTGGCGACAAACATTTCATATGGACATATTTTTTTACTCAGGTGAACACATTATATCTGCAAGCGATTCCCCTGGTTATTCTGTGAGTCGTTCATGTGAAGTAATCATTAAAACTGAACACCAGAAGCATGGCAGACGACAGAGCATGAGATAAACTAAACATTTAAAGAATTTGATAGAAGCTTTTAAATGTGTGTGTGTGCTAACTGTCTTTCCCTACCCTGTGTGAGAAAGATTCATCCCTTCCCTAGCAAAAGCTAAATCGCCCTTTTACGTGAGAAATATCGGTTAACTATTAGGGACAACAAAGACATAAGATGAAACATCTCTTTTTTAAAGAATATTCACTAATGCAAGTACACTTCGACTGGTATTTATGGTAGGTACATGCATGTTATACACATTCGATAATTGATCTGGATTCATTCATATACATGCACGTACCCTTGTAACTGATAAAAAAACATTTCTGAAATGCCGATATGCTTTGTACATGTATATATTGACGTTGGTAGTAGTTCAACAAAGAAATAAGGCATAATTATCATAATTGTACAATCGTCTGAAACAAATCAGTAGTTATCATACCAAAAATGTTTAAGGCGGCAATTGCACCATACAGTCTGAATGATAGATGTGCTTTTAGTTTCATTAGCATGTATTTGACTAATGATGTATCACAAATATCAACTAATTACGCCATTAATAGTTCAATACACATGTAGACAACACGCATGAATAGGTACAAAAGGGAGAATTCCTGTGAAGTAGAAATATTATCAAAAGGAAATTATTCAGCAACAATTAATCCAAAGGTTTGAATTAGCATGTTGAATGTCACGGAGAATAATTCTGGGTTACCATTAGTATATATATAGACCTCTGTTTCTGATCTCCACTGCCCTGTCCTCTCATTCATCTCACAGTTGTCGTTGTTCAGACCAGCAGGAAAAACACCATGATTTCGGCTCTTCTCCTCGTGTTCGTAGTGACGGTGAGTACAATACCTACTCTACATTATTTTTTGCACTCACATTTTAGCGAATATCCGAACTTTAACAGATAAGTGCATTGCTGAGTTGTCGCGCCAACATTTTTTTTATCTGGAAACTTTAAAGAACGTACAGTTAGCGCAATCATGGTTTAGCGTGATGCCTCTAGCGCGAAAAACCGCTATAATAAGATTACCGCTAAAATATATACGTTTACAGTATACCATTAACATAACAGGGGATGGGGGTAAGGTGTGGTGTGACTGATTAACAGTTACAGTTTAAACGCACTGCGACTGGTACTCTTTATCATGAAATGATTGTGTGTACATCTTTTATTAATATTATGATTTTTTTTATTGATTTTTTTTAGCTTTCAAATCATTTTGTGGGTATAAACTTTCGTGGTCTGCCAATGCCACAGTAACGTAACATTAATACTTACAACAATATTTCTTGTATTTTTATATGCGTTGTTCCATAGCAAACACGAAAATAATGAAACTTTATATATAACGAACATTTCATGTTATATAGTATCAGTAATGTTATAAAATGACTGATTTTCAGTAATGTTATGAATGCAAAGTGTCTGATTTTCAGTAATGTTATAAACGCAACATGTCTGATTATCAGTAATGTTAAGAATGCCATGTGTCTGATCATCAGGTATTATTAGGTTTACCCGGTTCTGTAAACCTACACATTTCATAAGAAATATTTTCCTTGCTTAAGCGCTCGAAGTACAGTGTGCTAAGACATCATTCTTGTATTTCCAGTTTCATAACACTATTTGATACAATGATGAGCTGATTGCTTTAATCTGTTAAAACTTGATAATGTATCAAAATTTGATAATGTACTAACATTTAATAATGAAATAAAAATTGATTATGCACTAAAATTTAATAATGTACTAAATTTGGCAATGTACTGAAATTTGATAATGTACTAAATTTGATAATTTACTAAAACTTTGACAATGTACTACATTGTAACATATTACAATGAAATAAAAATTGATAATGTACTAAAATTTGATAATGTACTAAAATTTGATAATGTAATAAGATTTGATAATATACAAAAAATTTATTTGGTAACTTTTGCTAATGTATCAACTACATTTTATAGATATTTCAACATGACGCGCTGACGCGCTTCATTTAAAATATCTGTAAAAACGCAGTTGAATAAGAGATAAAAATTAACCTGACGTAAACTTTTCAAACTGACATAGTTATCGATTAATGTTTTATTTTATTTCAATATTCAATAATAAAGAAACTAAAGCTAAAAGACTTTTCTATCCGTTTCAGATCTACACAATTGATGGAAAGCCATACTCCTGTGAGTACAATGGGGATACTACAAGAATTGTTTTTATAAACCAATGATATCGGACGAGAATTAAGGAAATGAATTTCTATTTGTATCTAGAATATTATCAATGAACTTAGAAAATAAATCAATCTCCTATAAAAGTAATCGGGACACATTCGATATGCATGCATTGAAATAGACATGTTCAACACCTGTTCTTTTTATTTTTTTTAGTGGATCAGGAAGTAACAAAGTTATTAGAAAGGAGAGGCAAACCTGTCGGTAAGAATAACGTTTTATCAAAATGTATCTGCAAAACAAATCTATAGTGTCAATCAAGCAAGTATGCAACCGGAACTAAAACTCCGAGGTGATGAAGCGTGGAAGCAATTATTCATTAATACAGTATACTTATAGCTAACATTATTATAAGTGAAATCGAGTGTGTATTGTGTGTGTGTATTATCCAATGTCATATCTTAAAAATATGTGTACCTACTAAAGAACATGATTTTCTTTTTAACAGTTTGTGATGCTAACAATGCTGGCTCAGTCGTGTTTGCATTCGATACCTCCGATGGTACAAAGGACTTTTCCGAACAGAAAACATACGCCGGAAAAGTTGCAAAATTCTTGCCTGAAAATGGAAAAGTAAAAGTAGCTGGAATCGTCTACGGTGGGTCTACTGCAACCAGCATCCCTCTTGGAAGTCAGTCAACATATGACGACCTTGTGAATGCTATTGAAGGCATCTCCCAGGAAGAGCATGGACCACGTGATGAGGCCGACGCACTTAAGGCTGCTGCTAAACTCTTAACGGATTCAACTGGTAAAAGGGCCATCGTTCTCTTCGTTGATGGTAATGCAGATGATGCAAATGCCGCCAAAGCTGCTGCGGATGAATTGAGAGGAGAAGACATCGAGATTCTCTTCGCCTTTCCTAAGGATTTGTATGCATCTCTACAATCTGAGCTGAAGCAGATTGCATCTGAACCCTACAGTCTGTCATTGAACGCTATGAACAGTCTGAGTCTCGCAGAGTCCATCGGTCTCGTATTCGATGTACAGTACAGCTGTTAGGTAGGTTGACTAGAATATTTGCTTCTTAATTTATTCAGAATTACTATGTGTTGTGAAATCTTTGTGTACCTTCTGTGCAAATTATCTAAATCAATTTTCTTGATTTTTGTATTTGCGATAAATTTTACGATGTCTTCCACGTATCGAGCAGTCCTAAGAAAATATGCATTAAGTTGTATGATAAAAATTCGTATCCAAAACGATTCCATCGAAACCGATTGTAGACAAATTCGTGGCGGCAATAGTTCAAAATTGCAGGGGAAAAAATTCAAATTAAACTTAAATGATTTATTCTTAAATAAAGTGAATTCATATTGCTTCTTGGAGGACAATGATGCATTTTTTCCAATAACAAATCTCATGGTAAGGCTTTGTTGTAAAATTATGATAATGTATTTTGTATTTTTCTTTCAGAGAATGGCGAGTCATCATTCCGTCATTTCCCCGCACCCTATTAGTTCTGATTGCAAATGCATACAAACCAAGTTGGCTTTGGACAAGGGTCTGATACAACAAGTAACGGAAACAGCAGATCTTGATATATTGAACAGAAGATTATAGTAGAGTGAGTGAGTACTCGATTGTGAAATACGTTGTTCTCAAACGAAGAAGTAAACTCCTTGTTGGATCAGAGGTAGTGTAATTTTGTACTGTACACATTAGACCATTGACAAAATAAACTCCAAACTATAAGTAGAAGTATATACCCTTGGGTTTCATTAACCTATTGCTACTTCTACTTCGTTTTTGTGTCCAATATTCAGCTTGTTCATACAATATGCTTTTCAAAATAAATAAACTCATGTTGCATATATTTCAGATGTTTTATTATTTTTAAATGACATTTCATGAAGTTACATCTCCAAAAAAAAAGATTAATTATGAACAATGGAACAGGAGAATGGGCCGTGGTATAATTCATACAATACCAGAGGCTACATACTTAAAACTATTACCACCCTACTATAGATTGAGCATTATTTATCGTTTTAATTCAAAGTCTATAACTCATTAATCGTATCCGGAAGAAATGCTATACATTTTGTGTTTCTTTTTGCCTTACAAGCGATCCCTTAAGGACGCCCATTACTTTGTCATTTATTTTTGTTGATCATTTATTTGTGTTGATAAGATATTTTTCTTAACATTGGTTGATATTTCGTTCATTTTTCTGTCTTGTTTATGACAAATAATTGTGTCCTCATTGTCGGTATTATGAAATAAGTTACGTATCATACATAAACACTCGTGTACATTATATAACGAGGATAAATAAATTTAGGTACATAATGCCCTTTCTTAAGCCACAATAATATAAAGTCATAACAAATACAAAATAATTTTATTCATTTAAGGACTTTTTTCATCAAAATACGGTAATGCGAACGCAGTTGGTAACTAACATAATTCAAAGTGCGCGACAGCACTCCATAAAGAGTACGTAGAGCCTCGTTTTATTGGTTCAAAAACGTTAATTTAAACGCAGTCAGAGTTTAACGTGTTAAATGGGAGCGAGATGTGAATGTATATTTGCTTGACATTTCCCTTACATAAACAGAAGTGACATTTGTCAGAGCGTAAATGCCTTTGCTCGCATGACCGTTAAGGCATCATAATTATACCGATTGATACAGTACTAGAACACCAGGCACGATAGCTTTTCCGACCAACAGATAAGGCTGCCGATAACGTATATCTGTCAGAATAAACGTTATTTTTTACATTTGCATTATACAGAGGAAATGTATGGTAAGCGAATGTAGCTATTGGTCTGTTTATGGATGGCATTTATATTGACTTTGACTGACACAGATTGACAGCCAAGCATATGTAATCATATGGTAATTGTTGTCTTGACTACGCTCAATAAACCCATTTCATGCTTCACGTTATATAAGGGGAATGCGACTTGACGAAGCCCATTAGACAGATTTAAGCATAACCATAGTTTCCAACGTAATACACGTTTAAATTGTAAATGGACAGGATACTTTAATCTATTAATTTCAATTTAAGTATTTCCAAATTACATCATTTCCAACTGAAAATAAGCTAGGTTTGCATGATACATGTGGTAAATATGAGCACCATGTCAAGTTTATAGAAGACTTTATTTCATTGTTTGTTCAACATCATCAAATATGAACAGCGCACATATAAACCGCATAGCACATTATTAAATATTGTAAGAACACTTAAAACAATGCATCAGTATGTTTTTGTATATTAAAACTTCTTTAGAATTGTTGGCATACCACTTGTACTCTAAAGAGGATTCAACTCTGTCTTCAAACCCAGTAAACCTATGAAGAGCACAGATTCGATGAACAACATTTCCTCTATCTCGCCCTTCGTAAACTGTAAAGTTCGCCTACATTATAGTTTTAAGTATCAATTTCTATATAAAGTTAGTCACATCACTAATACTGCCGCAATTATCTTTACCGCGGTGGCCTAGTGGTTAAGGTGTCCCGACACTTTATTACTCTGGGTTGCGGGTTCGAAACCTACGTGGGGCAGTTGCTAGGTACTGACCGTAGGGTACTCCGGCTTTCCTCCACCTCCCAAACCTGGCACGTCCTTAAATAACCATGGCTGTTAATTGGACGTTTAACAAACCGAACCAAACCAAAGCAATTATCTTTACACAATATCTGTCATAACACACAGAATATAAATATATAACATTCCCGATACTGAAGACCCTATAAACACAGGTCATTAAACCATGTACACACAGCTTTATTGACCTTTAGGTTAAACCTAATGGAAGCGAGGTGAAGGTTACTGAGAACTCCGAGGCATGCGTACAGCGTCATAACAACGCATAGTCAAGGGGAAGCTTGAATTGAATATAATATTAATTGTATATACATAGATGGGGTTTTTTTTATCAACGTTGCCAAAATCAAATTGATATTGCGTGGATTCATTACAAAGACACACACGTTAATTGTACATTTGTTTACCTCTTCATATAAATTAATTGTATGATACAGTATAAACCAACAAACATTATAATATTGTTATACATCCATTTAGGACTCGTCAGCAATACTAAGAACCAACCAAGAGGAAACAAGAATAGGAAAGGAAATCAAATTGGTCCTAAAACACACATTAAGATATTGAAAAGGATGTCACTAACCCCATATTTTTTTCAATCTGGTAATGCAGGGTTAAGGTCGACTGTTTTGAAAGATACACCACCAATTGATAATTGATGTAACCGCGTCAATCTTATTATGGAAGCTTACGTAACAGCGTTAAACCACAGCACTTAAGTCTTACGAGCTTGCAAGATGGACAGTTCAATCTTTCCATGTTACCATGACGCGCATATTGTACTTAATATCTTTGGTCCCTCGGAGGCCATCATGTGGTAGTCGTGTACACGAAACACATGTTGGGAGCTATGCTGACTGGCTATCTTTTCCAGTGTACTCTGGTCTAACCCTTGTCCAGTAGCAATAACGAATGTTTCAAGTTTTACTTTCTTATTTTTCCTTGCTTCGAATAGTGCATGCTTCGTAATATCAACATTGCTGTCAACAAAATGTATAATTGTCTTTTGAACATGTAGTCGACCCCGTCTGAGCATGCGCCGTGCCCGCTTGATGACGTCACCATGATCGGAAACAGCAACACTGCTGATTTTGTTGTTGAATTCTTCCACTGAACTGAGTCCTCTTCCAACGTTTTTGTAGTTTATTTTACTGTTTACAAGGCCAACTCTCAGTCCATTGCTTGGATTGTTTATATTTGACATCAAGAATTCTATCAAATGAAATATTTTCTGGGCATTTCTACCTCCAATGTTGATTTCGTCCACCGAAAATATCAAATCCACCGGTCTGTTGACGTGACATTCTGAAAATGACAAACTTTATTTAAAACACTTCTTGAAAATAATTGATAATTTGTAATAATTTCTTAACATCATAACAGAACGACTTCCGTTTCAGTCAATTAGGGCGATGCGAGTGTAAATCGAACAGAAAGAGACCTGCTTAATGTAAATAGGGCGGGTATCCAGTACACTAAACAGAACGAGTATATATCTCGTTTTTATTATATAAAAGTTCAACGACGCTTTTAACTTCGAAATCGACTGTTTTACGATATATATATGTTTTAAATGAAAATTATCGGGTTGGAGACGTGCGTCTAACATTTATACAGTACATTTATGTAACACGTGTTGTGAGAACCAAAAACAAACACCTCAATTTACCATATGGCACGAGTAACATTTGACAGGCCACGTGTTGATCGTCAGGTATAATCTATACGAATTTTACTTACGGGTTAGTCTGCGGAGGTTGGCTGGCTGCTCGATCTGGACTGTCAAAACAGAACAACAACATCGTAAAGCTCTCAGCCAACAGTAAAATAGGTGAACACTAATATCAAACTATTGGTATCAACTATAGGACAACCATAGTTTAGATATAAAATAGTAAATACAAAAGTAGTAGAACTATTTCTAGTGCTTTTCGATTTTGTTTTAATCATATTAGTAATGTATGATATACAATATTACATTATATCACCCTGGTATATGTTTGTATTGTATGATTAGATATAAATGCCGAGTGATTGTGGTCAATGCTCAAGGTCCAACTTTTTGTCGTAAAAATTGTCTCAGATAACATACCCTATGAACGAAACAATCCATTCGTGTTATGGTTTTAAAATGCATGTTGTATACATAATTTTATTTGAAAAATTAGTACTCACATTCGCACAGATGTATCGTCAGCAGATGTGTCAGGGACTGGACAATGTTGTCATCTCCGTCAGTAAATACGAATGTCCTAGCAGGGCGGGAAGAGACTAAAGAGAGCTGCTTTCTGTTGGACGATGGCTGGCCTAGTGTGTAAAGGTAGATTCCCTTACCCCTCGCTTCGTTTGCTTGCCGCTTTGCTTGCTTTTTATTAGTTATTGTGTTGCCCACAAATAACATGGCGATGTGAGCAACCTCACGCCTGACGTTTGAATCTGAGAACCCGTCAGTTGCAATGAACTTCAACATTTTGTCGATTTTACAAGGACCTGCGGGGTCTTGTGGAATGTCATTCATGATAGTGGACGAGACGTTCTGAATGGATGAGCCATCGTCAAATGATGAAATATTCATGACGTCATCAATATACGTCACAACACTGATGCGAGTGTCTTTGTCACCTAAATTAAATACTCGTAATAAGTCAATGGCATATTTCTTCTGTTTCGCTAATTGCCTTGGAGTTATCTCCCCTGATGTGTCGAATATCATGAATATGTCTGCTGGCTTTCCACTACAACCTGAGAAAGGAAAGGACACTGATTCGTGAATCGATGTGTTCATTATCTGTAAATCTCATTTCAGTGCTTTTATATCTTCCGATTATTCTTAAATTGTAAAATTAGAACATCATATGTTATTATTATGCGCTACATAAACATATTTTGAATGATTGTAAGTATTTTAAATATAAATGTATCGTTAACACGAGCCTATTATAACAGATATATCCAAGTGATACACGTGACTCCCACCTCTTGGAATAGAGTTCCTCTCCCCTAGTGTATGGTGACCTTTAGTCCAGTCGTGAGAATCAACTTGCATCCCTCCGGGTTCCTCCATTTCTGTTAAGTCAAATGCATTTTATAACAGAATACAACGTTAACATGCTAGCTAGGTAAATGACTCACAGATTTAACTTTTTCTGTCTTAAAGTTCGATAGATAATATGCTTATAGAAAAGTACATTTGTAGGTGAACATAACAAAGAGAGTTCAATTGTGACCGAATTATAAACTTCTGTATGGCATTTTGATATATGACAAGAAAAAAATGACTTGCTTATTCCAAAATAACTAGTGATTGTGTCATTTACTTCAAACCTAGATCACACTATCAAACTTAAAGAACATACAAATGTTTCAGTAATGTAAAGAAGAATAACATTAATCAGACCATAATGATCAATGTAAGTAATATACGAAGAGGTAACCGCAAGAGAGAGGAAGGTATTTTGATAAGATACTAATGTAAAGAGACCCGTCGCATGCCATTCAGAGAAATTATGGTAAAGGGAGTTGTCCAAGAACACAGCATCGGATCTTAACCTGAGGTTACGTGGCCGGCACTCAAACCGACTGAGCCATCGCGGCCCCCTCATCTAAGGTTACGTGGTCGGCAGTCAAACTGACTGAGCTATCGTGGCCTTGCTTTTAGGATTCAAAATTGACCAATTTATTAAAATCTGTCTTTATTTTTATTTATTACATTGCTATTAGAATCTAATTAAGCAACCTTAAGAATGGTTTACTTAATCATTAAAGCTAGTTTAATTATTAGTTAATTTAATGTATGACAATTTGATATTCTTTTCCAGAAAGTTTGAAATTCAGATTGCAGTAAAGGAGTTACAATGCACATTGATCACAATACTAAATGGAAATAGATTATAAAATATGTGTTGTATTATCGACATGGTTAAAAACAAAAGCAGATAACTATATATTTTCATTGATGATGGGGCCCTTTGTATTGACGTCCCTATGATTGTACTAAGAAGGAGGAAGTTGGTTGTTGTGCATAGAACTTCCTCATGAGTAATAACCGTATCCGCCGCGGTACAGTATATAATCATTATATCACACGTCCAAATGCGTGTTTATTAAACACGCACGTGCATGAGGCTTTATTTCAAATAATTCTCATGGAGTTTTGAAATTTAAATCAACACTGCATGTGATGACATTCTGTTCTATCATTATCTGTAATCAGGTTATTATCAAAACATCTAAAGCAAGTCGAATGTGTCAAAAGGATTCCAAACCGCTGTGCACCATGTCGTAAGGATCAGATTGAAGTAGTTTTCAAATCCACTGATACCCAAAGGAATGCAATATGCACATTGTTTACAGTTGAGAATGTATATATGGCTGTGAACAGCAATTCCACACGTACCTCGAGGGGAGACTGCGCCAGCGGAAGTCTGGAGTTAAATAAACAACAAACATTGTATAAACATACATGTTAAGACAGATCATTGTTTAGAGAACTTTTGTTGCAGCTTGTTTGATATCTTTTTGTTTGAGATAGGAATGAAGAATTGCATAATTTTATGTGAACGTGCACCATTTCAATCATTCTTTACTTATGGAATCTGTCAGGCCCTGAGAACGTAGGACACTATACGTCGCAGTTTATAGCGATTAAAAAGCCAAACGATCTACGCAAATCACGTGAGAAGTGCGTATTCATTTTCAGGGAAACGATTTTCAAATTAAATAAATGAATTTGTAAAATGCCTTACATTGTTTATTTTTCACTGTCTTAATCCTAATTAAGGAGAAATTAACGATTTTTTCACGCCAATACATTACTATCTTACCGATATCAATAACCTACAGATTTTCAACATGAAAAAGATAGAAGAGTTTTTCTATTGCACATTTTATAGTTATATTAAACAGAATGTGTTTTTTGTGATAGGCAGTTCTACTCTACCGGTAAAATAACTCACATGTCAACAATTTGAAATTTGTTAAGTGCATCAAATAGCGACATTCACGAAAAAAAGATATTCTTCAAACTGCAAGGTCAAAGCATAACTGCAATTTGCCCAGTGATGACAACAAACAGAACAAACATCACAAAAGGATAAGAAATTATATCAATTTGTAGACACCACGAAACATTACGAATATTTATTACTATCTATTTTCTTAATACAACAGCATGCAGATGTCAACTTTTAGAGATGATAAAAGGTTATGAATTGTATTACTCGCCTTGATTATTAAAAAGTACATGTATTCTAAAAGGGCTGAACATAAGACTAACGTCAATGCTCATCAGTCGAGTAGTTGATACATTATGAAATATTCATAGATATACATACATCTAGTAGTTGTAACAGTATGGATATTCATAGATATGAAAATAGTAGTCGGTACAGTATCGGATATTCATAGATATAAGTATTGCAGTCGTAACAGTATTGATGCTCATAGCTATAAATCTGCTAGTCAATACAGTATGGAAGTACATCTAGTAGTCGATACATTATATGATATCCATAGATATAAATTTAGCAGTCGATATAGTATGGATATTCATAGGTATGCATATAGTAGTTGAGATAGTATGGATATTCAAAGGTATAAATATAGAAGTTGTAACAGCATGGATATTCATAGATATACATCTAGCAGTTGATATAGTATGGATATTCATAGGTATACATATAGTAGTTGTAACAGCATGGATATTCATAGGTATGCATATAGTAGTTGATATAGTATGGATATTCATAGGTATACATATAGTAGTTGAAACAGCATGGATATTCATAGGTATACATATAGCAGTCGATATAGTATGGATATTCATAGGTATACATATAGTAGTTGTAACAGTATGGATATTCATAGGTATACATATAGTAGTTGTAACAGTATGGATATTCATAGATATACATATAGTAGTTGATATAGTATGGATATTCATAGGTATACATATAGTAGTTGTAACAGCATGGATATTCATAGATATACATATAGTTGTTGTAACAGCATGGATATCCATAGGTATAAATATAGTAGTTGTAACAGTATGGATATCCATAGGTATAAATATAGTAGTTGTAACAGTATGGATATCCATAGGTATACATATAGTAGTTGAGATAGTATGGATATCCATAGGTATACATATAGTAGTTGATATAGTATGGATATTCATAGGTATACATATAGCAGTTGATATAGTATGGATATTCATAGGTATACATCTAGTAGTTGTAACAGTATGGATATCCATAGATATACATCTAGTAGTCGATATAGTATGGATATTCATAGGTATACATATAGTAGTTGAGATAGTATGGAAGTACATCTTGAAGTCGATACATTATATCCTATTCATAGATGTAAACCTAGTAGTTGTCGATTACATTATCAGACAAATTGTGCTATAGAACTACACTTCATAGTTCTGTCTCGTCCTTCAAAGTTTGGTAAGTGATGTCATTGAGACCGTAAACAGAGGTTAATTCAATCAATTTCACATGATTACTTGTGCATATTCTGAACCGATATCACTTTTCATCAGAATTATAAGATGGCATGTAGGGTGATGGCAAACCTCGTGGAATTACTGTCGAATACAAACTAAAAACAGAGCCTGAGGCTGAGCCTTTGTAAGCCGACATTAATAGAGATAAGAATTGTTTTCATTAACATAACGTGTTAGTCCTTATACATACTTTACACTAACATACAATTACAATCATATATAAATATCACACCACTTAACCGATAAAACAAATGGGACAAACTATTTAGTCTAGACAGCTGTAGACCGTCTTTATGGATACAATTATTATCTCAATTTCTGGAGCGTTCTTATTTTACCCCATCATAATGATGTCCCCATTATCGTTATTACCAGTGAAGATATAACGAGCGCCAAATGTCAAGTAGAAATATTTTTAAATAAAAAAGTTATCTTGATTTGATAAGTAATAAAACAATTTTCTAGCATCGTACTTTATCATTGATGTTAAAGTGTTACTTACGATTAATCCGAGTAGTAAACAAATCATGAGTTCCATGGCAGTGGATGACTGTGTATCGATGTAATAAAGACGTCTATCCGTCGTGTGAGAGGCACGTTCACATCACCTATCCATTAAGATGCCTCAATCTGAGATGTATTTATACTCCGGGCCACCGAGGGTCGTAAGCTTACAACAACTATGCGGTTTAAATAGTTTCACGTATTTTTTTTATAAAATTATTGGAAATCCGTCTCTTTTCATCGCAATGAGGTTTCGAGCATCCGCTTAAGCTCACACTTCAAACCGGATACTACAACTGACATCTTCGCGAAAGCGCGGGAAATGATGGGTTGCAGAGGCTGATACATATATCTCAAATGGTCCCGCCCACTTGTACTCAAAACAATCATCTATTTATGCAACATTCCAGACCGATATAAGTGATGGTGTTTACATAGGGTCAAAATACAGTACAACAAATTTACTGTACTTCCGGTCATGAATCATGTATATACAAGATTGACAATTTGTTCCCTGTTAGTTTGATTCAATGAATACATCAATTTTGGTTTTAAAGTATTAAAAATCAAAGCAAGATTTGTATATAGGACTTAAAACCCTACCCAAATTCACATAGGAAAATGTAAAATATGTTATTATTCTTTTTGATGGGGTTTGGGCAACTAAGAAATACTATCGCACATCATATTTTTATTGCGTATTTTTTTACAAAATGGGTTGAAGTAAAGAAAATATCAAAATTACCGTTGGAAAAAAAAAAAAAAAATATTGACATAATAACGAAAATAGCATTTTAAGCTCAAAATTTATCAAACGAGGGCAAAAGGAGAATTAGACCAGGTGTTCGTGTAGAGTGAGCGTCTTTTGTTTCACCGACGACATCCGCGTTACAAATCTAGGTCAAATCCGGGTTGATTCAAAATCTCAAAGAGAGTTTTATGGCACACATGGTGACAACGGGAACCCAAGTCAGATCAGCTAGCATCAAACACGTCTAACTTCATATCGCACACGGAAATGAATATTTCCAATGAGATCATGATCCCGTTGGACCAAAAAAATATATTTACCATGTTTAAGTTGCTTTAACGACATGAGACAGACAGTAAATATAGTCAACTTCTATATAAAACGAATGATGTCAGACTTCAATATTATACTGTAGTTCCATCCCACCACTGCCACCTCCTATCAAGCAACTTCTATATGTTAACAATGTAATTATTTCGATTACAATTGATTGTGTTTAAACGTTTTCATTTTCCAATAAATGATAATATGTAATCATAGAGCACTAAAAAATAAAACAATAAAGAATGTAGGTTATCTATGACAACGGTGTAACAATTTAATCGATAGCACTCCTCAAAATCGTCCTCATATTAAGAAATTCAGACAACATCGTGAGGGCGAGAGTAAAAAATTAATCCTAGTTATACTGCATAACATGTGGTTGACGGTTAACCGCCAGTCCACTGTCCAGTCTTAGTTATACCCACATAACCTTTTATACACACTTAGCGGTGGTATTTACGCGTGACAAACTTGACACGAACGCACGCCTTTTGTAACCACAGCGATCCGTTATACAGTCTTCAAAAGCAGTTGGTGCTCTCCTTGATAGGTTGCTTCTCAACGTTAGACTATCTATTACGTGTTTTCTAATAAAATATCAGTTTATACTGATCGGTTTTTGTAACAAGATAGTAAGTTTTTGCACTTAAATATATAGAAGTATCAACACGTATGACAAAATTAATCTTAACATACGCAAATGCTACTTTCCTTGTCTATAGGCGAAAACATTTTATTGAAGTTTGTTACTTAACCCTGATTTGACCTAGATCTGCGTGGCGGGTGACGTCGTTGAAGTAGAAGACGCATATCCTCCCGGAACACGTGGGTTTATTATCCTTGTATTGTTTCAGTGGTCTCCATGAAAATTTGTTTTGTTCTGATATTGACATTGTCCGATTAATACAGAGTTAGAAGCACAGACCTGTATGTCGGTATTCTGTTTTGTTTTCATGTACATTATATAGATCATCTTACCATCTATCATGTATCCTCCTATCATCTCAGTTAGCCATTTAAATTATACAACTCCAATTAATGTTCTACCAAGCTGAAATTCCGGCTGTCTGTAGCAAGACATTTCAACATACCGAGTCATACATGGTATGGAATGACATGCAGGTGGTCCCACAACGTAATTCGGAATGACTAACGAAGGCCCAGTAAGATACGTCACTGAATCAACAATATCCAAATTAGCTACCAACTCTGAAAGAAAAAAATAATCTGTATATGCTACTTTGTAGTCATAGCATCCTACCCATTTACTAGATGAGACAACATTTTCTGGGATTCCTTCTTTAACCGTTATAATACTTATGATATCCATATCGTATTACTTCAACTAAACCACTAAACGATTTCCCGCAGGATTTAGGGTTCAATATGGGCCCCACTCCCAGTGCCAAAACCTTAGTATTTTTTCTCAATCCAGACATTAAAAATTCCCAAGAGAACGGTACTTTAATAAATTTTCAATATTTCTGGATAGTTCCAATGTATAATTTACTGGCAATCAGCCCAGTGTTTAGATGGCTAGGTATTATATTTGAGCTTCGCTGTAGTGAAATAAACTGATAAATTATTATCAAAGAATATGTGTTTATGTTATTTTTGTCCGATTTGAGATTTTACCATACTTTTTTTCTCAAATTAAAAGACATAGACCGCTTTCACGAAGCAGTGAAAAAGAACGCTTAAATTTAGTCTTCACAGATATACTAATTCTGTACTCAATTTATTTATCTATTTACTTTTACTTCTACAATGTATGTGATTACTTATGAAATAGACTCGGAATAGACCATGTGTGGTAGTATTATTTTATATTTTGTAATGTTTGACGTCCCATCAACAACTATAGTCATTGAGGACGTGAGGATGGTCTCTCCCTTATCTAAATACACCTAATACTTTCGTTTAGTGAGTATATGTGTTTTGGGAGACCGCAGCATGTTCGTGTGTATCTTTGTGATAGAACGTAATCGATGAAAACGTTTAAAGGGTCCAGTATGTCTCGGTCAGAGGACAGTGCCCTAAGCTCAACTAAAGGCCAAAGGCAAAAAGTGATGCATTGTCAAGGGAGACATTTTGAAAAAGAAAGTTTTTTTTTTATAAAGAAAACATAAGGTCCCAACACGCCTCTAACAAATCGTACAATGGGGGTAATTTTTGTTATACCTTTCTTTTAGTGTAGTTGTGTGAAAGATAAAAAGAAAAAAAAATAGTACAAATTTAGGCTGTATCTAACAAGGTCAGACCTAATGAGTTTAGTTTGGAGCATGTACTGGTGATGATGGTAAAGAATTACAATCAATGATATCCGTATTAAGAAAGTTAGGAAATTCGACTTTGGGAAAAATCTAAGTCTTAGATGTTCCAAAACATCTGGCCCCAGTTTTTCAAAAGTTGATTAGGGTAATAACAGTTTAACAACAATTTTAAAATCCTGATAAAATCATTTCTGGTAAAACTAACTTGACATTTCATAAAACTTACACTCGTCAGTCTCTTCCTACTTGCTTATTTTAATAAATACACAAACTCAGGTTTTGAAGTAAAGGAGAAATGAGATTTTCACTAATCAAGTGATTAAGCTAATCACCTTTTGAACAACGGGGCCCTGATGTAGAAATAGCGAAGCTGTCTAACGAAACCTTCTATAACGCTACACATTTACAACAATATGGTAGCCTTCAGCAAATACTTAAATCATAATGTGACATTTGATGTTAGCCATGACTGAACTCATGACCAATCTCTGAAACAATACAAATAATGTAAGTATTAGTTTGGTACAGGGTATATCAGTGATGACAAATCTGTAATAATCCTTTTGATAGTTACTAAGTAAAATCAGTCAAGCTAACAATTTTTCGTTAATAATAAGTCAGCCATATTAAAGAAGATGGCGTTTTTGATGTAGTTTTTTGATAGATGAGATATATAAAAAGAATTAGCAGTCTGCTTTTGTTATTATTTATTTGTACATGTAGGGGGGAGTAACTCTTACAGAACTATCAGTGAGTGTGATACCTAGCCATATGGCTCATGTACGTACTTCGATTTCTGTTGATGTTTGATAAGAACATGTGAATTTCCTTTAAACAATACACATAATAAGTATCATGAAAACTTACACAAATGTATTTGTTTACGTCACCAATACTACGTTCTTTAACTTACCTCAGACCACTTACACTGTAAGATTAGTAAAAGTGCAGGAAGTGTGTTACAGGTATTTCCGAGAAAGCTTGTTTTTTTTCTGTTTTTTTTTTGATATGTTAGATTTCATATATAAGTTCCCCTCTGAGTTACAAAAGGGTCGATAGGAGGTCATCTCGGATTTCTATTAGTTGAAGCTTATGTAGGTTCCCCTTTGTCTCATATTTTGTCTGGTTAGTTTTAGACATATCTTTATTATAAAAGAGTTGATAGGAGGCCATCTAGGATTTTATTAGTTGAAATTTCTTATCGCTATTTCTCAGAAAGTCATTTATGAAGAAAGGTCGAAAGTCAGGTATTTAAAACATCAGTTACATGTACATGACCCAGTAAAGAGTCCTTTCTGGTAAATCATAAACCTTGTGTTAAATTACATTCAATGTTTGAGTAAGTACACCTTGGCTTCTATGTTTTATCATTGAAATGCTGATTTGGATTTCTCTAATTTCCATTTTTTTCACACATGGTGACTCCACACATGGTGGCTCTACATATGGTGTCTCCACTAACGGTGACTCCACAAATGGTGAATGCACACATGATGACTCCAAACATTGTGTCGCCATACATAGTGACTCCACAAATGGTGCCCCTATACATGGTGACTCCACAAATGGTGTCTCCACACTTGATACCTTAAAAGATCGTGTCTCCACATGTGGTACCTAAAAACATCGTCTCTCCATACATAGTGCCTCCAAACATGACGTCTCAAACATCATGTAACCACACATAGTGCCTCAACACATGGTGTCCCCACATATGGTGCCCTATCATAGTGCCCCCACACATGGTACCCTATCATGGTGTCCCCACACATGGTGCCCTACCATGGTGTCCCCACACATGGTGCCCTATCATGGTGTCACCACACATGGTACCCTATAATGCTGTCCCCACACAAGGTGCCCCTATCATGGTGTCCCCACATATGGTGCCCTATCATGGTGTCCCCACACATGGTGCCCTATCATGGTGTCCCCACAAATGTTACCCTATCATGATGTCCCCACAAATGGTGCCCTATCATGATGTCCCCACACATGGTGCCCTATCATGGTGTCCCCACAAATGGTGCCCTATCATGGTGTCCCCATACATGGTGCCCTATCATTTTGTCCCCACACATGGTGCCCTAGCATCACTGATGAGACATAGTGGTACAAAACAGCTTAGTGCTTATCTTTATTTTTTTATGGTAAAACAACTTTGGCATTATTTGTACAATCCGCATTTTATCAATTATGTACTGAAAATAGAAATGTTTATCAGCCTTAACTAATGTAGTCTCTTTGCAAAACATTTATATAATGCAAGTTAGCACACAGTAGTCGCATGTACCTACTTTGATATCCATATCATTGATGAAATGGACAGATTCATGAGTTCCTGTTTTTATTAATAGAAATAGGCATTTGATTGACATGTTCTCTATATCACTACAGCTGACATACCCAGAAACAGAAAAAGGTTGTTTTACATAGCCAATAACAGAGTGCAATGAGAGGTCCAACAGTATGTGTCTCTACCACACAATATTGATATATCTTTTGATTTACCTATGAAGTAAGCCAATCTGTTTACATAAGAATAAGTTAGCATACAATCGATGGCTCTATCGTTCCAATTTTAGGTCATTACAGCAGAAAGTTCAAATGGCGATCCATGTTATGCCATCGCGCTTACCTGTAGATAACGTGACTCCGAACTGTAGTCAGGGACGAAAGATCGAGATTTTCTCAGTCATTTCAAAGCAATTTTGAATACAATATATTTCATTTTTATACATAGAAATCTCTATACATAAAGACGTATCCCTGATACTCCAATAACTACCACCAATTATGATTCCAATTCACTTCGTTCAACCAAACAATAAGCATTTATCATATAAAATGCAACACCTTAGTATGGGTGTGGCCTTTGACGGTCATTACTTTTTTATCAAATAGATCGTACACGTAAATCGACGGGCACTGGCCCCCGTTTTCTTGTGTCCCATCCTTCCACATCTTGCCTGTATCCAGCCCCTCCAGTATAACCTCTCCAATACGGCATCTATCTAATAACGAAAGGAAATCAATATTAATAATACAAAAATTAGAAATTGTGTACAGTGTTTGACCGTCAAGACTCGAATGACGACAAGACACTAATTACACCGTTATAACACATAATAATACCCGTGTATCACCTGTACCACGTGCATTGACACGTACCCCGTCCTTAAACGGCTCTGTTTGGCCTCTCACCTATACCACTTTGACCTCCCAACCTAACACGTGTACACTTATTACCAACAACGGTGCAACTTGACTAATAAATACATTAGATTTTACTTTTTGACATAGAAATTCTTATAGATAAAGATAGTATACCTGGTACCCCAATAACTACTACTTTTGCTAAAACTCGCGTGATCGGAAACTAATCTTTCACGAAGGCGGCCGGGCTTCGATTCCCGGATCGGACGTGAAAATGTATGGGGTCACCTTTCATTCATTCATTTTTACCTGTCCGACCACGTGGGATTTTTTCCGGTTATTCCCACACTTAGACCCCTGGCGCGCTTCCAAAACACGAGTGATTGATATAAGCTGAAGCGAGTTGTTTCGCAATTGTTGTGAAATAGACAAATTTTACAACTTCAATTGTTTATTTTTGTAACACTTCAATCTGACTAAAATTGACGAAAAGCTTTCTATTTGATACAGACGCTTCCAGGAATCAGTACCATCACTATGGTGATTCAAAGTGTATTGGGCATGCGTACTTAGACCGGGAGCCAGAACAACATAAAATGGAATGCAACAACACGTACAATGTAATCCACCAATTCTCAAGTTTTCTGTAAACTTAAGAATATCCGGCCTGTTATCTGCATATTTTTATTCGAATATACACCGATTTGTAAAGGTTAACGAATATATGTATATTACTTAAGTAATATTATAACATATGTTGTCAGGCTACGAGCGCTTCTTATGTTGCATGGTTATGAGAGCATCTGTTATGGTCAGTATAGGATAGTTTCGGATGTTGTCAGGTTATGATAGCATCTGTTATTGTCAGGATATGATATCATCTGTTATTACCAGGATATGATATCATCTGTTATTGTCAGGATATGATATCTGTTATTGTCAGGATATGATATCATCTGTTATTGTCAGGATATGATATCATCTGTTATTGTAAGGATATGATACAATCTGTTATTGTCAGGATATGATATCATCTGGTATTGTCAGGATATGATATCTGTTATTGTCAGGATATGATATCTGTTATTGTCAGGATATGATATCTGTTATTGTCAGGATATGATATAATCTGTTATTGTCAGGATATGATACCATCTGTTATTGTCAGGATATGATATCTGTTATTACCAGGATATGATATCATCTGTTATTGTCAGGATATGATATTATCTGTTATTGTCAAGATATGATATCATCTGTTATTGTCAGGATATGATATCTGTTATTGTCTGGATATGATATCATCTGTTATTGTCAGGATATGATATCATCTGTTATTGTAAGGATATGATACCATCTGTTATTGTCAGGATATGATATCATCTGTTATTGTCAGGATATGATATCTGTTATTGTCAGGATATGATATCTGTTATTGTCAGGATATGATATCTGTTATTGTCAGGATATGATATCATCTGTTATTGTCAGGATATGATATCTGTTATTGTCAGGATATGATATCTGTTATTACCAGGATATGATATAATTTGTTATTGTCAGGATATGATACCATCTGTTATTGTCAGGATATGATATCTGTTATTGTCAGGATATGATATCATCTGTTATTGTCAGGATATGATATCTGTTATTGTCAGGATATGATATCATCTGTTATTGTCAGGATATGATATCTGTTATTGTCAGGATATGATATCTGTTATTGTCAGGATATGATATCATCTGTTATTGTCAGGATATGATATCTATTATTACCAGGATATGATATCATCTGTTATTGTCAGGATATGATATCATCTGTTATTGTCAGGATATGATATCATCTGTTATTGTCAGGATATGATACCATCTGTTATTGTCAGGATATGATATCATCTGTTATTACCAGGATATGATATCATCTGTTATTGTCAGGATATGATATCATCTGTTATTGTCAGGATATGATATCTGTCATTGTCAGGATATGATATCATCTGTTATTGTCAGGATATGATATCTGTTATTGTCAGGATATGATATCTGTTATTGTCATGATATGATATCATCTGTTATTGTCAGGATATGATATCATCTGTTATTGTCAGGATATGATATCATCTGTTATTACCAGGATATGATATCATCTGTTATTGTCAGGATATGATATCTGTAATTGTCAGGATATGATATCATCTGTTATTGTCAGGATATGATATCATCTGTTATTGAAAGGATATGATACCATCTGTTATTGTCAGGATATGATATCATCTGTTATTGTCAGGATATGATACCATCTGTTATTGTCAGGATATGATATCATCTGTTATTGTCAGGATATGATATCTGTTATTGTCAGGATATGATATCTGTTATTGTCAGGATATGATATCTGTTATTGTCAGGATATGATATAATCTGTTATTGTCAGGATATGATACCATCTGTTATTGTCAGGATATGATATCTGTTATTGTCAGGATATGATATCATCTGTTATTGTCAGGATATGATATCTGTTATTGTCAGGATATGATATCATCTGTTATTGTCAGGATATGATATCTGTTATTGTCAGGATATGATATCTGTTATTGCCAGGATATGATATCATCTGTTATTGTCAGGATATGATATCTGTTATTACCAGGATATGATATCATCTGTTATTGTCAGGATATGATACCATCTGTTATTGTCAGGATATGATATCATCTGTTATTGTCAGGATATGATACCATCTGTTATTGTCAGGATATGATATCATCTGTTATTACCAGGATATGATATCATCTGTTATTGTCAGGATATGATATCATCTGTTATTGTCAGGATATGATATCTGTTATTGTCAGGATATGATATCATCTGTTATTGTCAGGATATGATATCTGTTATTGTCAGGATATGATATCATCTGTTATTGTCAGGATATGATATCTGTTATTGTCAGGATATGATATCATCTGTTATTGTCAGGATATGATATCATCTGTTATTACCAGGATATGATATCATCTGTTATTACCAGGTTATGATATCATCTGTTATTGTCAGGATATGATATCATCTGTTATCGTCAGGATATGATATCATCTGTTATTGTCAGGATATGATATCATCTGTTATTGTCAGGATATGATACCATCTGTTATTGTCAGGATATGATATCATCTGTTATTACCAGGATATGATATCATCTGTTATTGTCAGGATATGATATCATCTGTTATTGTCAGGATATGATATCTGTTATTGTCAGGATATGATATCATCTGTTATTGTCAGGATATGATATCTGTTATTGTCAGGATATGATATCATCTGTTATTGTCAGGATATGATATCTGTTATTGTCAGGATATGATATCATCTGTTATTGTCAGGATATGATATCATCTGTTATTACCAGGATATGATATCATCTGTTATTACCAGGTTATGATATCATCTGTTATTGTCAGGATATGATATCATCTGTTATTACCAGGATATGATATCATCTGTTATCGTCAGGATATGATATCATCTGTTATTGTCAGGATATGATATCATCTGTTATTGTCAGGATATGATACCATCTGTTATTGTCAGGATATGATATCATCTGTTATTACCAGGATATGATATCATCTGTTATTGTCAGCATATGATATCATCTGTTATTGTCAGGATATGATATCTGTTATTGTCAGGATATGATATCATCTGTTATTGTCAGGATATGATATCTGTTATTGTCAGGATATGATATCATCTGTTATTGTCAGGATATGATATCTGTTATTGTCAGGATATGATATCATCTGTTATTGTCAGGATATGATATCATCTGTTATTACCAGGATATGATATCATCTGTTATTACCAGGATATGATATCATCTGTTATTGTCAGGATATGATATCATCTGTTATTGTCAGGATATGATATCATCTGTTATTACCAGGATATGTTATCATCTGTTATCGTCAGGATATGATATCATCTGTTATTGTCAGGATATGATATCATCTGTTATTACCAGAATATGATATCATCTGTTATTGTCAGGATATGATATCATCTGTTATTGTCAAGTTATGATACCATCTGTTATTGTCAGGATATGATACCATCTGTTATTGTCAGGATATGATATCATCTGTTATTGTAAGGATATGATATCTGTTATTGTCAGGATATGATATCTGTTATTGTCAGGATATGAGAGCATCTGTTATTGTCAGGATATGATATCATCTGTTATTGTCAGGATATGAGAGCATCTGTTATTGTCAGGATATGATATCTGTTATTGTCAGGATATGATACCATCTGTTATTGTCAGGATATGATATCATCTGTTATTGTCAGGATATGAGAGCATCTGTTATTGTCAGGATATGATATCTGTTATTGTCAGGATATGATATCTGTTATTGTCAGGATATGATATCTGTTATTGTCAGGATATGATATCATCTGTTATTACCAGGATATGATATCATCTGTTATTGTCAGGATATGATATCTGTTATTGTCAGGATATGATATCATCTGTTATTACCAGGTTATGATATCATCTGTTATTGTCAGGATATGATATCATCTGTTATTACCAGGATATGATATCATCTGTTATTGTCAGGATATGATATCATCTGTTATTGTCAGGATATGATATCATCTGTTATTACCAGAATATGATATCATCTGTTATTGTCAGGATATGATATCATCTGTTATTGTTAAGTTATGATACCATCTGTTATTGTCAGGATATGATACCATCTGTTATTGTCAGGATATGATATCATCTGTTATTGTAAGGATATGATATCTGTTATTGTCAGGATATGATATCTGTTATTGTCAGGATATGAGAGCATCTGTTATTGTCAGGATATGATATCATCTGTTATTGTCAGGATATGAGAGCATCTGTTATTGTCAGGATATGATATCTGTTATTGTCAGGATATGATACCATCTGTTATTGTCAGGATATGATATCATCTGTTATTGTCAGGATATGAGAGCATCTGTTATTGTCAGGATATGATATCTGTTATTGTCAGGATATGATATCTGTTATTGTCAGGATATGAGAGCATCTGTTATTGTCAGGATATGATATCATCTGTTATTATCAGGATATGAGAGCATCTGTTATTGTCAGGATATGATATCTGTTATTGTCAGGATATGATATCATCTGTTATTGTCAGGATATGAGAGCATCTGTTATTGTCAGGATATGATATCATCTGTTATTGTCAGGATATGATATCTGTTATTGTCAGGATATGGTATCTGTTATTGTCAGGATATGATATCTGTTATTGTCAGGATATGATATCATCTGTTATTACCAGGATATGATATCATCTGTTATTGTCAGGATATGATATCTGTTATTGTCAGGATATGATATCATCTGTTATTACCAGGTTATGATATCATCTGTTATTGTCAGGATATGATATCTGTTATTGTCAGGATATGATATCTGTTATTGTCAGGATATGATATCTGTTATTGTCAGGATATGATATCTGTTATTGTCAGGATATGATATCTGTTATTGTCAGGATATGATATCTGTTATTGTCAGGATATGATATCATCTGTTATTACCAGGATATTATATCATCTGTTATTGTCAGGATATGAAATCTGTTATTGTAAGGATATGATATCTGATATTGTCAGGATATGAGAGCATCTGTTATGGTCAGTATAGGATAGTTTCGGATGTTGTCAGGTTATGATATCATCTGTTATTACCAGGCTATGATATCATCTGTTATTGTCAGGATATGATATCATATGTTATTACCAGGATATGATATCATCTGTTATTGTCAGGATATTAAAGTATATGAGGTCATCTGTTGAAGCAAGATATGAGAGATCGTCTGTTATTACCAGGATATGAGATCATATGTTGTTACCAGGATATGAGATAATCTATTTTTATCATGATATGATTTTATATGTTAATGGCAGGAATGGAGATTATCAGTGTTGTTGTCAGGATATGAGAGCATAAGTTGTTGTCAGGATATGAGAGCATAAGTTGTTGTCAGGATATGATATCAGCTTTTATTACCAGGATATGATATCATTTGTTGTTACCATTATATTATACATGTATCATCTGTTGTTGTCAGGATATGAGATTATATGTTGTTGTCAGGATATTATATCATTTGTTATTGTCAAGATATGATATCATCTGTTGTTGTCAGGATTACCCGGAATGAGATATTCTATTACTACCATGATACGATATCATGTGTTGAAACCATGATATGAGAGTGTATGTCGTTGTCAGGATATGAGATCGTCTGTTATTGTCGGATGTGTGACCATCTGTTATTACATGATACGGGATCATCTGTTATTATCAGGATTATAAGACTCTATCATATGTGGTCATGTAGGATAGGGATATTCCACCCGAGGGGTCACAAAATGTGGTAAAACCCGAGGCTCCGCCGAGGGTTTTACCACATTTTGTGACCCAGAGGGTGAAATATCCCTATCCTACATGAACCACATATGATTGAGTATTTTTCTCTCATTCCCCAGCCTAAAATATGCAAAAATAGGCACTATCTGTCGATAGCTTTCTCAGATAGACGCCATTTTTTCTCAATCCAAACCTGTTTTTCTACTGCATATAATAAGAAAAGAACAGCGCCAATCGCTTTACCATACCCCATATATGCAAACGGCGTTTGCTGTTCTAAAAACGAAGGAAACCATTCATTTCCACAGTCTAACGTTGTTTCAGCAGCCCTTTCATTGCAAGCGAAGCCAAATCACTTGATGTCGGCCAAGCTAGTGTGTCCTTTCGCGTGAAAATATAGTTCCATGTTTTATTAATAAGAAACAATAAAAGAACGTGGTTTTTTTACATAATTTATATCATAAATAAAAAAAAATATTAGATCTGGCCTAGCACATGGAGCAGACGATGTGTTTACAAATCTATAGATAGATCTACTTTCGGTTCGGCGACCTACTTTTGTATCATTGCGTGCGCGTGGCTATCCTACACCGGAAGCGAGGTAATACACACACAGCAAGCATGGATGTATTTACCTGGACAGACCAGTATGATACCGGTAGGGATGAGAGAAATGATAGTATATGTTGTTGTCAGGATACGAGAGTAGATGTTGCTGTAATGATATGAGAGTATGTGTTGTTGTCAAGGTATGAGGGTATACAGAGTATATGATATTGTCAGGATAGGAGAGTACATGTTGTTGTTAGGATATGAGAGTTGATGTTGTTGTAATTATATGAGAGTATATGTTGCTGTCAGGATTCCAGATCATCTATTATTATCAAGGTATGAGAGTATATGATGTTGTCAGGATATGAGATAACTTTGATATTTTCAGGATATAACAGTAGATGTTGTTGTCAGGGTATGAGAGTAGATGTTGTTGTTAGGATATGAGAGTTTATGTTGTTGTAATTATATGAGAGTATATGTTGCTGTCAGGATTCCAGATCATCTATTATTATCAAGGTATGAGAGTATATGATGTTGTCAGGATATGAGATAACTTTGATATTTTCAGGATATAACAGTATATGTTGTTGTCAGGGTATGAGAGTAGATGTTGTTGCCAGGTTATTAAAGTATATGTTTCTGGGATATGAGATCATCTTTTCATGTCAATATATGGCAGTCTGTTGTCAGGTATAGGGAAGGATATCCAACTTTGTACGTTAAAGCCAAACAAGAATAAAAATTCACATTTTTTTATTTCTTCAACTAACACAAAATCGAAGCTGTTGTATATACAGTGTACGTGCAACAACATTTAAATTACAGCATACATTAAAATAGGGAAAATCTTAAACATTTGTAGAGAAGTATAAAAAAAAAAAGTGGATTTCACAACACCAGATACTTAATTTTCTATAAAAGCTACCATCCTTTTAGAACGGATTTCAATTTTTCGGTAACGTAAACGCATTTAGAATACTTTTACACAACCATTTCCTTGCACACGTTTTAAATATATAATCATTTCAAACATATTGATATTGATATATACAGTATATATATGGAATTTAACATCATTAGGCTAGAACAAAGTAAGCAATAAGCAACCCGTTATCTCCGAATTAATGATAATGACTCGTGGAAGCTCAACACATCGCAGAATAAATGCACTACGTAACCAGGTAAGTTAAACTTCCATTATACTCCTAAGGTTACTGACTAATATATACGGCGGTCGTCTTTGAGACGATATGATGAATTCAGCGTTGTGTTTAGTGAGGACAATGAGAGCTTGAACTGTAGATACATAAACACATTATATGTGACACTCATAATGGAGAATTCCCAACGCAAGACAAAGATATATAT
This sequence comes from Pecten maximus, assembly GCF_902652985.1. NCBI lineage: Eukaryota > Metazoa > Mollusca > Bivalvia > Pectinida > Pectinidae > Pecten > Pecten maximus. The sequence continues at coordinate 20,277,729 of NC_047023.1, read as the reverse complement.
ATGTTGAGACACCAACCATCTATTACACACATCCATACTAACTCACAATGAGATTCATATATAATAAATTAACAAATGATCAGCATACAAAATATCACAGACTGAATCCAAACGGATTGGAATGTTCAAACATTCAGTGTTTAATAATACTGCTATCAGGTATGTTTGCGAGCTGTGATATTTTGTCAAAAAATTATTCATATATTAAATAAATCCGTGACTCAATCCATGAAGCCCTGCGGACTCATGTGTTAATGCTGTTATTTCACACAAGCTTCTTGCATTTTATGAGATGAAAGCAAACTGATATATGGTCGACGAAACGGAAACGCCGTCGTCTTTCATTGAAAATGAACGTCACGTCATCAGCTTATCTGACAATGGCGCGTGGAAATGAAGTGACTGCGATATGAATCATTCAAAGACTGTAATATGAGATATTATATCGCACGGATATGAAAAACTGCAATGTATTAGCACCAATAAGACAAGCAGTCCACACTTCATGCGTCACATAGCTGTTGGGCGATAGATACCGTTGATAAAGATATATCGTCATATGTGGGCACGTACATCAAGTGTTCATCGGCTGGAGAACTACATATCCGATTCGCTCCTGGTATCGACCCTTCACTGCCGACAACAATTACGTACAATTTGATTTTAAACATTGTTCTCCTCGCTTCGTGAATGACTCGCGGTGTGATTTCTGTTCTTTCGTCCAGGAATAGGACAGCCACGTGCTCTGCACTTGACCGACCACCATTGTTTGGCAGAAAGGCGTGATGGCGTAATTTCCTAAGTAGACTTCTAAGTTTCCCTCCTTTGGCACTGCCCAATCTTTCCTCAAACGATGCTTGATCGCGGATTTCTGACAACCTTGCGTCAGTGTTATGCCCATATGCCTCGGACATCACTCCAACCCTCTGGTCATGTCGACTCTCCAGACCCATATTCTTGGCAATTTTACCAATGGCCTTCCGGAGGATGGTTGACTTTTCCAAACCGAGGGTAACACCATCAAATACGAACATGGTGTCTCGTGGACTATAAATTCCACATGCTGAAAACAATAAAGTTGTAGTTAAGTAAAGCATATCTTAATATCGTGTTGAGATTCAGTTATCAATTCGTACAAGCATAAAAGTGTTATTTTTATTAGTTGTTTGGTAGCCTAGCCTGTTAAATGATGTTAGGGAAAAGATATCATAGTTGTTTTTTGTTTTTTGTTGTTGTTGGGTTTTTTTTAATTATTATTATTCTTACATTTGGCCTAATATTCTATCTGTCATTGATATATCGTTGTCTTTGTTTTACAATAAAAACCAAAATTTTGATACTGTTGGATATGCTGGGATATTGCCATTGATTTTACTGAAATTTACTTACTTAACTATATTCGTTATCATAATGTATAAAACAATGTATATGTATAAAACGTTTTTGTGTGTTCTCTTTGTTCACAATCAGTACTGAATCTCAGAGAAGATGAGCAATATAGCATACCAAAATCATTCTGGACTGATTCATCATTAGGTGTAGCTTCAACTGAAATATAAAAAATGAGATATTAGATATAAGAAATGCAGCCTGAATAACAGTTTGTGTTCATATTTGTTTTTCTGTAATCAAATGCGTAAACACATATTATCCATATAAGCACCACTGGTGTGTGGAAGATATACGTAATGTAAAGTGTATAATTGATATGGAGTTTGAGGTGATTTAACTTGTATAAAGTGTATATAAAGTGTCTTGATGATCGTGTGATAATATCAATCTATATAAAATATGAAGAATTCATTTTGACAAATAGTATTATTCTTGTTTCTTATTAATTCAACAGAGAAAGTGGTTGACAATTAAATTGAGCTTACCTGTACATGCTTTGATGGCAAGTATGTTTCTCAGATGTCGGAGGGCATTGTAATTGGTGACTTTGAATAAGAAGCTCTCGTCAGGGTCACTTGCGATAGCCATCAATTCCGGAATAGACGCCATGTTCCCGATTCCAACGGCAAATACATATATCCCTGCCTTATGTGCTAAATTCGCTTCCATTTCTGTCTGAAGGGTGTTAGTGGACTTCCCATCGGTCAACAGTACAACAATATGAGCCACATCCGGTCTCGCAATGTCGTCCCGGAAACCATATTCTCTAATATATTTGAGGACTGCAGCGGTATTGGTATTTCCAGTCAAGCGTTGTAACTTGCTGACGCGATATTTCAGGTCGTCTTTATCGAAATCGTTGTTGATTGGGATGACAGGGTGTATGCCGTCACTGTATAGAGTAACCCCAACCCTTGTATGGGACTTAGAGATATCAAAGATATCTATGACGTCACTGACGAATCTCAGCTGTCGATCAAAGTCAGTTATATGTATACTGTTGGAGGAATCCAACAGGAAGTACAAGTCAGCTGGCTTACCTCCGCAGACTGGAAAGAAAAACATGAAAGTTGACTTCTTATGTAAAGAACAAATAAGAAAACCATGAAGAAAGGAAGAGCTTGAGATAAGTGTCTTTGTGTGTTCACATATCCTCATCTGTATCCTTCCGATATATTGGTTATGTAAATATTGCATATTTGTGTGGCTTGAAAACCGTCAATTATTATATAAACAAAACATCTGTGATTTAACGTTATGTACATTTATCTTTCTTGTGATACTCGTCAGCAAACGTGCGGACATCACACAACGATTGAATGTTATCATTTCTAAAATTGTAAAGAAAGCCGTCAAAATTCTTATGTGTCTGCAATCAAATCCATTCAAATCGTATTAAGATGTATTGATGTGTGTCGTCCGGGATCCGGGATTTCAGCTAATCAAAGTGACTCATTGCCATTTATGATAAACTATAAACTAGCAGCTGTATTTTAAGGAATGACTAGAACTAAGCATGACAGACAGGTGTGGTAGACAATATTAAACAATACTTACATTTCCTAGGTTGTTTTTCGGGCTCCAAATTTTCTTCTGAGGATTGGTCTTGCTGTGGAGGGACTGGAAATATAATATAATATTTGATTATATTCACCCATAGCGCGTTATCTAGAGGATATCATGTTTATTTCTAATCATTATGACTTGTAGGTAAGTAACACGGACAAATTTATTCGCACGATTAAAACAACGTTACCATGCATTTGTCCGACGTCGCCATGTGTTATATATAGTTGTCATGGAAGTAGTATATAAACTCTACAGGGTACGATGCCAGGTGGTATCACAAATGGTTATATCACTTATATCAAAGTCAGAACATGGATATGGTTTGTGTATGATATATTGATGTGCAGGGCGTCTGGTTTCTGTATTATACCGAGTGCTGCACATACGTCCTGTATCAACCGAGTTGTTCGCATATACACATTCATCACCGGGCGACATATCGGCGATGTGTACCGGGAAGTGGCGGGGTGGAATTTAGTTTGTGCTGACAGAATAGCAGATGTGTGTGTAGCATAATATGCATGTTATGTTATTTATAACCTCTAGTTGAGACATAGATGATGTAACGTGTTATAAAACATATCCTTATGTCACCAACGTCTATCCTAATTATTTATATACAGTAGATACTAAAAATAACAATAGATAAGAAACATTACCTTCAAGACAAAAGATAAATCATATTGTTAATTACCTTGACACGTTTTAATGGATAACTCGTTCCTGAGAGTATTAAGAGCCTGGTAGTCGTTCACACGGAACACATACTTCTCCTTAGGGGTACTGGCCAGCCCCTCCAAATCCTTATCCTGGACACCACTTCCCACACCAATAGCCATTATAGTTACGTTATCAAATTTAGCAAAGTAAGCCTCTTGATGTGCAGCAACATAATGCTCTCTATTCAAAAATCCGTCTGTGATTAACACCAAAATTTTTGCTGCCCATGCGCGACCACCGTTTTCCGGTGTAAACATTTTTTCTTGGGCGTAAGCTATTGCTTTCGCTGTATTTGTTCCTCCTCCAACGTACGGTATCCTCGCGATGGCACTCTTCAGTTCCGGTTTGGTTTGGTGTGTGTTCAGTTGGAAATTCAGTTTTGTCTCATCGCTAAATGTTATTGCTCCGACCTGAATGTTGTTGCTGCCAATCTTAAAGTTGTCTGCTACATTTTGTACAAAGTTAAGTTGGTCCTGAAATTGCTCCTGCCTTATGCTACTAGACGAGTCCAGTAGAAAAACTATATCGGCTACCTTCTCAAAACAGTTGGCACCTGAAAGGTATAAATGAAGATTTTATGTTAACGGGTTGTTTTTTTCCAGAAATGTGAAATAAACGTTTATTGTTTTTTGAAATGATTATCTGTTAATCTTTTACATTCTTTTAAAACAAAAACAAAATGTAGTTGGCATAAAATGGAATTCCAATCATGACAGGACCTTTTACACCAGAAAGACGTTTATTTAAACACTCGAAATAGAACAGATAATCTCGACTTGGCATTTTAACTTGAAAATTTGAATTTGAATGTGAAAAACGTGCAAAAGATAAGTCAGTAATCAGCGGAAATTTATCGTAATGTTTGGAAAGCTTACAGCTCAATATGTGGTCTCCGGCAATAATGGTCACACTATCATGGACTTAATGATACATGTGGAGCGAGATAAACCCAGGAATTCAAATATTGATCGCTGCTACAGGTGTTGTATGATTATAAATGACGTGATTAAAAACTACATACCAGGGAGGAAAGTAAGCTGTTCTTACTCTCTGTGGCAAAAGATCAAACGAAATTTACAAAAACTGAAATGGTTCTGGTTTCTTAAGGAGACTTATATGTGGGGTGAGGGGACAGTAGTAGTTTATCCATGTTTACAAATTTCTGTGACGATAGGACGAGGATTTATAAAGCACCCGTCTTAATCACAATATCACGTGGATTATTTTTCACCTTAAAAACCACAGCAAAGACTTTCGTGTAAAATTTCAGTACGATTCCCATTCCGTTACAGTCTAAATGCAGTGTGAACTTTAGACGTGTGTTTGAAAAACAAAACATGTGTTTGTTGGACCTGTGTCTAAAAATATACCGTTCTTTGTCTAGGTAAGGTATATTAACGTGTGTGTGTGAAGGTTGACAGGTGGAAGAATAACTTACCTTTTGCGTGGTGAAGTAACCCAATCTGTGAAAGAGAAGAAGAGAGAAAATATATAAGCATGAATCATAAAAGTGCACTTAATAATCAAGTCTTTTAGTTAATGGCGAGACGTTTACATATGTCGGACACTTGAACACCTAAACTTCCATCACACTCATCTTCGATTTACTAGCGATATTATTTAAGCTCTTCAAATATAAAGTCTCTTCTCTTGTTTTGTGCTAATTAAACATATATGAAAATATGTGTTGTACTGCAGCATACTTGTTAACCCTCAGTGTATGACTTTACTCTTGTTTTCAGTCAATCTAACTTGTTAGTATTGTAGCACATTTAAGTGCCCCTGCCTAAACTACACACGATATTACGACTAGTGATTATTTTAACTATGCTATGTACGACAGTTTTCTTGTTATGATGTATGGCCATTTTAATAATTCCATGTCCTGATTATCTCATATCAGGTGTTATAAACCACAACAGTTCTGTGTAATAGATACATAACAACAAATGTCCTTCATTGGAGTAGTATTTACTGTATAGTGTGTAATCCATTTTAGAAATCAGAATTGCTATAAATAGCCCGATGAACGACGTGTTAATTGTTTCATTGACTAAATCGAGTTAAAGCAATTATCGAATTCACACATTTCCACAGTCGCCTGTTTTGTCATTTTCTCTAAAGCTTTTGAATATATATTCGATTCAAATTGATTTTATTTACACCCTATCCTATCCCCAAGCAATAATAGAAGTGATTTGAAGATTTAAGGCAATGTTCCAGTTCAGTCGCCGTCAATTTGTAATCCCTAGTCTGTGAACAACACATACACTTCTGTGTAATGCTTTACTCTGCTTATATCTATGTTCAGTAAACATACAAAACATTCAGGTTAACATTTAAAGTTGTGTGTTTCTCTTGACACTTAAACTTTAAATGTGTAGAACCCAGACGATTCTTGATAACGACAGAATATCAGTCTGTTCCCGTTTACTGTGACACGCATTTCGTTATCACTATGTATATAGACATTACCTGAACTCAATATTTTTTTTACTCAGTAAATCCTTAACCATGGTACAGGACGAACTTTAAGTAAGTATAATGTAAAAGTTTACATTGATCGAAATTTACAAGGGAAATAGGATTACCATTCTGTCAACAAAATCCAACTATAGATATAGACTCCTAGTTTTAGATACACTAAATAGATAACATTACCTGCACCTATAGAGTCCATGGGGTTATTCTAACAAAACGCTAGTGAAAATCAGTTATATCTTCCAACCAAGAACTAGTTAAAATCAGTTGAAGAGTCACTTGGGTTATTCTTACCAAAGAGTAGTTAAATCATCTATATATTTCATGGGATTATTCTAAGAGCTAGTTAAAATCAACTACACTTCATATTCTAACCAAAACCTATTTAAATCAGCTATAGAGTATAGGGGGTTATTCTAACCAAAACCTAGTTAAATCAGCTATAGTTTATAGGGGGTTATACTAACCAAAACCTAGTTAAATCAGCTATAGAGTATAGGGGGTTATACTAACCAAAACCTAGTTAAATCAGTTGTAGTGTATAGGGAGTTATACTAACCAAAACCTAGTTAAATCAGTTGTAGAGTATAGGGAGTTATACTAACCAAAACCTAGTTAAATCAGTTGTAGAGTATAGGGGGTTATACTAACCAAAACCTAGTTAAATCAGTTGTAGTGTATAGGGGGTTATACTAACCAAAACCTAGTTAAATCAGTTGTAGAGTATAGGGGGGTTATACTAACCAAAACCTAGTTAAATCAGTTGTAGAGTATAGGGGGTTATACTAACCAAAACCTAGTTAAATCAGTTGTAGAGTATAGGGGGTTATACTAACCAAAACCTAGTTAAATCAGTTGTAGAGTATAGGGGGTTATACTAACCAAAACCTAGTTAAATCAGTTGTAGAGTATAGGGGGTTATACTAACCAAAACCTAGTTAAATCAGCTATATAGTATAGGGGGGTATTCTAACCTAAAACTAGTTTAACTCAGCTGAGGAGACCATGAGGTTTCCCAAACATCAACTATATCGGCTCTTGCATTAACTAACCGACAACTAATTTAAGTTAGTTATAGAGTCTATATAGTTACTCTGTGGCCTAGATTATATGGAGTCATTCTAATCGCCGACCTGATATTTTTGGTATATAGAGTATATGTATTTTATCTTGCCATAACTTAGATCATATTTACATAACTTTAATGTCTACCAGATCCTTTAAGATATAGAGACCCTGGAAGCTCCTGGTATCGATCTGGCGGTTCTGACTGCCAGACTAGTTTTCGATTAAAGATCATTTTCTAAAATATTGAAATTAAGAATACGGATACCGTTGAAGTCTTAGCATTACTCTTTATTGCACGTTTTAATTAAGATTTCATTTCAAGACTGATAACTTTTAATGTGAATACACATTTAAACTCTAAAAGTCACACATTTTATATCCAAACACTACTTCAAACTTTACAGAGAGTGACTTTACATTGCAGTAACGTTTCAAATTTTGAGGTCATAATCTTCAATTATATCCAGAGACATAATACAAAAAATTTACAATTCCTTTTCTGTTAAAATAGTTTTTTTATCATTAAAGACCTGTCGGATATAAACTATTGCTGAATGTTAACAACTATGATTTATGGAAAAAACTGCCAATGAGAGAACAATCACGCAAAATAATGATAAAGACTATTTACATATCGAATGCAACAATGATTATCATTGTTTGACCTATATAGACATAGCAGGTGTCGATTATGATTCGGTATCAAGGTTTTACATATAGATCTATTTTTTGTTCAGATCTTGCCTACTTTATATTTTATGCTTCACTTATAAGTATTGCTTTGTTTACACATTGTATATCTCTTGTTTAAATTGATACCAATTTGCTCTTAAAAAGAGGGCTACTCACGACAATTCTAAAGAGAAAAGTATATAGCTCATATCCGTGTGTTTATAAATGTTTTTAGGAGTATTTTACCTGTCCATGTGTTTAAATAGTAATGCATATATTAGTTTGCTGTTTATATAACGTCAATATGCTAATATCCATTTTTTACTACGGTTAGGTGGTGTACTTTCACTTTAATAGTGAGATCATATCTATCACCGAATACAACAGCCGTTTGATTTACGTGGACTACGTGTAAATCAAAGTGTGTCATACTAAAACAATTAACCGTCAGTAAATGTATCTTACCCTCGAGATTTCCTTGCCCTGTGTCATTCGTATTAGAAAATAAAACGAATGATCTACCAGTAACCTAAAAAGCTGAAACTATGTCATACTTGCTAAACACAACATATTCACCTGTATATCAATATCCGTATACACTAAAAATAAAGATATGTTAACCTTATCACCAAGCACAAGCTTAACCGATATACATTGTAGTTGGTTGACAAATTATGTAGAAGTAGGAACAAACAGTACTTACAAAGCACAGTAGAGCTGTGAGGTTGATGATAATCCTCGCCATGATACAGTAGTCTGCGAATCCAGTGTGTTGATGTCTTCAGCTTGACTGCTTGCCAGGATGTTCAGGCCTGCATATATACCAGTGCCATAGCATTTTTATTTACTGATAGGTTCACAGACGTAACTCGTCAGCTGATCCTATTGGTCGATAACATGGTAGTACCTGCCCCTATCTTCACCGTAGTAACATTTGCCATATATGGAAGCAGATTGTTAAATATGTTTGGTTCGTACAATAACATGACGCCTCAGACAGTTTTTATCATTGAAATTTCATTCATAAAATCTGGAATACGTTCCCACACCTAAACTTACGGAGTTGACACGCGTTTCATATTACAAAAAATACAAAGCGCATCGTCATTATCCATATTCAAACGGCTATGTGCGTTTAATGGTTCCTTAAAATTCAATCAATGGTATGTATAAACTGCAAATAGTATTCACTAAAATTGTTTTACATTACTTGTGTTACTTTCTTACAAGATATAGAACAATTTAAGTTTGACCCGTCAAAAAGGAACTCATATATTTTTTATCTAAATTGTTCTTTTCTACAAAATAAGGAAAACATTAGTCCCAAAAAGGAATAATCATTTCATGAGAGTAAACGTAAACCGGAAATATACATAACACGATGATATACATAAAACGGTGATATACATAACACGGTGATATACATAACACAGTGATATACATAACACGGTGATATACATAACACGGTAATATACATAACACGGTGATATACATAACACGGTAATATACATAACACGGTAATATACATAACACGGTAATATACATAACACGATAATATACATAACACGATAATATACATAACACGATAATATACATAACACGGTGATATACATAACACGATGATATACATAACACGGTGATATACATAACACGGTAATATACATAACACGGTAATATACATAACACGGTGATATACATAACACGGTAATATACATAACACGGTGATATACATAACACGGTAATATACATAACACGGTAATATACATAACACGATGATATACATAACACGATAATATACAAAACACGATAATATACATAACACGGTGATATACATAACACGGTAATATACATAACACGGTGATATACATAGCACGGTAATATACATTACACGGTAATATACATTACACGGTAATATACATAACACGGTGATATACATAACACGGTAATATACATAACACGGTGATATACATAACACGGTGATATACATAACACGATAATATACATAACACGGTGATATACATATTACGGTAATATACATAACACGGTAATATACATAACACGGTGATATACATAACACGATAATATACATAACACGGTGATATACATAACACGGTGATATACATAACACGGTAATATACATAACACGGTGATATACATAACACGGTAATATACATAACACGGTGATATACATAACACGGACATATACATAACACGGTGATATACATAACACGGAAATATACATAACACGGTGATATACATAACACGGTAATATACATAACACGATGATATACATAACACGGTGATATACATAACACGGTGATATACATAACACGGTGATATACATAACACGATGATATACATAACACGGTGATATACATAACACGATAATATACATAACACGGTGATATACATAACACGGTGATATACATAACACGGTGATATACATAACACGGTAATATACATAACACGATAATATACATAACACGATAATATACATAACACGATAATATACATAACACGGTGATATACATAACACGGTGATATACATAACACGATAATATACATAACACGGTGATATACATAACACGATGATATACATAACACGGTGATATACATAACACGATAATATACATAACACGGTGATATACATAACACGGTGATATACATAACACGGTGATATACATAACACGGTAATATACATAACACGGTAATATACATAACACGATAATATACATAACACGATAATATACATAACACGGTAATATACATTACACGGTAATATACATAACACGGTAATATACATAACACGGTGATATACATAACACGGTGATATACATAGCACGGTAATATACATTACACGGTAATATACATTACACGGTAATATACATAACACGGTGATATACATAACACGGTGATATACATAACACGGTAATATACATAACACGGTGATATACATAACACGGTGATATACATAACACGATAATATACATAACACGGTGATATAAATATTACGGTAATATACATAACACGGTAATATACATAACACAGTGATATACATAACACGATAATATACATAACACGGTAATATACATAACACAGTGATATACATAACACGATAATATACATAACACGGTATTATACATAACACGGTGATATACATAACACGGAAATATACATAACACGGTGATATACATAACACGGAAATATACATAACACGGTAATATACATAACACGGTGATATACATAACACGGATATGATTACTACGTATAACAAACGGTGATATACAATAACACGATATACATGAAACGTAATATACATAACACGGTGATATACATAACACGATGATATACATAACACGATGATATACAAAACACGGTGATATACATAACACGGTGATATACAAAACACGGTGATATACATAACACGGTGATATACATAACACGGTGATATACATAACACGGTGATATACATAACACGATGATATACATAACACGGTGATATACATAACACGGTATATACTACCGACTATACTAACACGTAATACATAACACGATATATACATAACACGGTGATATACATAAACTGGTATATACATAACACGGTAATATACATAACACGGTGATATACATAACACGGATAATACATACATAAACAACGTGATATACATAACACGATAATATACATAACACGATGATAACAATACGGATATCATAACACGGTATATAACATAAACACGATGATATACATAACACGTATATACATAACACGATGAATACATAACACGTGATATACATCATACCGGTAATACAAACACGGTGATATACATAACACCGTAATAAAAATTACACGTAATACATAGAACACGGTATATACATAACACGATAACAAGTATACATAATCACGTATATACATAACCGTATATACATAACACGGTGATATACATACACTGATATACATAACACGAGTATATACATAACACGGTGACTATACAATTCTAGTACACGGTAATATGCATAACACGGTAACATACATAACACGGTGATATATACATAACACGTGTATAATAACACGATAAACAACGGTGATATACATAACACGGCAATATACACGTATACACGATAAGATACATAACACGGATAATATACATAACACGGTGAATATACACATACACAACACGGTGATATACATAACATCAACGGTAGTACTATACATAACGGTGATATACACATAACACGGCAATATACATAACACGGCAATATACAGTTCACGATAATATACAGTACACGATAATATACATAACACGGCAATATACATAACACGGTGATATACATAACACGGTAGTATACATATTGTAATACACATAACACGGCAATATACATAACACGGCAATATACAGTTCACGATAATATACAGTACACGATCATATACATAACACGGCAATATACATAACACGGTAACATATAAAACATGGGAATATACATAACATGGTAATATATATAACACGGAAATATACATCACATGGTAATATACATAAAACATGGGGAGTATATATAACACAGGGGTGAATATATAACATAGGGGGAAATATATATAACACAGAGGAAGTATACATAACACAGGGGGGAGTATACATAACACAGGGTTAATATACATAACGTGCTCAAACAGAGTTATCGCCCCTCACTAACACGGTATACATAATCAGATATACATACACGTGAATATACTAACACGGTGATATACAAACACGTATATACATACACACGGAATATACAACAGTAATACATAACACGGTGTATACATACACATAATCACAGACACGGTATATACATAACACGCGATAATATAAAACCGGTGATACATATACAATAATACATACAGGGATAAGATATAATAACAACAGAGGAGTATACATAACACAGGATATACAGAGATATATACATACACACGGGAGTATACATAACACGAATATACATACACGGGGAATATACAAAACAAACAGAGGATGTCACTACAATCAATATACATACAAGGGACTGTATTTAACACATATATAACAGACATACCGGGGAGTATCACATAACACACGGAGTATACATAACACGGGGAAGTATACATAACACAAGGGGAAGTTCATACATATACAACACAGGGATAATATAAACACAGGGGGAGTATACATAACACGGTGATATACATAACACGGTAGTATACATATTGTAATACACATAACACGGCAATATACATAACACGGCAATATACAGTTCACGATAATATACAGTACACGATAATATACATAACACGGCAATATACATAACACGGTAACATATAAAACATGGGAATATACATAACATGGTAATATATATAACACGGAAATATACATCACATGGTAATATACATAAAACATGGGGAGTATATATAACACAGGGGTGAATATATAACATAGGGGGAAATATATATAACACAGAGGAAGTATACATAACACTGGGGGGAGTATACATAACACAGGGGTAATATACATAACGTGCTCAAACAGAGTTATCGCCCCTCACTACACTTCATTCAATTTGTGACATCCTTCAGGTGTCACCCTCTAGTATTTATAACACAGCGGGGGTATACATAACACAGGGGTAATACACATAACACAGCGGGAGTATACATAACACAGGGGGAGTATATATAACACCGGGGGGGAGTATACATAACACATGGGGAGTATATATAACACAGGAGGTCATATTCATAACACACAGGGAGTATACATAACACAGGGGGAGTATACATAACACAGGGGGAAGTATACATAACACAGGGGTAATATACATAACACAGGGGGAGTATATATAACACAGGGGGAGTATATATAACACAGGGGTAATACACATAACACAGTCAGGGGTAGTATATATAACACAGGAGGTCATATTCATAACACACAGGGAGTATACATAACACAGGGGGAGTATACATAACACAAGGGGAGTATACATAACACAGGGGTAATATACATAACACAGGGGGGAGTATACATAACACAAGGGGAGTATACATAACACAGGGGGAGTATATATAACACAGAGGGGAGTATACATAACACAGTGGGAGTATATATAACACAGGGGTAATATACATAACACAGGGGGGAGTATATATAACACAGGGGAGTATATATAACACAGGGGAGTATATATAACACAGGGGTAATATACATAACACAGGGGTAATGAACATAACACAGGGGGAGTATATATAACACAGGAGGTCATATACATAACACAGGAGGGAGTATACATAACACAGGGGGAGTATACATAACACAAGGGGAGTATATATAACACAGGGGGAGTATATATAACACAGGGGGAGTATATATAACACAGGGGGAGTATACATAACACAAGGGGAGTATATATAACACAGGAGGGAGTATACATAACACACAGGGAGTATACATAACACAGCGGGAGTATACATAACACAGGGGGAGTATATATAACACAGGGGTAATATAAATAACACAGGAGGGAATATATATAACACAGGGGGAGCATACATAACACAGGGGGGAGTATATATAACACAGGGGGACTGTATATAACACAGGGGGAGTATACATAACACAGGGGGAGTATACATAACACAAGGGGAGTATATATAACACAGAGGGGAGTATATATAACACAGGGGGACTGTATATAACACAGGGGGAGTATACATAACACAGGGGGACTATATATAACACAAGGGGAGTATATATAACACAGGGGTAATATATATAAAACAGGGGGTAATATACATAACACAGGAGGGAATATATATAACACAGGAGGGAATATATATAACACAGGGGAAAGTATATATATCACAGGGGGAGTATACATAACACAGGGGGAGTATATATATCACAGGGGGAGTATATATAACACACAGGGAGTATACATAACACAGGGGGAGTATATATAACACAGAGGGGAATATATATAACACAGGGGGGTATATATAACACAGGAGGTAATATACATAACACAGGAGGTGTATATAACACAAGGAGAGTATACATAACATAGGGATATATAAGAATTATTGCTCGACACCATCATCAGTGGCTGACTGATCTATGTAAGGTTTTACGTTATATTGTGTTCCAGTTACTCATTCCTCAGAACATATGTTTATTTAGTGACGCCTCGTTACCTTTTAGTGACCTCGGATATAACTATATATATTACAAACCTTACCTGAGTATTAACTGAACCACCTAGGTACTACTTGAGATTCCAATGCGGTCAGTATTATTTATGTGACCCGGGCATTAGGATTATATCCATGTAATTAAATCAAACGAATTCTGTCTATTTACTGAAGACTGGTACAATCATCTAGCGGTTCACAATGCGTTTTATTGCTTTATTATTATAGAATTTAAGTACACACCAAAAAAACAATATTGCCTAATGCCTTCTCACATTTAGTGTTGATACACAATTGAACAATGAAACCACTTTAAATTCATCGCCTTTGACCACCGAATCGCAAAAAAATAAAACCGCATGAGTAGGGAGATTTCTCAGCAGCGTAGAATGGCGGTGGACTTATCGACCATGTGCGGTCTGCGGTACGCTACTTAAGTAAGGTTATAATTGACAATGATACAGGTATGCTACAGGTATGTTACAGGTATTTCCTATCGTGTACCATTGACTCACGTCAGTAGGTGACATTAAGTGAAATAAATATCAGTTAAAGATCAGGTTTAGTATTATTTCAATGTTTGTTATTTAAATATAGCACCAATCAAACCTGTCAGACTGACACAATAATACACAATGACATTGAACGACAGGTCATCGCAGTAAATATCCCTTGTCTTTTGATAGGACATTTGCAAATTAATTTTATATAAAGAGCTCATCATAAAACAGTATATTTATAATTACGATAACTGGTATACATGTTATCCTGACAAATTTAATCAATATCTCAGAAATGGCATTTAAAAAACAATACTGCCAGCTCTGATGTAACAAAGAAAATAAAAAAAACAAATGGGTTTTACTGTATTCTGTGATTTATGTTACCTGTGCACAGGTAAGATAAGGTAACAAACAGTATGTCGCTTAACACGAAGAAACCAACAGAGTGACATGTCCTACTGAGGTAGTTTTTGATTTACATTTAAGACATTACATACAAAAAATATGCATATTTTCTCACACTCTATAAGCACGTCACGTCACCACTAGAATTTCATACGCTACTAATTAGCTAAAGGTACACAGTACAAAGAGACCGCTTCAAGTTGGAGGACATAACAAATTCATCTTGACCTCTCGTGACGTCACGAGGATGATTGTAAGCGAGAACAGCGTTATCTTGAACATTTATCACAAATAGCTGATGGTGTCGTTGTAGGAACATGTAGCACACCTTGAGAACGCAGCCCTCCCTCGTGTGACGATAACACAAACCGCTGTTTGCTTCAGAAACCTGAGACTGTCTTCATCTCGGGGACCACATGACAGAAAAAAACCACGTGCACCCACGAGTATGAACGCGTTAGCAGATGACCGTGCCTAGTCCTACCCACAGATAAGGAAATGCATGTCGTACCCACAGAAATGCGTACTGTTCGTGATAGTACCACCCCAAAAGTTGTCGGAGCCATATCGTCACCCGATACATGCCCATCTCATGTTTCCGGATTCAATAATTCAAGTCACTTGCTCAAGTTTCATCTGCAAACAGTGGTTATGAAAATCAAAAGCATTACCAAACTTCATATTTTTATTTAATTATTAAATATGTTTCCTTTGAAATAAACCGAACATGACTTGTATGTACCCTCTGGTTTGGCAACTATGGTTCGATCAACCAATCCCCATCGCGTGGGTAAACTTTTCTCAGGATATCCGTATCTGGTTTCCTCTCACAATAAGGTCCCTCGTATCTGGTGTCCTACCACAGTATGGTCCCTCGTATCTGGTGTCCTCCCACAGTAAGGTCCCTCGTATCTGGTTTCCTCCCACAGTAAGGTCCCTCGTATCTGGTTTCCTCCAACAGTAAGGTCCCTCGTATCTGGTTTCCTCCCACAGTAAGGTCCCTCGTATCTGGTTTCCTCCCACAGTAAGGTCCCTCGTATCTGGTGTCCTCCCACAGTAAGGTCCCTCGTATCTGGTGTCCTCCCACAGTAAGGCCCCTCGTATCTGGTGTCCTCCCACAGTAAGGTCTCTCGTATCTGGTTTCCTCCAACAGTTAGGTCCCTCGTATCTGGTGTCCTCCCACAGTAAGGTCCCTCGTATCTGGTGTCCTCCCACAGTAAGGTCCCTCGTATCTGGTTTCCTCCCACAGTAAGGCCCCTCGTATCTGGTTTCCTCCCACAGTAAGGTCCCTCGTATCTGGTGTCCTCCCACAGTAAGGTCCCTCGTATCTGGTTTCCTCCAACAGTAAGGTCCCTCGTATCTGGTGTCCTCCCACAGTAAGGTCCCTCGTATCTGGTGTCCTCCCACAGTAAGGTCCCTCGTATCTGGTTTCTGCCTACAGTAAGCTCCCTCTTGCGCGACCTTTCACCAACAAGAGTAATACCAGTCGATTTTAAATTATTCTAGAACTGTTTTAAAAGAATACATTTTAATACACTTATACAAATCTTAAAAAATTGAGTTTTTGAAAAAAAAACTGCACCGGCAACTGTTTCGTCCTTCTGGGACTCGTCAGCGGACCGAAAGTATCAATACCTAGGAGGCGAAGGAAGGACTCTAAATAGGTAGAAAGAAATATCAAAACCTTGATGAGGAAGTTCAGTTTCCCCTTGTTCCGATATATTTCCTTATTTTCGATAATGGGTTTTCAAAAGAAGGTCAAGCACATATATATTCTTATTTTCTTATATTCTTAACAACTACTGAATCAAAATATGTCAAAAGGCGACGTACGTCAACAATTGTGCTACCGTTTATACTCGGTGATTAAACGCAACCGAGACAGGCGGGTTTTTTTGGGGTTTTTTATTTTATTTTTTTTATGTTCACACAACCTCAATCAAATCACTCCGAACCCTGCCACAATCCCTCACAACAAGTTGGTTACGGCAAACCTCTTACGCTATCACCAACAGTGTCTACCTCCTACAGACTATCAGGATTTTACAAATTTTACAAGATACGATAGACAAGTTATTAGAAAGCAAAAACATAATTCTGACGTGAGAACAAAACCGTAATTTTTACTCAAAATCGATCTGACGAGACATTAACAAGAAAATCATAGACAACGCACAAGGATAATAAGACCATGTGTTTAGCAAGGTAAACGTCTTCTGATTTATCAATAACACCTGCCAGGTTCATATTAGATGTTTATCAAGCATGTGTAAACAGTATTAGCCTTAACCAATCCGGATCTCCCCGTGTTGTGTTTCTTTCATTACAAGTCGACACTTATCAAGGAAATCGCTATATTGTGAATAATTCTTGAATATTCGATCGACTGTGACATGTGAACACCGTAGGTTGGGGAAGCAAGAATGTTACCATCAAGAAAAGGAACTTCGCATAGTGATAGGCTGATGGTTTGGTGTTTTAAAATTCCAAAGACACAACGGAATTGTTACCCCCTTAACACACCTCGTGACAGATGAATCTCAACAACTTAACATCATACACATAGATACCAAAATGTTGTTTTGGAGCGTGACACCATGTTTTCTGAAATGTAGTTTGTACTAGTGATATATTATTATTGATTGAATCTATTGGATTTATGTAGCCTCTAACATCACGAATGAGACTTAGAAATACAACTCGTCTGTATAATGCTTTAATTTTATATATCCTTAACTAAAGGCATTACCAAAGGTTCTAATAAATGAATTAGTTAATTTACTAATCGAGAAGGTTCGCAAACATACCAACATGCGTGTATCTACTTCGTTCTTGTAAGTGAACAAAATCTGTTCTGCTTTCTCATGTTGGTAGGGAACGGGTTAATATTTACACAAAGGTGCTGAAAGTGAAGATGTGGTTTTCACCACCACAAACACATCAAAACTGTGTTTATAGTTAAAATCTACAAATAGAGTTACCTAAATGATGATGGAAAACATATGTAATGCTATTTGTACCCTAAATTTTATTTCAATACCCTGAATGAACAAAATAGAAAACTTCGAGGTTGTATAAATAACACAACAAAAACGCTCTATTTACAAAGCCACTGATGGGGTAACAAATATATTTATGGATTACCTCTAGAAGCAAGTATCAACTTAAGATTCAACCACAACGCATTTTCAGATACGCATGTAAGGTGAGCGCCAGAAGACAATGTGGGATAGGACAGAATGAAGTTCAGACAAAGGAAAATTAGCGACTTGGTTAATAAGAATTATGACAAACATGTCCGTGCTCATGATTCAGGGGGAAAGTACAACGGCTGAAAACATTCAACTGCACTGATCTCAAAAAACAAGGGAAAAGACTGTAGAATATTGGCTTAATTAAAATTACCCCGAAAAACCGTTGGCATGCATTGTCACCTGCGATGACCATTATTGATAACATTTATCAGACGAAATAGTGGTAGTGTAAGTTCAACATTTATTTATAAATCATGGACCTTTTGTGAGGTCAACATGGTGTTATACCAACCTTGTAGAACCAAACATTAGCCGAGGCCGAAGCACAAGTTAACATTGTATATTCTACCTGTTCAGGATTACACCATATTTACCGAATCACAAGTCCTTGATTTTTATATCAGATGTGACACATGTTTGTAAAGAGTGGAATTACGTTATATTTATTTTGCTTACAGAGAAATTACATTGGGTCACAATGATTTTGACGTCATCAAAGCAATACAGTCTCCATTTTTCTAACATGAAAGAAACATCAGGTAATATCTCAAAATAATGACTTCCACTTTACCATGTTTCAGCCAATGAGAATTGGGGAAAATGGAACCATATCTGATTTTGCAAGTTTACGATTCAAAACAAAGATGGAAATAATGCAGTGCACTCAAAGACCAAAGCGATGGAGATGGCTGCATCAATAACCTGATACAGATCCGAGGTAAAATGACATTGCTGATATAACCCGAGAAAATTATATTGAGATTGAAAATGCGAGTTTCGAGATATGCAGGTTGATGTAAACTATGAGCGACATTAAGATATCATTAGGATATGTCTTATGGTTCTGTTGAAACTTTCTTTGATCTCATTTACAGGATGTGACCTTACCCGTGTTTGACCTTGATTTGTACGGTGGGTGTCATCAATGAAACAGAGGGTGCTTACACATCTGAAATACCTGGCCTTAGTCTTCTAGTTTGTTTTCTAGGGTTTCCATTGGAATCTATGTTTTGCTAATTTTTTGTCCTCGTTTGTCAATTTAAAGTTGGAAGTAATGTCTCCTTTGTATGCCGTTATTAGCTGTTATATGTTACGTTTACATGGTTATGTTTGTAGTTTTAAAGTCCTATCAACAGCTGTAACGGTTAGTCATCTAAGAACGGCCTCCTTGTATGTGAGATTGGTAGGCTGCGCTTTGATCATGTTTGTCTCCTTGTAACAACGCGGAACTGATATCGGTTTATATGGATACCTTAATAAAGCATACTGCCGAAAACACCTTGAAGAAACCCCAACGATCGCATTATTTTACAATGGGCGATTGGCTTCCACGTTGTTATTATAACTTGACCGGGTGGGGTATCCTGCTGGGTCGAAAGTATGCTTCAGTGAGGTAGCACTATATAAAGTCGATACCAGTTCCGCGCTATAACGATAAGGCAAAGCACGATCATACCGCAGTCTTACAATCGCACCAAGTAGGTCATACAGGGAAGACTGTCATTAAATGACCATATCTTTTGATAAGACTTAATACACAACCAAATTAAACATTATCGTTATTTGCCAAAGGTAGTATACACGATGGGCACTAAACATGTAATTAAAGATATTGTGTAATGATGTCTCTGAGATAAATGTCTCTTGTTCAGTGCATAGAACTTCTTAACTAACGCAATTGAAACTGTGCTACGGCACCTACATTTACAAATAGCTTCTTTATGATTAAACTAGCCTGACAGGATGCTATGCAACACTCCTTTCATACAGAACATTGCATCTCCTTTCTGAACTCTTAATCTCTTAAACTTGGCAGAGGGTATAATCATATAACACATTTATCTCAATAACCACATTGAAATATTGTGTAATTCTATAAAGCATGACCAGTTATTATCCAGAGATCCAGCTTCACTCCCGTCCACTGATAAGACGCCGAGCCTCTCTTTGTGTCGCAGAACTACATATTCTGGACCTATCTCGAACCATCTATGGGTTAAGGTGTCAGTCGGGCGATCTGATTCATTATATAAACAATATTCGAACTTCAAAGTCAGCAACACAAAAAAGAAAAATCACTTCAATGGAAATCCTCTTTTAAACACTGGCGTGGCTGCTACTTTTATTTAAAAATCAGTTCTTATCGTAGTTACGGTTTGGGTTATTTCCAAATGTCAGAACAGGAGAAGTATATCCCAGTCCGGCTTGTCACTGTTAATCAACTTTTCTATGGTGTAATGATATGTAATATGGGGCCTGTTCTATTGTACAGTGCTTGTCAGTTTTTATTAGCAGCACTGTAAAACAAACATGACTGGTTGGCTTAAGATTAGGAGCGTAATAGATACGTAAGTGTGTATAATGTTAAGCAATCAGACCGTGGTGATTAATTTTATTCGTAATGATGCAATATGCAAAAACATACGTATAACAGTCATTAGAACTAGTCCACCGTTTTCTAACAGGATAACAAGGATCGGTCCACTCGAATCCAAACAGAAAATCATTAATATGTTTACCGAAATAATCAAACTCAACCGAAAATTACTGATCGATTCAGTCATATTTACACCAAAAATCGCGGATCGATTTAATCATATCTGAACCGAAATATCACCAATTGATTCAGTCATATATCAACCGGAAGTCACTGATCGATTCAGTAATATCTGAACCAAATTTAGTTATCGATTCAGTCAGATTTTAACCAAAAATCACCAATTGATTCAGTCATATCTCAACCGGTTATCACTGATCGATTCAGTAATATCTCAACCGGAAGTCACTGATCGATTCAGTAGTATCTCAACCGGAAACCACTTATCGATTCAGTCATTTTTAAACCGGTAATCCCTAATCGATTCAGTCATATCTAAACCAGAAATCACTGCTCGATTCAGTCATATCTCAAACGGAAATCACTAATCGATTCAACGATATCTAAACCGAAAATCAGCTGAAACTGGAAATCGTTGATCGAAACAGTTTAAACCAGAAACACTGATCGCTTCGACTAAACCGATATCAATGGTCGGTTCAACCTAGTTTAATTGGATCGATTTCTCCGTTTCTTCAGAAAAGATCTAATTAAATGTGTAATTAATTGTGTATAAAATAAAATTTCCCGAAAAAAAAATCCCGACTACTTGAGGTTTTATTTAAATGGTTAATCAACGTGTGATGCATACATTGGCATCTAGAAAATACCTTGTCTGTTATGCAATGCTTAAGATGACAAAGGGTGAAACGTCATTTTCCGGTATGAGGAAAGATTCGGGTGTGTATTGAATGGTCCGATTCAGTCTTACTCATCCTTCTAGCGGTTCCTCGTATTTACCATTACTCTCACTATACAAGCATGCAATGCACGTGGCCATCTTAAGTGTGTATATACCGGAATCTGAATTTAGAGATCACCTCTTCAGATGAGAGGGTTAATGATTCGTATAAAAGTATGTAGTATCTAGCTAAGAATAGTTGGAATGTTGCTTTTAATAAACATTCAGAAGTTTTTAGATTTCAGTATTAATGAAACAGCAATGCCGCGTATGTCTGAGGCGACCACCGTGAACGCTAAATGACTGGGGAAAGATGAGCCGACATATGTACTACTGTGTATGCTTTGCGTCATCGTGTACTAATTATTCCCTTCTTTCAGCAGTCATTACTCTAACAACCATTGTTCTTTTAGACCTTATTGATACCTCAGGAATGCATTGTGTCATTGCCATCAATAAGAAAACAATGTTCTAATTAATTGAGTGGTTGTTTACGTAGCTTTGATTGCAGGTGTTAGATGGTCACAGACAAACATAGGTTTCTGTAAATCATTGAACACATTGAATATGTGACATGTATAAGAATATTAAACATAAACAAACCACATAAAAAGAATAAATGTTTTTAATCTGTTTCTTAATTCTCCTCACACTGATTTCATTAATCGAATTATCATTTGTCGTTGTCAAGTTCGGTTTTGTGAATATACCCTATCAATTCATTTAAATGAAAACATTTATTTGTAACTTTAATATAACATTTGGTTTCTTCGGCAGACATTTACGCCATCTAAGAACATTTTGTGATAGCTAAAATAAACAACAAATTTTCTTTATCACATCCGAAGTGATGTGGCGGACTCACATTCGAGGAATTCTGAGTGCGTCTTGTTGTAACATTATAGGAAAGATTTCTTTCGGTAGATTCAAGTTAGCGTAACGCTTATTGACAAAAACAAAAACAAACAAGAAACATACATTGTCAGCATCAGTAATCTTGTGTCACGCTAAAATTCCAAATAATATATACCCTCTCACGCGAGCCATACGATTTCGGGATGGTGAGGTCAAGCTGAATACTGTAAATTCAATACCTTGTATTACATAAAATCATAATGTCTTAACTTTTATATACTTATCATTAAGTTTTTCTGGCATATATCAATTTCTCAAGATAAAAACTTGTTATTCATTGTCAAATTTACATATGTGGAAATATTCCAAAATGATATTACTTTCACCCGTGCTAAAAGAAACTTCACTTTCTGCGTACAATCTGTCATTTAAAATATAAAAGCCGCATGACTCATAATTTATAAATTACAGAAGTAATTGGATTTAAATCCCTAAAAGAAACTAATGAACAGTTCTGAAAAAATGCTGTTTTATTTACCTTAATCTGTAGAGGTCTATGTGCCAATTCTGACACCTATGTGCATAACATAAAACAAAACTCAACGTGGCAGCTAACGAGAAATTATTTATAAAACATAACTTGACACCACAACGATAGTTAAATAGATATAAACATGCATGCATAATATCTCGTTAATACAACAGAAATGTACAACACCTGTATACATCATCTAACAGAACCCCAGTAAGTCATTAAAGTCATCACTAACACATTCACCAGGTAACACCGGTAAAAAAATCACCTGTTGGTGAATGTACAGATCAATTACTTTTGAGTCGCTTTTTAAACCTTTCCCAAATTACTGTCTTATCAACTTCAAATATTTCTCGATAGTTAAGGTATTATGAATATATTTTTAAGAATTCATTTCTGTTATCCTTGCATCTCCAACATTACTATATTAAATAGGAACCACTTTATCTTGCTAATGGCTAGCTTGATGACACGATCTATCCGTTTTGTTATTTTCATTGTACTACGGAACAATGAAATGTCTTATATTTTCTTTTATTTTGTATGTCATTTCTGTATAAAACAATGTTGAGGATAAAGATTGATGACGACAAGGTTTAGCCCTATATTCTAACCTTTTGTGTTTTATTTTCTCACCTCTTTGGAATTTGTATCCTGAGCCTATAATTGGAAGAGTCCCTGCTGTAAAGCATTGAGATTAATGGCTAGCGGATATAATGATAAACTCGCATGTTCATCATGTACGTGAAAACTTTAGTAAAATGTCAGTGACTAATCAAGTCTATCTGTTGGGATCTGATAAGGGTCCCCAGGGTATTACACGTCTGTTACGAAATTACCAGTTCGTGATTTCCTCAAAATACCAACAAAAAGTCACCCAAAACATAATGATAATTCACAAACCATATGTCAACCATTTGGCATTATTAAAAAGAATGCAGTTGTATTACTTATTATGTGCATTAACTAAGTACTTTTGCTGTGTTGATGGGCCGTTAAGAATGTTACAATAATAATAAGCTATTGGCCTTATGAATAATGACATTCTATCTGTATGTAATGTGGTGATATATACATCTTACGAGGAATGCTGTTGGACCCCGTCCAATTAAACTAAGGTAATTCTCAACATGATTTATCAAGTAATGAAATTAGACGTTTATGACAGAAAGGAGGTTCCCTTAATATAATATTCAATTACAAGATATTTAGAAATAAAAACCATTTAAAACATAAACAAGGTGTCTGTCGTGTTTGTCTTACATCTGAAAACTTTTCTGAAATTTGTGTAAGCAGTTATACTTTAACAGTGACCATTGATTGGTATTTTTACCGATTATTTCATGTCACAATTCAGTCTGCAGATAGAATCTCAGGTAAGAATTGTACCTGCTGTTATCATTGCATGGACGTAAAAGGCGAAGTTTGGTATCATATCTTTTCTCTTCATTCTAACAACTTCCTACCGTCTCCCTTGACAATGCCTCACTTTTGGCCTCTAGTTGAGCATTCTGCTTAACGCTCATAATTTATTAAGTGGGACGACTGGATCGCCCGTTGTCAATATAATGTGACCGGGTGAGGTGTCCTACTAGGTGTCTTCGGCAGGATGTTTCACTATGATAGCACTATACACTCGGCATCAGTTCCGCTCTATCACAAGGAGACACACGTAAATAAACCGCAGCCTCCCTAAACGAACACGCACTTACCACAAGCGTGTATCTCGCAGCCAGTGGAATATCAGTTACTGAAGCAATTGGATAGAGACTTGCCGCTGAAATGTTTGTCGCCACTGTACAAGACATGCAAAATGCTGTGCCAATCTAAAAGTAGTAAGATATTTAGGTGTTAATGGCATCATTCCTTCTTCATCTGTATTATACATTGTCTCATAACACAATAGACAGGGATCTACATTGTCTTTTTACTTTTTATATCACTTAAGGATTGACTGTCGATTTTGCTTTGAAGGTATGTGAACCTCGTTGAAATAAAGCGAACTGCAAAGCAAACCAGTTCATGTAAGATTTGCTCGAAGTTCACTTCCCTTCATAAGTCCGTGTATGAACAAAATTGACAACCAAATCCTTATATTTTTCAAGTTAACTAATTTGAAATCCTCGCCGTCAGATTGCAAAATTCGGTAACAATGGTATGACGTTAGTGCGCCACTTTGTGACATTGTTATACTTATCGTACATGTGTGCACGGTAGTGGAACAGCAGTCAGACAGCTACTCTCGTCGCCAAGGCAACACAAAATATAGTACCAAGCATATTTTGATTATCATTATGTTGATATAGATCTTTTCAAGATAAAATATTCATTTACAAAAATTATCTATGATGATCTATAATAAAAACTTAACCATATCCAGATGATTGCGAATTCAATACGTAATGTTGATAGTATTGTGTATGTGTGATTTGGTCACTCGAGACACAGGGGCTCGGTGACAAGAACTGAGCACAAGGCCTACGAGAAGACAACAGGGGCATATCACAACACTATTCATATCCAGTATTTATATACGCTCTTAAACGTTTTAAAACTCCATTTTATAAGGTTTTATTATTTGAATGAATGTTGGATTTGCAGTCTTGCATTTTATTCACATATGGCATATGTTACTCAAAATCTAAAACTGAATTCCTGTGATTGTATACCCGATGCAGTCTTAGTCGGAATGTTCAGAGCTCAAGAGAAAAAGTGCTGATTTCAGTTGCAGTTTAGTGGATAATATATTAGATGTTCTTATAATGAAGCATTTCATTGTCGCACTGGCGTTTTGTGATGTGAAATTTTGATAAAAGTAAGTAGAGAAATATTGATTTGAAATTTGGCGGTATTCGACGGTCCGAATCTTGTGTCTTCCATTGTCATACAGTGGCGTAGGAAGTCGTCAAAAAGTGGGGGGGCAAATTTTTTTTTAACCTTAAATTTTACGCACTAAACAAATCGTATGCCATCTCCGCAAAATTAGGCAATAATTATCATTTCAACATCCCATGATAATTTTGATAATTTATGTAGTACAAAATAAGTTATTTACGCAAATCAGGATATATTATTTATGGCAAAACATGAATCACCAGGCCCGGCCATGATTTTCGAAAGGGCAGGTGGTGCAGTAATTTAGTAATAATGCGAGCGCCGTAGGCGCGAGCCGATTTTTTTTTTTTTTTTTTTACGAGGGGTCCAGGCAGCGCCCTGATAGGGGGTTCAAGGGGTTCTAAGCCCTCCGCGGAAAATGAATATAGCACATTTCCAATAATTCGGGATCAGGCGCGGATCCAGGAGTTTTCGAAAGGGGGGTCCAGTAATTAAGTGATCATGCGAGCGCCGTCGGCGCGAGCCGATTTTTTTCCCTTTTTGCGAGAGGTCTGGGGGCCGCCCAGCGGGTCCCATGGTGGCGAAGCCCCCCTGTGGATCTGCAATCGAAGGGGGGGGGCAATAATTTAATGATAAAGCGAGCGCCTTAGGCGCGAGCCGAATTTTTTTTGTATTTCCTCATTCGTACCTCTCGGTAATTAGTATCACTCTATTCACGTTAAAACCGCGCATTCTTATTCATGTTGTGTTTCTGTCTTGTTCTCATTATGAACTCAATTAACTTCACAAATTATCGTCAACCTATTGAATCTATGTGATGAAGTTAAGCAAAATTTCGTATTAAGATATAAATATTGACTTACCAGGCTATTGCAGACGACCGACACACAGGTCTGAGGATTGATATACTAGTATAAAAGTCGGAATGTTCCGGATGTACAAGATACAGTTTTTATCGTTGCCTTCAAGAAAACATTATCGGTTCGAAAATATACAGATATTTATCGAAATGAATATATAAATTCGTGTTTTTTCCCCACTGTCATAAATGTACGCGTCAAATAAACGCCTAACGATTGTAAAGTGTCCATTCACTCGATAAAGAATATTGCTGATACCAGTCTGATTTGTATTGCAAAACAGTGTTAGAATTGAGGCTTCGTTTTCTGTAGCATTCGAAGTGCAACTACATTAACTACTGCGCTACGCAGCTCATGACTTCGGTGCTATCGGATGTGTCAGTGTTCTGTCGAATCCTGTGTTTTTAAGCTGACTGCATTATACTGGCATTTTTTACTAGAACGTAAGCCAGCTGTTCCACTTATGTTTACATACGTGTTACAAAACAAATCACAAAATAAAAGTACATTCAAGTATTATGCTGTACAAAATTAGATTGTCACTGCACACAGTAAATGTATTGACACATCCCAAAAAGTGTTTCGTTTCTCAGAATAGATACACGCGACCAACGAGAAATGAAGTGATATTGGTTTACTGGTTTCATTGAGGCAGAGCAAAGTGGAAATGTAAACATTGAGTAATAGATAAAACTTGTTTTGACTCTCTATTGACTTTATAACGACCTTACTTCTACAGATATAAATTGTAGGTAAGTGTGGTGATTATAGGTAGTGGGATACAACGGCATGGGCAATGCACCACCAACAGGAATTTTTTTTCAGAGAAGGTGCCATTTTGGCAACAGGCCCTTTGTACAGCTCCTTCTACATACCCATTGGCTGGTTTATGTTTTGTTAGCGCCCATTTAAAGTTCAATTTGATAAGTAAAATAATATATATTGACCTCATACCGTTATTTCGTGCTTCTAGGGTTTGTCAGTATTGAATTGAAGAGGAAAGCAAGGAGATATACTGTTAATGTATAGACGTTAAAGTGTAATAACGCCATAATCATTTTCTTATTCTAAACAGTAACATGGGAGGTATAATATGTTGGTTCCGTTAATAAACGTTAAGGATGCTGTATTAACTTTCTGAGACCATTTATACAGAATTTGTTGCTACACGGGAGATCGGCATAAATCTGGATCAACACTTGGGCCTCTATATTGCACCCCTACTTGTTATCACTTTTCGAATATATATCAGGCACGTGAGCAATGGTAACATGTTAATTCTATCGTTCATTTACCGTTCATTTTATATGCTATGTTGGTTTTTGTTGTTAACAAAATATCAGAAAATAAAGACAAAATGACAATCATACTTTGTCAGTAAGTATCCAATATATTACATATGTAGTATACTAAATGAGTTTTCATTTCATAGGAAATTTTATGAAACGTGATTAAGATGTTTTTATTTGCAAGCCTTGGCGAGTATTCATTAATACCTTTTTTAATAATTCAAAGAAGTTACATTTTGAAATGCTTTGACGTCAAACGCAGTGGGTAGAGTCAAACGGGATAACCATTTTGTAGTACCATTTAATACTTCTGACGTAACGCCATTGTCCATATTATGACGTCACAATTGATTTCTTACTGGAACAGCCAATGAAAAACGCTCTAGGGTATATCACACTACTGATATATGCAAAAATATGACTTGGGTGAATTCATAGTGTAACAGGACAATTATGTGATAAAACACTTTATAATCAAGCGTACTCAAATATTCATAGTCCGTACGACGATTACCTTTGGATTTGCCAGGAATTCCGTTTCAAAATATTTAAAACGTTTTACTGGTGTGTATGATTCGTTAATATCATCGGTGTGCAAAATTGCCGCGTGTTGGAACAATCTGATAAAAAAATAAGATTAGACAGTCGTGTAAGTGAAATCGGGATTCCTACTCAAAATCGATAAAAAAAACGGCAGCATACGAAAAAAATGGATCTAAAGGGATACTCTTGAAAAAGTACGAAGATATCAGGACCTGGTGTTCCTGAAAAATAGTTGTCTGCACTGCCTACTACACTCGACGTGTAAATCTAGGTCATACCTAGCTTACGACACGTCGTGGATTGATAGCAAGTGTTGTGACAGCCTAACTATCAGCCATGTTAGCTGCTATCCAAAACGTGATTTTATATCACAATAGAAAATATTTCCCAATCAAATCATAATGTCGACCCCTTGTTGTAATATTCGCGATTTTTATTCTCTATTGTGAAATTCATTTCTTCCGACCTCTATGAGCTGGCTACGACTGTAACGAGTTCCGTGTAAGATATTGAATATACACAAACATACTTTATTTCGCACAATTGCAATTGATGAAAGATTGATAAAGAGTCATTATAAAATTGGCGTTTTCAATATGCTTAGTATTTTCAGTATCCCTGTTCTATCTTAGAGAACGTGTCTGACATTTATCTGATCAGACCAAGATTTGTGGTAAAGTTTTCATCAATGGCATGGAGAACGCTAATGCTGCCTCGAGATCTGGCCCCATTCTGTAGATATTTTCTTTGTGTATATATTCCCAATATCCATCGTTAATTTTCATTTCAAATTACTTTTTTGTTTATTTATTTGGTCACTCATGATTTACTATCAAGCTTCATTCACACTGTTTACATAATACTAATTACTAAGGCAAGCCTCATTATATACAAAGTTCAAGTACATAATGTGTTTCTAATCATGGCAAAACGTATGACATTATCATAACATTATATAAATACAAATGCTATTATCCAGTCTAATTGGTATAACGAGACAAATTACGTCATTACATATTGTTGTAATACCTATACTGATAGATCGTTAAGAAACATGCATATCATTGATAGAAATTAATAAGTGTCGAGGTTGTTATTTGTTCTGGTAATCTGAGTGTTATTTTGAAATCATAGTCATTAATTGTAATACTTATTTATCCAATCATTTTGGCGTCAATACACGAGAAAAGTCAGAACAGCAACGAGTATGATCAAGTAAAGCACTACCTCAGTATATACACCAAAACATGTCAGAGTTCTTTTGTAGAAAGAAAAATGCATGACTTGTGAAAGTTTGTCATAATGGTTTTGAAAATAAAGATCCAGCATTCAGTTCATTCATAAATAGAGAGAAGAAGGAGATTGGCATTTACAGCAGGCTGAGCAAACGAATAACAATTTCGCTGAGGTGTCCGCCTACGACATGTATCATTGTTAATTAGAAGACGTTCCCATCACATTCAAATTATTGCTATGCACGGCGCAATAAAGCATTTTTTTCTGTTATGCGAATGTACAGTCCTACAATGAGCGTACATATTTACATATGGTTACAAGCTTAGAACGAATTCACATCCTGAAACAAAGTCTGTTAAGTAGGTGTCGGGCCACGATTTAGCTGGTACACCATATCAGTTATCAACCTCAAACTTTCGGATGGCATTTCACTACCGCCTAATTGTCCACTTTGGTATTAATGCATTTGTCAGACAACAATTTGATGTGTAAAACCGTTTAAATTACCTTTTGTGACATAGGGTGTTTTAAATTATCATGATAAAAGGAAATTAGATGATGAGCGACGCCCACTAATTATTCCTTTGACTGTATTCTAGACAAATTATAGCAAATTATTTTGAAATGATGCAGACATTATTTTATCATATAGTTATAGCCAGTCACCTTTGTCCTTGTCCACTGATAACAGCAGTGATGTAATATCTAATATGTTTACAAATCATTTCTTTTCTGGCTTAAATGTTTTTTTATCTTTCTGATTATCGTTTTCCTTAACATGCTTATATATGCTATCTTTTTCATTTTTACGATATTAAGTATCTATGATATTTATTTAAGTAGAATCGAAATATGATTAGATAAGCTATCCTCTTCTCAAAATAGTAGTCAACCAAATTAATTAGACTTACAGTGGTTTTAAGCATTGCTTATATAATTTTGTTTAAGGATTATGGGGGGAAAAAAAACACATTTAAGATATCAATGCCTTTCAATGCAAAGTTATTTAGCTATAAAATAGCAATAATGACTTAAACTGCATGATAATGGCAGTTTCGTCCTTCCAGAGGTTGTCAGTAGGGCTAAGGGCCTAAAGGAGGCAACGCGTAGAAAACTCGTCAAATCACAAGGTAAAAACATGGATACGAAGGTACACTATATCCTGGTAATTCTATTTTCAATACTGGATTTGGAAAGAACGGTAAATCCTGAAAAAAGACATAAGCTGAAACATGTTTCTGTATTTACTAGCCAATATCATATCAATTTCTCTGAACAAGACCAAGAGTACATTTGATATACGATCAAACGTGTAATGTTTTAACTGAGAACCTTCCGACACGTGTAAGTATGAGGTGGTGTGCCCCTCCAGCAGCTGTATAACATTTCAGAGGAATGCAATAAATATCAGCATTATAAGATCGGAGTTCGCATTTCAACATTAGCACCCATTTAACACTCCCTCGTAAGGGCATAATTTTTAGTCGTTATCTGATTACATGTACAGTAATAGTGTATTATAGCCTCCGTAACATATTTGACGTATGCCTGGTACTAAAGTAGGTATGCACGTGCATGTGATTTATAAGCCTAGCTTTCTGACGTCGTATTTTTTTTTTTTAGCAAGGTCGACCAAATATCATATGACAGAAAATAACAGAAAAATTTAATTTCAAATATGCATTGTTTAAATTTTAGAAATGATACCAGTTTTTCGAAAATTTTGAATTAAAAAGTTACTGGCAAACGAAAATGTAAATCTAAGCATTAAACAGCATTCTGTTTCGTTTTATGGGACAGAATGTTGTAAAAAGCTCATATGAAGTCCGCATACCGATTTATATAGCCATATTTTTTAGATACTTTCTTTCTTTATAACCACCATGCAAATGTAAAAAAAGATAGAAAGATATTAACAAATCTGCACATTTCAATGCTAATTCAGAGTTAGACACACTACAGCCAAAAATTAATTCGTCATTAAAAGACATAATCTTCCCAAAATTCTAATGGCGCCAGTCTTGAAAAACTCTATTTTCATAGCACGGTTTTGATAAATAAAATCGACAATTATATTGGGCAACACTTTTATACTAAGCCAGTTGCTTTGCAGGAACAGTTTTGGTAGTTAATTTCGTCAATTGCAGTGGTATCTTTGTGAAATGCCATCATAGAAAAATTTCAAACGGGTTGCTGCCAAATATTTATAAAATTACGATCGGTATTTCACATCATTGCATAATAGAGCCGCTGTTTCACAGCATAACAATACACAGGCTATGTTTCAGACATACAGATATATATAGTCAGTGTTTCAGAAACAATAATTAAAATATATGCCTAGGTTGACGCCAGACTACCACTGTCAAATTACATAAACTGTTTCGCGGGATATTCTGCCGAGATATTTCCAGTTCTGTTAATTCTTCCAATTTAACCTGACATTCATAAATGACATGTGCTGAGCAGCCTAATACAGGTATTTTTTGTTAAGTTTGAAGTGGTGCTATTTAATAAATTATACTTAATCACGCATCAATCGTATTTAGATGGTGCTGTAATTTGACAGCTGACTTTCAACTTCCACATGTTTACGGTTTAGACTGCACGTCAGACATCAGACATAAGCTATTTGACAGGATGAGAGCCAGAATTGTGCTTCAAACTACGCCGTCACGCACTTTCTATCTGAGTGTATTATAGAGGTACGCTTATAATATCACGTTAAACATGTCTATGTATTCTGATGTTGCTTGTCAACGAAAAGTATGTTATTTTAATCTTAAACACAATGGGTGGTACGAAATATATCATATGACGGGTAGTTCATATACAATGGCTATCCCTTCCTTTCTAGGACACCTGGCCTCATCTACCGTTGGCTGTGGCGATGATGATGTTGACATCTACTCCACTGAATCTATTGACAATTGTCTGATGAAATTGAAAAAAGGACCAAACGAACACGTTTTCGAAAGTAAACAATAAAATATTTGTCATCTAAAAGACAAAACAATAATGGAATAGACAACATTCGTATATGTCGTTAGAAAATTGTTTAAATGACGTCAAAGAAGAGACAAGAGATAGGTAAAATGACCACATCCTACTTGATACTTGGTACGTAAACTGTAAACCGTCAATAAGTCAAATAAAGCTACTGCACCGGGCTAGCCTATTTAGGCAAGTATTCCCTTGTCAGACTAGACTGCCCAATGAAGTCAACGAAAAAGGAATGGACTTCTACAGATAAAAAGCATATATGCAAAAACATTGATTTTTTTTTTGCCTATATTGTATTACATGAGCTGTGACCACCTTTCTTTTTGTAACAACAAAGGGAGTGGGGTAATAACGAAATAAGGACTATTACAGTCATGACCACATCATAACTCACAAAACAATAAGGACGCACACTGCTGTCAAGTGATTTTTTCTATGCCAATTAACACAATTTTCAGATACTAACTCGAAGTTTGAAGATACGAAGTCGTGAATTTTCGAAATGCTATTGCTTGTGAAATATTGAGATACAAAAAAAATAAGTTTCCGCGCGATTCGGTCAAATGGTTTTCAATTAACGTTTGAGGATTAATTTTTGAGTGAATATGAAATATCCTTTAAACATTTTATATACCTTAATTTACTTTAGACGATTTGGGTCTTTTAAAGAACACTATTAGAGTATTGTTACTGACATACCTAATTGATAAATAAAGGGTAAACACGTGTAGTTTAGTGTCAGATTTCGCCAGACAGATTAGAATTATTGTTGTTTTAAGTACAGTATACATATACAAGGCTACACCAGCGGGGGCGGCATGTCATTGACATCTACGATAAACTGAAGTATACTCGTAACATGTGCGGAATGATAATATTATTGAAGCTCACGTTAGATGGCGCGACATGACGTTAACAGATTAAAATATAGCCTGTTTTGGGCCGCGTCTAAGATTTATTTGCCTGCTTGTTTACGGCATAACCTTTCTTTCAACAGGTACGCTATTCGATGACAAATACCCGGGTCAGTAGGTGGTCTTGTTTAGCCTACCACGTCCATTCTAATCTTGGTCATGTAAATGTTTTGATACATTGTTCAATGTCGATATCACGAATAAACATTTACACATCCGTATCATATTAAGTTTGTTAACGTTATTTAACTCTTACTCCAACCTATCCAACCTATCCAACGTCTTACAACCCCGCCTACATCTAAACATGTTATTACACATTATATTTTGTAATTATATAGATTATATAAATCATTTTAGACAAGGGTCATTGTCAAAATCTCAGATTGAATTACAGTAAATATGCCTAGATTTCCTGCCCTTTATCTTCACCGATACCTCAATTTTCTCGCTTTTTAAAAGGATCTATGAAAAGAAACTACTGCGCATAAAGCAAACACAATATAAAAAAAGAACATAAACGAAACTCAAGCATATGTCAAAAAAAAAAACTAAAATGAACAACTTAATTGTGTTTCTGATAATCTGTATGAAATGTCCTGTTGTTATTTTCTGTAAAATTCAACACGTAGACCGGTGTATATAATTGATAAACGACGACGACTCATGAAATTTTCCGCCTACAGTTAGGAAGCAGACTAGCAAATGTCAGGATACTTATTTATTCAATTTAAAAACTATAATCATGATATGACTATAAGTATGCTTGATATTACCCTCTTATATTGGGTTGTTTTAAATCCGTTAGAAAACTTAAAATGGTCGCACTACTATATGTATATATAAAATAACAAAAAACAAGACTTTCCGCCTGAGGAAGCCTGAGACGGTAGAAAGGCCTACCGGCAAAGTCTTGTTTTTGGGGGGATTATATATATATAGGTATTCATATCATCTAATAGACGACTTCCACTATGACCATCACTGCACCATTGAAACGTTCTTTTTAAGAAGGCCGAGGAGGTGTAGCGGTATAAGCTGCGGGTATTTCTGGCTAGGCGATTTGGTGCCGTAGATCGTGAGTTCGAGGCCCGGTGAGGGCACGAGTCATAAAATTGTCTTCCTTCGTCAATTGTGTTACTATGTTGTTATATATATATTATATATATACTTTAACGTTCGTAAGGACAGATTCCTTTTTCACATATATATATTGACTTGTTGGCAGAAATGTATACTTATTAAATATTAAATTTAAAAATGTGCTATTCATTTGAGTGTTACAATCCTCGCAATATTCCAGGGGATTGTATCTTGTGTTACATGACAAATCTACACCATTTTACATTACGCCATAACATAAGGCCTGGACCTTTTTTCCCTCTGATAAATTAATCGGTCAGCATGATGACACATGAAGCTTGAGAAGACTAGTTTTTGACCTGATAATTCCATCACCGTGACACCAGCTTCCGCTGGAAAGGCGTCACCTGCTAACAGAGGCGTTTACAAAATCGTGAAACGGCTTTAATTTGGTTAAGACGTGCATTTCATCACTCTCTGCTGATGCACAATATTTCATCCGGTTATCTTGTCATTGTCTCGGTACGGTCCCACTAAGATAGGTTAACAAACCCCTTCCCAAAGGAGTGCATTGCTATGAAGGTCACAATCTAGTATCCAATTGTTTTCTTTAATTACAGTCATCTAAATGAAAATATTAAGATTAACAAGTATGAATGAAATTATACAACGAAAATTTAAATGAAATACAGAACATGTTCAATATTTGTCACCGTAATTTGCTCGTTTTGCATATTAAAAATCAGTTAAAGGAGGTGTAGATATAAACTTATCAACAATCTAATTTCAGGTGATAACATCTTTGTCAACCCTAGGGTTGGAGCGTTAGCACGAGGGCAAAGCGTCTTGGGTGTTTCTAGAATTATTTCAATTGATTACAATCTTCATTTTCAATTATAACCCTTATTGACTGGTATCCGAGCGTAACTGTAACGCCTATTTATGTAAAATCTTCAGTTTATGATGAATGAAGGTAGTTAGTCATGAAGATGATGATAGTAAGATAAACTATCCACTTAGTGTTAGCTTTTATACATCTGATGGGAGTTTAATGTTGCCATGGG
Source organism: Pecten maximus (assembly GCF_902652985.1). NCBI lineage: Eukaryota > Metazoa > Mollusca > Bivalvia > Pectinida > Pectinidae > Pecten > Pecten maximus. The sequence goes on along the minus strand of NC_047023.1, from coordinate 20,240,975 downwards.
ACAGAAGATATATGTTGAGCTCTTCAATGTCCCCTAAATAAAATATATAGAAGAAAATGCCCGAATCTTCAAGAGACCAACTTAAAGTCGGCTTCTACGACATGCAGTGGGATACAATCAATCAATCAATAAAATATTTTATTATAGTGTCACATGTTAAAATATACACATATCAATTACAACTTTTCAAAATACATAAAACTATATCAACATCCAGCCATTACTGGCTTATGAGACACTTTGTGTCATTAAAACTATATTTCATTAAATACACAGGGACATGCATCTAAAAATATTACATAGACTAAAAGCATAGAATACTACAAATATACATGTACATTTGAATAGATAAGAAGACGCATTTTTTAAAAACACTCTTCTTCTACGAAGCATTAAAAATATTGTTTTACCTAATAAATACTGAATATCTGAATTATCCATTAATAAATTAAACTTGTTATTGATATCACATTCTTTAAAATTTTCGCAGACGCTTTCCATAGAATGAAAAAGATTAAGTCTTAGATCGCTGTACATAGGACATTCACACAAAAAGTGAATTTCATTTTCTACATTGTTTGTACAAAATACACAAAATCGTTCGTTTAAAGGAGTTTGAGGTATACTGAAACGACCAGCCTCGATCCTTAAAGGAGCACTTCCACAACGTAACTTGGTTAGAACGCTACGGTAAGGTCTAGGCATGTACTGTTTAGCATAATGTTCTGGTTTGCGGTCTTTCTTAAACTTCCGGTAAGTCCGTAACTTATTACCGTACACAAGACCACGATCGTTCCAAATTTGTCCGAACCAGTCACTTTCGTCTTTTTGTTGAACTTTAAGTTTAATGGCGTTTACAGTGTGATAAGTGGGTCTGACGGCAGATTCCAATAAGTTTTCGATACTGTATTTTTTCCCGAGTTTCACTACCCGCGCGTCCCACGAATCACGCCTTCGCATGGACCAGTTGTGAATCTTTCTTAGTAACTTGTCAGGGTTAGCAGACTTCACACGACAGTAGAACCTGAACACTTCAATCCTCTGTTTGCTAAGGGTAGACAACCAGCCCATGTCACCAATGACGCCGGCGTTTGACGTATTCTTTGTCGCTCCAAGAAACACCTTGATTGCTCTGTTTTGGACGTTGTTGATTTCTCTACGTTCAGCCTGACCCCAAATTGCAGAGCAATACAGTAGCACTGGCTGTACTAGACTTTCATAAAGTTTTGTGAATACAGAGTACGTCATTCCACCGGCACGGTAAAACTTTGAAATAAGAAGTCCAAGGGCTCGACTTGCAGATTTTGATAGTTCTTGCACTGCTAGCTTCATATCAGCATGTTCGTCAAACCAGAGGCCTAAATATTTATTTCGATCCATGCGTTCCAAAGAATGGCCGTTACAATTAAATGCATACTGGGTAGCAGGTAAGCTCCGAGGTCTAAAATGTACTATCTTTGTCTTCCCAGAATTCACGGATAACCGCCAGCGTGCGCACCATGATGACACTATGTTCAAAAGCGATTGTAACTTGTCTTCTGATGACGTCATTAGCACAATATCGTCAGCGTAAAAAAGACAACTCAGACTAACGCCGTCTATGTCGATTCCTTCACCAGAGGAGTTCAGCTCCTCAATTAAATCGTTTATATACAGCGCGAATAGCGTCGGTGAGGCTAAACATCCTTGTTTTACGCCACGGGACACAGATAGCCAATCCGTATGTAAGTTGTTAACACGTACGCAACAGGTGACGCCGTTATAAAGTGCGAACACAGCGTTATACAAGCGGGCCTTATTATAGGGTTCCCCAATATCCCCTAAACAGAAGAAATTAGAGAGACCACCCCGACTCAGCAAGGAGGGCCCAATTAGCCGCCTCTCACGACATGCTGTATATAGCATGCGTCCTAACAGGCCTAATAGAGGGCCGCGGTGGCGGAGTAGTTAAGGTGTCCCGACACTTTATCACTAGCCCTAAACCTCTGGGTTGCGAGTTCGAAACCTTCGTTGGACAGTTGCCAGGTACTGATAGTAGGCCGGTGGTTTTTCTCAGGGTACTCCGGCTTTCCTTCACCTCCAAAACCTGGCACGTCCTTAAATGACACTGGCTGTTAATATGGTGTTAAACAAAACAAACTATAGCATGCATCCTATCAGGAAAAGGGTACGGTCACAATTTTATATGTCAAGAACTTGCACGATTCCACACCTGAAGAAGTCACCATTCTCTACGACAAACACTTTTATCATTGTTTATGTTAAAATGATACAAACGGGAGAAATACTTATCGGATGGCACGCCATTAGGAAAATGAAGCTTGAGCTCATGATGGAACGACGGCTTACAAAGGTCGAGATGATTGCCTAATCGCAGGGACCTTCTGTCATATAGCAAATAAGTCATAAAGACGTTGTCATTGATTCCTGGTGGACGAGCTGACGTCAAGATTGCATTAGATTTTACCAATCGTATGATTTTTATACATTGGTAAGCTGATAGATATTAGTAGTGTTATCAGTTTCACCATTGGATGTAAGATATAAACAATCACAGATTGCCATGTACATTATATACACTACCTTACATTTAGTAGATGTATATGTCTGTTAACGTAACACTATTTTTTTTACGACCCACCGACAGTTTAAGTCATTTAGGGCCTATGAACCACTTGTGGCAAGGGCAAGCTTATTGACTGGAATGGCGGGTGTTCTTTATCCGATCTATACCTATTAATTATACAAAATGTATGTCATTATGAATTAGAGTCTTTGGCAGAAGTTGAGATCGGGGAGGGTTCATTTCGTACTCAATCTACATCTGTTTTGTTTCAGTGAGGAATTTATTTTGTTAACAATTATTGCTATCTTAAAGAAAGTTTTGCTAAATGTTAAAAAAACAGGTATGAACGATCCCACTTGAATTTCATCAAAAAATATACTTGAACAGGCTGCAATATATCATTATAACGTAGGTGTTGCACAATAACAAAAACAAAGGATTACATCAGGTGCCACACCACACAATGACAACACGGTTTACACACTGGATGTCACCAGGGGCATAATCTCGCACCGCGTTACCCATATATATCACGGGTCGTCCTAAATACCGCCAACGATCGTTAGTAAACAATGTGTCGATCCCTACATCGGGAATCCTGTCTACCGCAAAATATGGGAAAACTATATATCCATTATAGCGTGTATTATGGAAGAAGAAGAAGAAGAAGAAGAAGAAGAAGAAGAAGAAGAAGAAGAAGAAGAAGAAGAAGAAGAGAACTTCTCAAAACCTCAAATAAAATGCTATTGAATCATTAAGGTGGTCTATACAACCTGTGTATACAAGTCGAGTGGCAGAACGTGATAAAATTTAAAATAGTCTTGTAATACGAATTGCTATTTGAAATATCTGATCAAATCAATACGAAAACAAGATATATATGGACTAATAGAGCTCACATATAAAGACTGTTATTGCTTCGTTATACCAGTTATGGTACATCTACAAAACAATTAAATGTAACGGTTGACCTTAAAAGAACTGCACACGATATTGATTAAAATAATAAAAAGCTAAGATTTTTTATATGTTCAAAACACTACAAGAAAAGTGCAAATATATCAGTTTGCAGTATTTGTCACGGGAGAATTGCACTTTTATGTAAAACATTGACATTTCCCCGTCTTTTTGTTGTCGTGACAACTGCACTGTAGTTTGAAGAGATTAACATATCGGATAATCTGTCATTGCAGATTACATCATATCACAATAAAATGCTGCATTCTTTACAGTATTCACACAGGCTTCCGACAAATCCAGAGATACGAGCTCACACCCATGCCTTGACGTAGCTGTGGACAGGAGTTTCCGGGCTTTCTCGTGTTACTGATAGTACACAGACTGGTATTGTTGGTGTGATTGGAAACAGTTGTCATGACGACGACAGAAATGTGTCAGATTGGGGACGAATAAGTGCACGGGTGTGCGTTACTTTTACCAATATTACGTAATGATTCAAAATATTTGTTATCTATATTTTATCGTCTTCCGCGTACGGTATAAGGCCACACAAGTTCATGTACACGCCATTGAAAACTACGTACATGCATCAAGCCTTACGGCATAACATGCTTCATCCCTGTAGAAAGGGGATAGACACAATAAAACACGTTCTTCTGCACTTATTGATGATATATTAGGGTATTGGTTTTGTGTCCTACTTACACAGTCAACTGCACCCAGTTCAACATCTGGAGTTTTTAATTTTTCTCTTCTCACCGCACTACTATTGCTCTACTTAACCTGACCGTATTCCTACATCACCTTACTTTTTCACTTCCTACCTTGCCTTTTCACAACCTTGCCTTTTCACTACCTTACCTTGCTATTTTACTACCTTACCTTAGCTTTCACTACTCTTCTTCACTGTTTAACTACATTACCTTACCTTTCACTACCTTACCTTCTCTTTCACTACCTTACCTTTTCTTTCACTACCTTACCTTCTCTTTCACTACCTTACCTTCTCTTTCAATACCTTACCTTCTCCTTCACTACCTTACCTTTTCTTTCACTACCTTACCCTCTTTTTCACTACATTACCGCATCTTTCACTACCTTTTTTTCTTCTCTTTCTTCACCTTATCTTTTCTATCACTACCATACTTTCTCTTTCGCTACCTTACCTCTTAACACGTTTGACACCCATTGATATACATTGATCAGTTGTTATCACCCTCATTTTCAGGACTTGACATGACCTGGATTCACATAGCGGGTGTCGGTGATAAAACAAACAACACAATCCTTCCGGGACAATGTGTCTTGTTTTCCTTGAATTGTATAGGGATTTCGGCATACACCTATATTCTGTTCATATTTTGCCTAGTTATAATTATTTTGATTTTGAATAACGATTTTCTTTATATGTATTTATTATCTGATTCAAAACTATGTCGGATAAGAATTATCGATTTTTAGATTCCTCCGTTGGTGTTTAAAAGTAGAAAAAAAAAACATGGTCGTAGATTACAAGTTATATGGAACTTTAGTTAGAACTTATACAGGGTGTTTCAAAATATCTGATACTTTATAAATCCCGATAACTCATTTCATTTTAATAATAGGAAATAATATATATACCAAAGCAAAACACATTTTCTAAATTTTATATTCATATCTTACTGACCATTCTGAATAGCGTATTAAACATTTAACTATTGGTTAATAAAAGGTACCTTTTTATGCCAAGTGTTCTAAATGACGTCCAGTTTGGTCAGCGACCAGGTCAATTCTACGTCTAAAATTCTTAATTACTAATGAACATGTTTCAGTAGAAATTGCACTGATTTCTCTTCGGATAGCTTGCTCCAGGTCTACAGTGTTCTCAGGAGGTGGTACACTTATCCTTAAGGTACCCCCCAAAGTATATCCACTATCGTTATACATGGGAAGTTTGTATTACCTTCCATGATTGTTCTACTTACTTCTTCTTTATACATAACGATGGATTTCCTAATTCAGATATGCCATAATATCAATGACACCAGGACAATGTTAATAACATGCATACATGTAAAGACACCCATAATAAAAGATCTTAATGAGTTGACCCAAGCTCCAATCTAATCAGATATTGAAAATATAATATCAGGCATGTGTACATTACACGAGTCTTTGTTTATCTTTTATCATCCCTTAATTCTTCTTAAGTTCACATTTATTTTCTTCAACAATAAATCATATTTTATCCTACTTTGTGTGTTTGGAACCAACTCTTTGTTCCTATGTACATGTCGGCCGATTTAGATTTTCCTAACATCTTTACATGATTTCCATATGCCTTTCGACACGAACATCACTTAATATTCTCAGAAGGCTGAAATAACTGTATACTGTACTTTTATGTTTATTCTCATCATACATTAAGTGCTGTTCACCTGGTTCGGCTGACTTTGAATTAGTCACTTCTTTACTCATAGGTCAAATGCATCTACCTAATTCAGGTTTTTCCATTTTATTTTAAGATTTCAAGGCCTTTCCGAGAGTGCTCTTATCAACACTTGTTTGAAGATACATTCGATGAATACACATTGTGGTCTAATGTATGTCGGTGTTTAACACAGAATCAATAAACGGTATGACCTCACTCAGCGGGTGTAATCATTACAGGGCCAAAAATCACATACGTATTAGGTACGAGGAGGGAAGAATCTAAAAGTGAATATTTTCGTTATCAGTCATCTGTGCTGTAGTGTAGCTAAGAATACAATACCTTTGAATGATTACTACAATTCGATGACATACAACACCATGTTATTTGGTGATATTTTACATAAACTGTATATATATTTAATAGATTAATATCTCAATATAGTTTTAATTAATGTCTACAATCGTTCAAGATTGCTGGGTGGCACGCTCTAATGAAGTCTCCGGGTTTTTCATAAATCCGCATGCCAGATTTTAATTCTTCTGAATGGTGGTTCTGGTTCAGTATATGTATTTGTACTTTATATTATTCATAATTCAATTATTGTTTATTTGCATTTGCACGTTTATACCTACACTACAAAGCAGTTTAAAGGCAAAGCAACGTAGCAAACAACACATATATGAATGAATAATATCGATACAACCAAAGGGACCTGCGATTTTTTTACACTGAATATTGGAAAACGTGCTATACACTTTAGCAAAGGTCCAAATACTCATAGACTGTAACAGATTATCAGGTCCCCGTGAATACAAATACACGAACAGTACTATCTAGAAGATACAAAATGTAGCTATAATTTGTCAAGCCCGCTCTCCTCAGTTCGAGGAACCTTTAAAGATTAATCAAGAGTCCAGTATCAACTGGAGGTTATGGAAGGACAGGATTGACGTCAATAAGCTAACGTACATAAATGCTACCATTTTATTCCTGCAAATGGATAGAGATAACGTTTTACAATAATAGCAGTGTGTTTCGGTAATATGTTCACGTTAAACACTCGTTTAAAGTTCAATTCAGTACATTATCATAAAACGAAATTGGAAAGTCAGTATTTTTTTTTAATCTCTCATCTTCCATACAAAGATGTCTATTCTCATCTAGAAAACTGACCGAGTTTTAGGATGGTGGATGATTTTGAAACATTAATGAAAACCTATACAGGTAGGTCACGTCCAATTTTCAATTAAAGCATTCCTTTAAATACCTTTCATGTAGCGTGGCAAATAAAATCGAACTTTACATTGAAATACGTCCATAAAACTATGAATAACACTGCACCGCCGTTTTCATTGATGTAGGGACATTCTTCGGCTCAAATTGTGTGAATATCTATGCGTAATTTGCATAATTTACAGCACTTCGCTATGACTTGAACAAGATGGGTTTTGTGATAACGTCGTAAGAATCTGATTACAAAGAGGATGACACAACGAAATCGTGTCGTTAGGTGACTCTGCCTCAGACGCCCAGGGCCTAACGTATGTTTGGATACGTCTTTTTCTGTGGTAATGCTTTGTATACAGGTACTTTATGAACTGAAACATCGCGAGAACGACACAAACTACATGTTTGACATTGCAGGAGTTTTGTACTAAAATCTTAAATGATGTATTTCATTCGGAAAAGGCGCCACATTTACCGCAATCCGTTATCCCGGCCACAACTCAATTACCTATAAAGGCTCGGAACCAAGTAATGGGGGTGAAATGTGCCTATTAGATTTACGGCGGACAGTTTCTAAAATATTTCAATTTAATATATATCCTGAAAAGACTACATGGAAATATGTTATACATATTTAGAGTTATTTATAATATTCATATTTCTTTCACATGTTTAATGTATATTCAACGTTTTTGATGTTTCATGTGTAATTTCAATTAAAATTTGCTATCTATACTGCACATTGTAATTTTTGTTTTTTTTAATGGTAAGTTCGGCAAGTGTAAATTCTTTCATGGAATAATTTTTCAACACTATACTATGTTAAAGGCAAATTTTATCGATGCGAATTTAGTATAAAACGATGGAAAGATTAGATGAAAAGAAAATTTCAAAATGTATGCGGATAATGATAAAAAAATGCTTTTATCTCAGTAAATATCTAGCTCAATATAATTTCTTAAGCTGGCCGTGATTTTAAAATATAATTAGTATCCTTTTTAAAAGATTTTTTAAAATATTTTCGAAATCATGTTCTACCATAGCATTCTTGAATATCTGATATCACTGTTTTTAAACATGATATAATCTGTGACGATTCTGCATGTCATTATTTCAAATGTATATACGTTAAAATGCATATATCGCTTCACATATTCATTATGGCAAATAATTACAATGATTCACGGTAAAATCATTAAATGGAAAGTATCCAGTTTTATTTCTAACTCGATGGTCTTTATCAACAAAAGATTTTTTCTTTGAGCACGGAGTCATTAACTTGTCTTTATACGGTTTTGTATAAACCTTCATTGCATGTCAATATCACATTAATTTCAACCAATGGTCTCGGTATTTTAATTGCATGATTTTGCATTTAAATTGGAGTGTTTTAGTAGGAAACTGATCTTCTCCGTAGTTATAAAGATTCACTGAATAACAGAAACGTTCCATAAATAGCTAACCGAATCGTTACGGTACGTGTAAAGAGGTTTGATGAGGTATATTTCCGCTAATCTGTTCAATGAGATTCCATGAATTTTGTTAAATGACCTTGAGTTCGAGTCGTGTAGTCTATATTAAGTAACACTTAAATTGCTTACATCAGAAATGAGAAAAAAAACGAAAGATATAATCTTGATAACACGGAAATTGAATGAAACGAAACCAAAAGTATGTTTAGCTTAAAGAAATAGCCTAGGTATGAATCAGACACTGACAGCACACGGGAAACTCTCGTTAATAAACGTCAACTTATCTTACAGCTTTGTAAACTTGGTATAACATTGAAATAAAGAATTATAGAATGTTTCTCGATGATATAGTAAAGTATGCGTTCGATCGTTTGGTTCATTATTCATCCATGTATTGACAACACAAAGTGGTGTAAACTGATTGTAAAAGATGTTCATGACTGGACACGTGATCATTTTCTGAAAGATGCTAATTACAGTGACCTTATACCTTAACCTTAGCAATATTGGCAACGCCTAGTGTCTGATTCATATATTCAATACCACAAATGTTGTATTGTCTTGTATATTGTATATACAGATAAAGAATAATTACACATTAATTGGGTACCAAATTGATTTCAAAAAGTGACCATTATCTGTCGATATTAATTTACATGTAATACAAGGCATTACATATAGTACGTGATGTCTGGATACACGTGTAACTGAATGATAGCCTCGCTGTATAATTGGTGTATTGTAATACAAAGATATCACCCCTATACAATTAGTGTATTGTAATACAAAGATATCACCCCTATACAATTAGTGCCTTGTAATACAAAGATAGCACCCCTATACAATTAGTGTATTGTAATACAAAGATAGCACCCCTGTACATTGGTGTATTGTAATACAAAAATAGCACCCCTGTACAATTGGTGTATTGTAATACAAAGATAGCACCCCTGCACAATTGGTGTATTGTAATACAAAGATAGCACCACTGTACAATTAGTGTATTGTAATACAAAGATAGCACCCCTGTGCAATTGGTGTATTGTAGTACAAAGATAGCACCACTGTACAATTGGTGTATTGTAATACAAAGATAGCACCCCTGTACAATCGGTGTATTGTAATACAAAGATAGCACCCCTGTACAATCGGTGTATTGTATTACAAAGATAGCACCACTGTACAATTAGTGTATTGTAATACAAAGATAGCACCCCTGCACAATTGGTGTATTGTAATACAAAGATAGCACCCCTGCACAATTGGTGTATTGTAATACAAAGATAGCACCACTGTACAATTAGTGTATTGTAATACAAAGATAGCACCCCTGTACAATTGGTGTATTGTAATACAAAGATAGCACCACTGTACAATTGGTGTATTGTAATACAAAGATAGCATCCCTGTACAATTGGTGTATTGTAATACAAAGATAGCACCCCTGTACAATTGGTGTATTGTAATACAAAGATAGCACCCCTGTGCAATTGGTGTATTGTAATACAAAGATAGAACCCCTGTGTAATTGGTGTATTGTAATACAAAGATAGCACCCCTGTGCAATTGGTGTATTGTAATACAAAGATAGCACCCCTGTGCAATTGGTGTATTGTAATACAAAGATAGCACCCCTGTACAATTAGTGTATTGTAATACAAAGATAGCACCCCTGTACAATTGGTGTATTGTAATACAAAGATAGCACCCAGGTACAATCGGTGTATTGTAATACAAAGATAGTACCCAGGTACAATTAGTGTATTGTAATACAAAGATAGCACCCCTGTACAATCGGTGTATTGTAATACAAAGATAGCACCCCTGTACAATTAGTGTATTGTAATACAAAGATAGCACCCCTGTACATTGGTGTATTGTAATACAAAAATAGCACCCCTGTACAATTGGTGTATTGTAATACAAAGATAGCACCCCTGTACAATTGGTGTATTGTAATACAAAGATAGCACCCCTGTACAATTGGTGTATTGTAATACAAAGATAGCACCCCTCTACAATTGGTGTATTGTAATACAAAGATAGCACCCCTGTACAAGTGGTGTATTGAGATTTCTACTTTTCCCATGGTTTACTACCTAGGCTCAGATGGCAGACGTGAAACACGTGACGTTTTTTATAGTCAAAATGTCATTTTTTTCCAGTAATGTTTCCATTGTTGGCAGTAGACCAAATGTTATTATATAGTCTTATGATGAATTGTTTACACAAAGAAATATGTAAAGTAACCATGACGCATATGTAAATTTAAATTTAAATTTAATAAATTAAAAGGATGGGACATAAGACAAAGTCTCTGTAAGCCTCCTCCATATAACTGCGGTATGATACAGTTAATGGAATTATCAAAACTATATAATACATAAAGAGTATCGCTATGTCCTCTTCAGACTAGAGAATTTAGTGTCAATAATGTACTCTGATATACATTGTAATAAAATGCGTTTATGTTCTTCATAGCATTCATATCATCTATTAAAGGGACTATTACCTTAGATTTCAACGTCAGGAATTGTAGAATTCGGCCTATGAATAATAAGATATAGCAATAATTAAGCGATACACGCGCCTACACCTTCAACTTTGTTGTTTGTTCTTTATTTTTTATATATCTATCATAAATGGTTGCAGTGACTTTTAATTTTTCTAATTAACAGAAAGTGTTAGTTTTGTAACATACTCATAGAAAAAATAACGTTTTATATCCTTTTCTCATAGTGTTTTCTAACCATATAGTCCCTTTAAGTAACGAGAATATCTATACGTGTACTTACACTTATTCTCCCAGCAACAAGTGTTCATATGAATAATTTTTAACATCTGGTTTGTGGAAATCCCAAACGCACGGAAGAAGTCACACTTACACTGATATAATAAGCAAAATGAATTACTCACTTCGAAATATGTCGCATTTGAAATCTAGAAAATTGTTTACTTCCTCATGGCTATACTATGCTATACAATGTTGTCAGTTATAGCTATGAAAGGAAAATAATTTTAAATTTATGTATCGATAACACTATTATGTAAACCAGGGATACAATAAATCCAAGGTAGGGAAAGAAAAGAATTGATATCTTTTCCATTACGTCATTAGTAAACTTCAGCTTTGTAGAGAAACATGTCATATACAAATGTCACCACTGACAATACGATTACGTCATCACTCACAATACGATTACGTCATCACTTAAAGAGCGATACCGTCTTAAGAGTCGACCTACATGTAACTACTTGAAAGCGGAAATGTCTACAGTTTTATTTTAAAGATTTGCATGGGCATAATTTAGAAAAGTGTAATCCTCGGGTAGGGCTATGTACATTTGTACCAGTGATATTATATTACCTTCAAAACATAATCGTAAATAAAGGGGAATTCGCCTTGTTCTCTTTGAATTTGTACGATTGCGGTGGAAGAGTCCTATATGACGAGCCTGCTAGATAAATACGAATAAACTTTATTGCGTCTTTACGAAAATACTGTACGACTTTAATTTATGTCTTTCACTATGTTGGGGGGATATCCGTCTATCCATTTGTAGCCAGCTATGTAAATATGAGCACACTTTATTGCAAACTCATAAAACACTGTATGATATTATCTCATGTGACTGTAGGGGACTTCACACCGCAAAAACTACCCAAAAACAGCACGTTCATGCTCTCCAAAGTTTGACGTTCGCAACATATATTAAAATGTTTTAACAGAGGAAGATATAAATAAATTAAATGGTTCGTTTTATTATCATATATGACTAGAATGCTAGGCGAATTTTAATAGGAACATTATCCTCTTAGAGCCTGTTAATATCTTGACTGTTGAGATGGATTGTCTCTCGGGGACAGAAGCGATTTTTGTTTGTTCGTCTGGTGAACAGCAAGCAATTATATTTATATTGTTCAAGCATTTGATGCATCTAGACTTTTTTTTTACATCCCCTTTAACAGGCGTTCTTCTTCTTCTTCTTCTTCTTCTTCTTCTTCTTCTTCTTCTTCTTCTTCTGATCCTGCTGATTCATATTAAGAAATACATTTTTCATGGCCGTATATATCATAGTATGACACCCAGATTTGTTCTATTTATCTACCGCTTATCTGCAGGATCTTAAATATGCGGATATGTCTGTCTTTGAATTTATCAACCAATCAGATCTGGGGGCCTATTTCCTGGTATGAGAATCACTAGACGACTGGAACCTCTTTATTCTGTGAAGGAGGGGGGGGGGGGGGGGGGGGGGAGCGGTGAATTCCGACATACGAAATCGTAATTCTAACTTATTGATGGATATTTCCTGAATGAATATTATCAAAATTGGCTTTAGGAAAGGAAAGAATTTGGTTTGGTTTGGTTTTATTTGTTTAATGTCCTATCAACATCCAAGATTATTTAAAGACGGCCTCCCGTGCGTGCGACATGCATGAGTTTGGTAAGTGCGTATGTGTGTTTTGGAAGGCTGCCGTATGTTTGTGTTTGGTCTCATTGTGATAGGTCGGAACTTTTGCCGATTTATAGTGCTACCTCACTGAAACATACTCCCGAAGACACCCAGCAGGACACCCCACCCGGTCACATTATACTGATAACGGGCGAACCAGTCGTCCTACTCCTAATATGCTGAGCGCTAAACAGGAGTAGCAACTACCATTTTTAAAGACTCATGATTGTCTCGGCCAGGGGATAGAACCCAGAACCATCCTTACAGGGGCGAATGCTCAACAAAAGGCCAAAAGTGAGACATTATCAATGGAGACATTAGGAAGAAGAAAGTTGATAAGAAAGAAGAGAAAGATAAGATCCCAAATTTAGTCGCCTCTTACGATCATGCAATGGGAGCAGCAGGTACAATTTCTTTGAAGTAAGGAAAATAACTTTAACTACACTAATAAAGATCCAAATATTGAAATTGATGCAACTGAATGAGTTTGGTTACTATATTGTCTACAATCTAAGAGTACGAAAACAAACCCCGAATTCTACAATGATAATCACATCAGTCTCCTCTTCTACACCTAATCTCCAACCTACAGGACTGTACTGTTGTGTCATGTCGATTGAGTGCGTGAACATTGTCTTTAATTGAACATGTTATGTTAGATATTTCGTTCTTATTGTTTTTTTTGTTTTTATTAACAATACGTATTGTGTACTTATCTAAAAATAGAGGAGCAAGCTCAAAAGTGTCTTATCAAAAGCAAACAATGCTTCCGCTTTGAAACAGAATGCATGGAAAGGGAGATAACTATTATTATAAAATCCGCCCGTGTATCTGCTCTATTTCATATATATATTATTTTTCGTTGTGTTTGTGATGTAGTTTTCTATTGTATTACTGTGTATTTGAATACAAGAAAAGGGCCAACTGGTGAACAATTCATTTCAGTTTCTTTTTTTAACAATTCAATGCTAGATTTATTGATGAAAAAATAGAAACAATTTCACAAATAAGATATTCTTTAATTCTATCGTATTAGGTCGATCCAATAATCGTTTATCATTAAGATATTTTTTGAAAACTATTCATAAAAAGTGATATAGGAATGAGGAATTTCAACAGAGTGAGAGAGATTATAATGTAATAAAATAATAACGCTTTCAGACAAATTATAATGGCAGTCGCCGAGTATCAGTATGACGTGGACATCGGCGAGTTATAATGCAACCAGTCTGTTCGAAGGGAGATAACCGCGTCTATGCTGCAGGTGGTGGCGTGGGTTCCTCTTCTATCGCTATAGTAAAGAAGTAATACATCATTGACCTTATTTTAAAGGTGAAAGTGTAATTGTATAGAATGTCTCAATTGGTATATTATCCATGGCTTATTTGTGTCTTTGTCTATCCAATATGGCCTTCATATTATATAACCCTTACCTCGATGGTATAATTTGATGTTACTATTTATTAAATCGTATCTGTTGGTTTAGGTATATCTTTTCCCCGATAAATGTTATTATTAAAGCAATACTAATATACATACTGTTGTTTATATATAATGAAGTCATTTCAGCAAATGTGTATTGGCATAATGAAAATTGTACTTACTGTCACAAAGCATATCGGAGAAGGAACCCTGGATGTTGTCAAGATTTTTGTGTGTCGACGCAGTGACTAGATGTTCCTCTGGTGGACTGTCAAGGACATCGACAAGGTCATTAAGGTCAATGTCGTCGCCAATGGCAACAACAAAAACTTCTATGCCCTCTGACCTTGCCTGAACAATTTCTTCAATGACTCGGTTGAGATCAGATGTACTATCGTCTATAAAAATGACAGCTATTTTTCTCGCATTTTCTCGACCGCCGTATGCTGCTGCATATCCTGTATCCTTCATATCGTGCAAGATGTCTCTAGTTCCCCCCGTGGCGTTTTGCAAATCAGAAACAAAATCATCTTTTGACTTGTATTCATTTAGATGTATGTCCTTCTCGTTGCATATTCCCCGGAACAGTCCTGCTTGCATAGTCCCGTCATCCATGTTACCAAAGTAACCTGTGACATTAGCGATCATGTTCCGGACATGCGCTGATCGGTACGTGCCCATCGCAGCTGATTCAAAACCAAACATGACATCGGTCGGACGTCGTGCAGCACAGTAAGGCAGAACCTTTTCCGGTGTTACTGTTAAGAAATGAAATTAGACTCATTAAACTAAACGAGAAATTCAGGAAATGTGCAGCTTGGCAATCAAGTGAAGTAGGAACAATCATTAGAAATGTATAAATATATGTACGTCATGACCACGGAACAGAACCAAGAACTTTTCTGAAAAGGACGTCGCGCAACTGAAGGCCAAAAGTGAGCCAGTGACAACCGTAGCGTAAAGAAGAAAGTTGTTTCGAATGAAGAGATCGAAAATTTAGTTGGCCCTTACAAAGAATGCAATGAGAGCAACAGCTACATTTCCCAAGCCCTACTTCCACGTCATACCTCGATATGTACAACGCTTAGTCTAGCTAGAAATGACAAATTACGTGATAAAACATATAACAGGAGATCGCTGGGTTTGATGATCCCAACGTCACAGCAAATAAGGTAATAATGTCTGTTTTAATGATAATAAGGACGAGACGTGTAGCTCGAACCTGTATTTCGGGATAATGGCAGTGCTTAATTACTCACAACAAGGTTATTTTGTACATTAATTAGGGATTGAAATGTTGTAGAAGGAAGTTATCAATAAATGTTTTTTGAAATCGATAACTCTCTGCCTGGCGACAAAAACAAATTCAATATGCCATTCACTGCATGTTTTTAAATGATCTGATTGTTCACAAAGGGATATTAGATATGTAAAAAAAAGCATTAATTATTAACAATACATTAACAAAACTGGGTTTCATGACTTGTATGTATGCAGTTTTTCGTCAACATTTGAGTAGTAAACAAAGAATGCTATTTTAAATTATATATTTTTATATATTTAAACAATAAATGGAATAAGTGCTGGACATGAGAGATAGTTGTATGACATAATCGGTCATCAGATGTCACACTCTTAGACATGAGTGGCCAAAATATTTTTTTCTGTAACGTGAAAGATTTCATATGATCAATGATTGCTTACTACACTATTTTACTCTCAAACATACTGGGTATTGCTAAAGCAATACATGTCACCTACCGGCCCCTGCTAAAATTAAAAATCAGAAACAGTGAACTTGCCCTTGACCCCAAACCCCTTAAACATGAATGTGCCCGAGATATTAAGGTCTTTTATCATTGAATGAAGTTTGACAAAATCCACCAAGGGATGAAGCCACTAGAACGCTGGCAAACTTTGGCATTAAGTACATAAGGATTATGTACAATGTACAAGCCAGACAGAGAGGAAACCTATAGTCCCCCGATTTCACCGGTAGGGGACTTATTACAACAATGACCAAATATATATTTTAATTATCGTTCATGCAATCTTTTTCGTGTTCTGTCTTTTTCTCTTTTTCATAATTATTTTTAGTACATGCATATATTGTGTGAAGTCGGAAATACCTTAATTGTCAGGTTTTTTTATCAGTGCCTCAACTTATATCGATGTGCGTTTTACAGACAAGTTTGAAGCACTTCATCTCGAATTATATACATTGTGATATCATTGAAATATGTTAAGGAGATAAAAACATCTGTGCAACAATTTTGAAATTTATATTTTAAACTTCTATTTGATTTTAGTCATTTTTAAATAAACACAATACACTTACCTCTGCATGCTTTATAAGCCAACGCTCCTCGGATTTCATTCAGAACTTCAAACCCAGCAACAGAGAATACAAACTGTTTGGATGGTTCACTTCCGATTTTTCGGAGTTCGCTCATTTTCGGCTTCTTACCGATGCCAACAGCGAAAACGAACACGCCGGTCTTCTTTAAGAGTTCAGCTTGTTTAGCTGTCTCCTTCACATTGAAAGACACGCCATCTGTTAAAACAACAGCTATTTTGGTGACGTTCTTTCGCGCACGCGGGAATTCTCTCGTGCGGAGTTTCCGGAGTGCAGTTCCCGTATGGGTAGATCCATATAGGTGCGGAATGCGTCCAATAGCTCTTTGTAGGTCATTTGTGTTGTTGTACTGGTTGAAGCGCATGACCCGATAGTACCGGTCGGAGAACAGAGCTAGTCCTATTCTCATTTTCGTAGGACCTATCGGGAACAGTTGTACAATGTTCTTTAGGAATTCACGTTGCATCCGGAAATGCTTGATCCATATGCTTGTGGAGCTGTCTACCAGAAAAAAGATGTCCGCCGGGTTACCATCGCACCCTGAAATAGTATCGACACGCATGGATAAATCCTAATATCGAAACGAAAGCTACAATATATAATGTACGATGGAAACTGCTGGGGAAAGGCTTTATACCCTCGTGAAAAAGCCAGGAGCGAGATCAAATCGTCAGCGGGAGGCTTGATAAGAAACGTAATTAGTATTTACGAAGCCAGGTGATATGAAGGTCGAAATGCAGCATTAACACCTGGTATGTCAACAGATTGTAGTACCTATTGATAGCCGGTATCAATTCTCTACATATATAATGATTTATAATAATTATACTAAATGGTATTTTGTCGGGGATATTTTATGAAAATAATATTTTACAGAATCCTCGTGAAATATGAAAAGTATATATCTAAACTTTTAGATAATCTATATTTTAGGATCTCTTTTGTAGTGAAGCGCCTGGAAAGGATGAATTACATATTAATTCACATCTACATATTATAATTATTTAAAGGTACATGCATTAAGTAATCTACAGATACGTCGCAAGTAGTTTACAAACACAAACTACAGGCAAATTACAAATATTTAAGATTTAACAAAATATTTAAACATTTACATTTACTTAACATGTCACAAAGTAATGTCCGTCGAAAGTATCAATGAAAAAATGTCAACTTACAGACATACTCGTCTTCGTCGATGATAATGGAGCTGGCTTCTGAAACCTGTTAAATGATATATATATTATAACATATCTTGTTACCATGCGTGCAACCGTAACGTGAAAAATGAACATTGAATTTATATATACCCTTTTAAATTAAATTCCCTTAATCGCAATAAGCTTTTCAAATACTGATATGAAATTTTTGGAAATACAATACAATCTTATTTAACAGCGTTAAATCAAAATAAAGATGATTTTTATGTTTAAAAACAAATACCATCAGAAGTAGCAATACATATCCAATCATGTTGTCTCTGGAAGCTGTGCAACAATATTTAAATGAAGGCGACACAATCTATATAAGTAGATATACCAGACTAGTGCACGGCTAATTAACTTCCAGCCCCTCCCTTCGTCACTCGGTGTTGTTTTTTTAGGTTTCGTATGTACCAATACACACTCAGTATGTCAATGTGATCGTCTCGAATGTCAAAGGATTCGAGACACACAACTAGCTAACTCTTTAAACTGAATTTAGATAAAAGTACAACATTCCCCCTTCTTGTCCTTCTAGAAGGATTGTAGAAACAAGATATTAGATACAGGCATGATATATAACTCATTGATGTTAGAGGCCAATAATGTGGAAATCAAGAAAAGTTCAGGAAATCAAACTCGGTCTAAAAATCCCATCATAAAGAAAATAATACATGCTTACCTTATAAATATAAATCAATCATGTTCATCTTTTTCTTTTCTTTTTAATATTTATATATTTGATACTTTGTAAATAATACAAAGTGCGTATGTATGCTTTCAACGGTGCCACTGTTAATAAGAACTTTAACGTGGTATACCAGGTAACCTGGAGACTACATAATCACCAATGGTGTGATATACACAGGTCGGAATCGTGCCTCTTGCTATTGGTTTGAAAATGAATAAAGCTAATGCTTAACAATTAACAAAACTGTATCACAAATTATTTTCGTCGTTCTAGGATTCTTTGTTTTCTACAGGGATCTAAACGTATTAAAATGTACAGCAGAGCATAATTACTGCATAATTGAATTGATTTGCTAAATCTTAGACTTATCGAGATTTAGAGAACCCGCTTACGTACCAATATTCTAAACCGTTGGCACTTTTCATCATAATGTATTCGGTGTATATACAAGACTCGTAACTAGCTATATTCGGGGCTATAACATAACCGAGAAAAGTTGAAATGAAAAGTTAAAAGGAAGTGTGTTACGAAATATACAAGAGATTTGTGGTATGGGACCATTATTGTTGTGTTCAATGTCTGTATTAAACCATGCTAAATGAGAAATCATTTTAAATTAATACGAAAATCATATATAAGATAGTGAAATATTTGACATTATCAATAAAAATGCCACACACATTATAATACTACACTTGTCTCGATCGATGAAAACAAGAACACTTTTGCCAGAATTGTTTCTCGCCAAATATTTAAAAAAAAAAATGTCCAAATGATGTTTGCGTCGATGGTTACAACTATATGCATACAATTGATCTTTGTCTTATAAAAGGTTCGACGGGAGCTATAATGTAAGAGAAGTATGGTTGTTATCTACACAAATACCACTAATTACGTGTAACATTTGCCAATTGGAACTCATGCATATTTACATGCAAATGACAAAAGCATTTGTCGTGAATCAATATGGCACACTGCCATGTAGACATCAGAAGTAATGTCACTGAGTTTGGAATTGTCATTACATTGTTATTATAAGTTGTGCAAACAATGTGGGTATATTTTTTCTCGACAACAACACTTTTATTTAGAGGTAATGATACCCTCATTACACGGTCTAGTGACATATGCATATTATCATAAGTATATGATTATAAGATTTACTGACTGTGCAGACATAGTTCTGATCTAGTGATTATGATTACAATGAGACAAATCAACAGCTACTAGCATCGCTGGTTTCCGACTTGTATAGGAGTTGAAATATGTAATCCAAATCATATTCCCTACTGCACAATGTTTAGTAAGTCAGTAGACATAATGCCAAGAATTTCATTTTACCAGTACAGATATTCTCTAACAGAAAAACACGTGTGATCGGCACTTTCTCAAATATCATTAAGTTCAAGGTCAAATCTGATCGTTTTTTCCATTTGTATTTATGACTAGAATGAAGTGGGTGTCAAACGTTGCGAGATGCTTACGTAAGACCTTTCCTAAAAAGATTTGCGAAATTACAATCTTAGATGCAATTTACAAACCATAATGGCTCTTCTAAGATTGAAGCACTTAAATAATGGAAAAGACATTTTTTATATACACTTATGTAATGTTTTTACATGACAAGGGCTTTTAAGAAGCATCGCTGAAAATAACTCTAGCAGGGTTATCGTTAATGCAATTGCTACAGAAATTGTGAAATTATTGCCATTAATGCTAAATTTGAAGAAACGATGTAACTGCATTGTCTGCATAACTTATGAAGTTTGAGGAGTGTTACATCCACGCAGCAGTTAGGGCCATATCAGGACATGTGACAAGGAGACACCAGCAGTCACGGCAATATCAAGACATGTGACAAAAGACACCAGCAGTCACGGCAATATCAGGGCAGTTGACAAGGAGACACCAACAGTCACGGCCATATCAGGACAGGTGACAAGGAGACACCAACAGTCACAGCAATATCAGGACAGGTGACAAGGAGACACCAACAGTCACGGCCTTATCAGGACATGTGACAAGGAGACACCAACAGTCACGGTCATATCAGGACATGTGACAAGGAGACACCAACAGTCACGGTCATATCAGGACATGTGACAAGGAGACACCAACAGTCACGGCCATATCAGGACGGGTGACAAGGAGACGCCAGCAGTCACGGCTATATCAGGACATGTGACAAGGAGACGCCAGTAGTCACGGACATATAAGCACATGTGACAAGGAGACACCAACAGTCACGGCTATATCAGGACATGTGACAAGGATTCACCGAACAGTCATGGCTATATCAGGACATGTGACAAGGAGACGCCAACAGTCACGGCCATATCAGGACATGTGACGAGACACCAACAGTCACGGTCATATCAGGACATGTGACAAGGAGACACCAACAGTCACGGCCATATCAGGACGGGTGACAAGGAGACGCCAGCAGTCACGGCTATATCAGGACATGTGACAAGGAGACACCAACAGTCACGGCAATATCAGGACAGGTGACAAGGAGACACCAACAGTCACGGCCATATCAGGACATGTGACAAGGAGACACCAACAGTCACGGCCATATCAGGACGGGTGACAAGGAGACACCAACAGCCAGGGTCATATCAGGACATGTGACAAGGAGACACCAACAGTCACGGCCATATCAGGACGGGTGACAAGGAGACGCCAGCAGTCACGGCTATATCAGGACATGTGACAAGGAGACACCAACAGTCACGGCAATATCAGGACAGGTGACAAGGAGACACCAACAGTCACGGCCATATCAGGACGGGTGACAAGGAGACACCAACAGCCAGGTCATATGAGGATAGGTGACAAGAAGACAACAACAATCAGGGTCATGTGAGGACAAGTGACAATGAGACACCAACAGTCAGGGTCATATCAGAACAGGTGAAAAACAGTAAGGGTCAAAAGAGTACCGTTGACAAGGAGACAACAATAAAAGAAATACAGAGAGAGGGGGACCGAGAGAGGGGGACAAACAGACAGACACAAACACACACACACACACACACAGAGACAGACAAGAAAGGAAACAAACAAGAAGGAAAGTGCAATATAGATTTGTCGAGTGTTGCAATGAGGGTAGCAGATTTATCCGATGTCACCTGAGTAGAATGCAAAACCTCGAATCTGGAATGATCCCACTATTCATCACTTCCGTTATTAAGATGCTCCTTTCAGGGGATCTCGAATATCACCTGAACACAATACATTGGGAATCTAAAGAACTCTCATCACGAGGGAAATTATGAATGAAGAAGATTGCATTCATAATGTAATAAATCAATTTGGTTGTAAATTATGAAGTTTAGAAAAAGGTGCAGACATACCAAACTAACCCTGCTTGTCCTTCGTGAGACTGACACATGTTTTCAATAACAGTCATAGCTCCTAAACATGCCTTTCTGTATCGTACACCATCCCTGGCGAGTTCCAATATAGCCTAAACAATGACAGACAGAATGGGGAACCCCTTAGTGAATTAGTCACGATTCTAACAGAAGAGTGATGCAGGCATTTCACAAACAGCTATTTATACTTTTCTTGTCTGTACAACCAATAAAACAATCACACTATATTTCCATATTACTTTTCATGTTACAAGTAGTGGTTCCCTTGCATTTATTTTAGTAATAATTGCATCAGATCTTTTAAGATATTTTCGGATTTCCAAGGTATTAACACTATACTGTCAAATTAAGTTGGGTTTTTTTCTTTAAGTTCGAATGCATTTAATCGTACATATACCAAGGTACAACAAATCTTCGTTTCTTTCTTGAGTTCCCTTTTTATCGCGAGTTATTGAGAATAGGGTGTATAGTTGCTTTGAATAAATACGCAATATCATTACAAGTGTTCTTTTATATATCTTGGGAATATGAAGACGCAAACAAAAATGTACGTTAAAAACTACTAGGTATCAATAGGAAAATATTGATTAAACATTGATTGTTTTTTAATGTTTCTGTCGTACTTTCAGTGTAAAAGTGGAGACTATAAGAGTACCTTACCAGCTGAGACTAGCGGGAATTTCCCTTTAGACTAGCTTTAGGGGTTTTGTCTTGAGAGAAGAGAGGTCGCTAGTTCCATGCTATTTTTTATTTCTCCTCCCTCTTTCATCAATATATATGTTCAACCATTACATGAAGAAATCGTACATCACCTCGATTCTCACTTTGGGGACATAACATATATTTGACCTTGATTGATTCATAATCATGGTGTTTGATACATTTCACTGCATCCGTAGGTAATCCAGCTATTACAACATATTAAGACTGTAAAAAGACAAAAACAATAATAACACATTGTATATGTTAATGGATCATTATCACACCAATTTACTCTCGCAAAAATGATTTCTCCCTCTACATAGGTTCCACTCCCTTTTACATTCAGATTTAATATACCCACGATTATATCTACCAAAAATACACACTGCTTGTATTGCCAAAATCGTGTTCTACACATATTCTCTTGATTAAGACAGATTTTAAAAGGGGCAAGTATTTTTTTATGAATATGCCTTCATTCATTCCAAAAGCCTGATGTTTCATGTGGAGGAAATGTTCAGTTTACTACCACAGTATACATATGTTAAACGTAATACCATCGGGGCGCCCCACGTGCCGGAAAGCGATAGTGGAAATAACATATTACGGAAGAATGTCGTTATGATGGCCTTGTGCAGTTAACACATTCATACACACATTGTTTTTCTGTAGATGTTAGCTGTGATCCTTGACATCTTGACTCTTTACTCATATGCATACTTTAGAATACGTCGTAGCCTCGTTCTGAATATTTCTCCTCCGTTCAGGAAGGAGCGTCACAGCATTGTTGACCCGGAAGGTCAAGCCATATTTGAACATGTTATGAATAAGTTGGTAAACAAACGCGTAAATTTGCATACCTTGTATCTTAAAATACGCCCTGTGTTTCCGGGGGTGGTTAAAGCATGAAGTCATCAATGTGTATATAAGTCTCTTGTATTCTTCAGATGTCAGCAAACCTGAAAATATTCTCAGAGAAGCTGAAACAGTTCTTCACATTGATTCATATTTACAATAGATTCTATCCGGTTAAGATTCAACATGACGAACGTAATTCTACTAACAGCATTGGTAAGCATACATTAGAAGTCTATACGTTCTAATTTATATTAGAGTAACTAATTCTCGGACTAGAATCGTACACTCTTTATTGAATTATAGTGTATAGACCTTGTTAATGTCACTTGATGGTCCGTATTACTTTGTATTTCAGATGTACACGGTAACATTTGCTGCTCCAGCGCAACTACAGTCTAAAGAGGACGTTTTTATTTGTAAGTGATCATGAGTAAATATCACAAATTGTGCTATTATGCATTATTGGCAAACATTTTTTCAAAATTTGTTATCATATCACCTATTGATAAGTCATCAAATTCGTTAAATTTTCGTTTAAAAGAAAACCAATCACCATGTAGAGAACTGATATTTTATACATATATATTGTCGTACAATGTTTTGAGCATCTTACATATTGCATTTAGTATATATATCACAGTGTTAATTCAGTGAAATAAATATACATTTTCGCTACATTAAACGATAGTTATAAAACCACTTCATTTGTCATTTTATTTTCCAGTATGTGATGGAAGTCCTGCAGATATTTTCTTCCTGCTGGACAGTTCCTCTAGTATCTGGGAAGAAGACTATAAAAAACAGCTTAAATTTATCCAGACGATTGTCGACTACTTCCCGGTATCATCTACAGCCACACGATTTGGAGTTGGTGTGTTCGCCGACCGTTACAAACAAGTGATTGACTTCGATGGTTTTGACAATTCTGACGACCTCAAAATCGCTATCGGTGAGATTAAAAAAGGTCTCGGAGACACTCAGACTGGTCGTGCCCTTAGACAAGTCAGGAAGCAGGCCTTTAGCCAGGCTAGGCCGGAGTTGGACATGTGTTAGTTGTGCTGACGGACGGAGTGTCAAGAAATACCAGGGAGACCAGAAAAGAAGCTGCCATTCTGAAGGCACAGGGCATCCATGTCTTCGCTATTGGGATAGGGAAGGCTTCAGATACGAAAGAGCTTGAGGCTATTGGCAGTGAGCCAAAGGAGACATACGTACAAAAAGTAGCAGATTTCAACGTTTTGAATAAAATACGCACAAGACTAGCCTTCCAAGTTTGCAAAGGTAAGCAATCACGTTATCATTATTGTCTACTTGTTTTTTAAACCTCAGTTTACTTCGTTTTTTTTATTTTTTCCTTTTATCTCTTCCCGACTACACTTAAGATTACTTTGATATTGTTATTCAGCCAGAATCAAATACAGATCTTAATAAAACGGTGGAATTTGTGCTATCTTTATAATTTCGAGTTATTGATACGTGTATATGCTATCCAAGATCCATTTTTATCAAAGATAGGCTCAGTTGTCTTAAAGCGATATTTCACTCCATTGTCATATTATATTAATATACAAATTATGTTTATTGAAGCACCCCGACCTGAGCCCTACTGCAGCGCTGGTATGAACACCGACGTAATGTTTGCTTACGATGCTACCAGTATGGGGAACAAGGAATGCCAGACGGGTTCAGAATTTCATTGGTGACACCATTCAGAACTTCGCCAACATGGACGATGGAACAATACAGACTGGTGTCGTGTCTGGGCAATGTGACGGAGACAACGTCAACCTTGGCGCATTCAACGACAAAGAGTCAATGGCTTCCTATGTGAGGAACAGTGATTTCCGAGGGGTCAACGAGATTGTACGAGATTTACATGAAAACAGCTATCAGGCAGCAAGAGGTGGACGGGAAACAGCGAGACGGATATCTGTTGTCATTGTAGATGAAAATGTCGAAAAAATCAAACATTTGGAGAGAGAAATGAAAATCGCAAAGTCGAAGAAAGACATCCAGTTTGTTGTAATTGCTATTGGTGAAAGCCCCGAGTTCAATGTCCTAAAGCCTCTTGTGATGAAACCAACTGATTCTTACTTCATCAATGTCCCGTCTCACAACGACATAGATGACATCAAGGACCAATTTGTAGATAGTTTATGTGAAGGTAAGCTGTTTTATTTTAAATACTTCTGAAATATATGCCTGTCCTGTTCACAACACGCATTATGTACAGTAAATCGTTATCTTTAATTCTGTTAACTCGAAGATCCTGTCTCCAAGTAAATCTGTCCCAACTGGAAAATAAGTATATGAAATGTACTCCGTTATCTCGAATACTTCGGATAACTCTAAGTGGGATTTTTTTTCGAGATAACGAGGTTCGACTCTATACATAGGCTGTAATTGGCTTGAGCTTAACATTTGTTTCAAATAAGAGGTTAATGCTAGTCTTGATAGATTTCAATGTATGTATAAAGTTGTCATCGAAATGACAAGACAAAAAATGATGGTTTTTATCTCAGTTTAATATGAGGATTTTGATTTAAGGAATATATACAATTTCTGTAAAACAATGTTAGTTAAATGAAGATAAGTATGTTAAAATATTTCCAATATCATCTGAAGCTATGTTTCATTCGACTAGAGTTATATTACATGTACGTCCTAGTTTAGCTAAAGACGTATAATATCTAGGTCTCCTTTTCTAATAGTATTTTTTAACGTTATGTGTATTTCAAATAACTAATGTGGTATAAAGTGGTATTTTGCTTGAAAATTTATAAAAATTGTTAATTCTTTTATTTGGTTTAATTTATGTATTTTTGAATAAGTATAATGCCCATTATATTATTTATCAAATTTTATAAATATTTGTTATTTGTTTTGTGGTTGTAGTTTCAATAACATTAAAGTTTGCTGCCCTTTCTGACGTAACATTCTTTTACAAGATATACTTTTTTCCTTTCAGGTTTCAAGGTGCCTAACCCTAAAGGACCTAATAAGAAATATTACGATAACTTTGAGGACATCGTCCCGATAAGCAACCTGATCATCGAATCCTAGACTGGATATAACATAATCGCAATGTCTTCCATTGTGTTTTGTCCTATAACTTTTGATGATTCAAGAAAGACGAGTTTGTCTTAGTCGTTGTGAAGCTCCAACATCTATAGAAATATCGACCACTTTATCACCGTATGTTATCGTCTATCCATACCTAGTATTCCATGCGATTTGTGACGAGGAGAGATAGACGATAAAGAAAAGCAAAATTGAAAGGAAAATACAGATGGAGCACATAGAGACACACAATAGCAAAGCCGCATACTGATCAAGAGACACTTCTAGAGAGAGAAGGGAAGAGAGGTATGAGAGACACAATAAGAGATAAAAGCGAAAACGTGATATTGCCATAGAAGGACACAGTAAATTAAGAGAGAATTTCCTGTTAACACGTGCCAATTTTACTGAAACAACGGATCCATTTTATATGTATTGTTATGTTATTTGGCATTTTTGCCTGTCTGTACGTTTTATATTTACATTGGTTGTCTGATATTTCCGACCAGAAAAGTTGTTATTCAATAAAATTTATTTTTAAAACTCGTGATTTGATTATGCTTAACTCCTCGCATATTAGTACACTGTACCAATGCGCATGCTCTGTCATTAATCACACCTACTACAATGGTAACAAGCACTGCCTTATGGATAGCATGGACACCTATGTAGATCACGTCACACCTTTTGACACACCCACTAGAGGCTATGTACAATCAGAATCGAAAACACTGTTGTAGATCAGTTGACGTCACTCAGTGGTTCATTCAAAGAATAACTAACAGTAACATCGATGTAGATCAGGCGACCCTCTTGTGATTACACGCAGCATCTATTTACGAAACTACGGTTGTAGATCACGTGACACCTTCAGTTACATCAACTTTTGGTTACATTCACTGACACTTAGACTACTCTCACTGACACTTAGACACAGCTGCGAGTCACCTGATATCGAACGTCACACTGGTGGCTGTACTCGTTAAGTCATTGACAATGATGTATGTGGACAAACAACAATTAGCTTGTCAAATATTCTCCCACTGAGACCATTTTTTTTTATTTTTCTGCAAATCAAAGTAGTAGACGAAAGAATTTAGTAGTTTTAGATACATGTAAAACAAATATATCATTGCCACTGACTGATGAAGATATAGAGGATATCTAACAGTGTTTTCAGTAATACCAAATATATTTCACGAGTGGGGCTAATATTTTGATATTTTTCACGAGTGCGCAGCACGAGTGAAAAATATCTAAATATTAGCCACACGAGTGAAATATATTTGGTATTACTGAAGACACTGTTAGATATTCTGTTTATTACATTTTTTATCAACGAAAAACCTACCCCGTATGCTAACTAGGCCTACACCGATCATTTGTAAACAAAAAATGTAGTTCCCCCTGTCCAGGTGCTGAGATATATGTCAGGCTTTCTGATTGGTCAATTATTTTGGTATTTTCTAATCATTAATTTGATTGGTCAAATCAGCAAAAGTGATATTTTTCACTAGTGATAAATATGATATTTTTCACTAGTGAAAAATATCACTTTTATAGAATGAATAATTTTTGATATTTCACTGGTAAAAATGTAATAAAACACGTCATTCCTTTCTTTTTTTTAAATGTTATGATTCTACTGAATTTAACCATTTCGTTGATAATCTCCTGAAAAGCAAAATACACAAAAAATAATAAAGAACTCTAAGGAAAAGGGTTTTTAAATGCGATTTAAATCAATTTCATAGCATAAATTAATATTAGTATTTAAGGTGTTATGGTAACTAAGAATCTTCAAATGAAAAGGCATGGTATATTCTACATATATTTCAGGTATGAAATTTGACATTCATTAAATCACAAGTGATCTAAGTGGTAACATTATAGATGATCCTCTTTCTAGGTTAATTTAAGATGATCATTATTGAGATACCTAAAATCTGCCCCTTGGATTACGTATTGCATACAAGTCTAGATATCTTGTCTGCAAACAAAACCATCTACATAATAACCATACTAGAATATTCTTAAATGAAAATGACAAGTGCATTGCCATCGCATTGATTCCAAACTCATTTAACAAGAATATTCATTAGCTACACTTAACCATTCAGCTCAATATAAGTGGGAAGGGGTAACCGAATGGTTAAGGTGACCTGACACTTTATCAATATCCCTCGACCTCCAGGTTGCGAGTTCGAAACCCACATGGGGCAGTTGTACTTACCGTAGGCAAATGGTTTTTCTCAGGATACTCCGGCATTCCTCCACCTCCGAAACCTGACACGTCTTTATATGACCCTGGCTGTTTACAGGACGTTAAACTAAATAAACCAAAATCAATATAATTTGAATTAAACCACCAAAAATCAATATAATTTGAATTAAACCACGCATTTATGTCATGTTAAACCTCTGGTAGTGTATTATATTCTAAAGTGGAGATAAATGCTGATTTTAAAGAATAAAGTCTATATCTTTTATCTTAACAATCAATCGGTTCCTTAATGGGTTTTTTTTTTTTTTTTCACTGTAAAGCATTTTATCACTCTGAGCACTACGACCTCCTACACAGGCTAGACGAGCAAAAAATGCACGCCAAATGGGATTTTAACTCAGTTTCTAAGGCCGAAATGCAAAAACGAAACTTCATGTACACGAAAAGTATGTATATAAATTTGCGTGGAACCATAAGTCGGGAGGGTAAGCATTTTGTGCTTTATTGACCACACCCACCATGTAAAACCCGGAATCTTAAACAGTATTTCACCAAAATACTGCTCTCCCTCTTCTTCAAGACCCTCAAGTGCCTCAGTCTTAGCCTCTAAGTGGTAAATGCAAAGCCATACCGTTTATGTGTATTTCAAATGTATTGTTCATCAGCTAGCACTCAACTTCATTGATCATATTTCGATGAGAGATATCAACAATAATTTCACACTTTCTTTTACCTCATCAAGAAGGCTGTATCTGTATATGTACGCAACTAAAATGGAATAAATGTATCAAGGCATAATTAACCCCATGGTCTTTACCAAAACCCTGCACTGTAAGTATTTCTGTCAACGATATGTATTGAAAAGCACTTGGATATCGTATCGAATGGGTCGTGTAAACATATATGTAGGGAATGCATGGATGTTACTATCTATAAATGGAAAATTAACAATAGGTAACAGTTAAGTCGTAAGCTAGACCTGCAATTTACGTTTTAAACTAAGATCGGTTGATGTTCAGAAGCCAGAAGTTTCCTTGATTTCGGGATTTTTGTGGTGTATTCGAACGACAGGGTAAATCAATTTGTTTTTAGGAACGATATAAAATACTCATTCGTTCTGTTATCATTAACTCAAATAGAGAATACCAACATAATTATAAACAAAATCGTAATTCTAAATCGAATTCGACAAAACAGGTCAAAATATTAATAAAATGAAGATTTAAATGGCGACACTTGCATAACTGCAAGGAGAATATGATCGGGCCTCATTCATTCCTAACCTTGACGTTTTGTGAAATTATTGCAGACTTTAAGGAAAGTTCGTAGGCTTATCATAAGATCATCAGTAAGGGAACGTTGATGAAACCGGGACCTGGTGTTCCAGATAATATGGTTTGCTAAGACTCAATGTATGGAGAATATTCGCTAATTGGGAAAAGTAAAAAAAAACCATTGCCAATGCATCTAGTTTCACTTTTAAGATGTCGTCTCCCTCGAGTAAAAATTAACGACACCATTAACCTTTTACATCAACCTCTACATCTTTATGTAAAAAAGGCTTACTGTTTTGTGGTTGAGAAGTGGGGATTTCTATTTTCCTGTTGTGAATTTTCCATTTCTTGGTGTTGGTTGGATTGTTTACCCTATCAAAGATAATTACATGACCCATTTGATTCATTCTTTATACCCTTATATCTCAACGACATGATGTAATATACAAATCGAGAGAAGTAGGACGAATAAGATTATGAGGAAGAGCCGTTTGAAATTCGACGTTTCTGATGCTGATAGTTTCGTTTTCAATAAAACTATTTCTTTGGCAACTCTTGATTATCCTTCTCCCATTAAAATACCTTCATCATCCTTATTTATACTTAGGCCTACTTGCTTGTTAAAAAAAAGATAAATCAATTCAACCCTTATTTTTTTATTATTAAAGTACTTGTTATGTTTAATACATGTATAATTAAAAGACAAAGACATTCCATAATAATATGGCATTATAACTGATTTCATACCAACGTCACTTCAGATTTTGTTAACTATACACATTA
Source organism: Pecten maximus (assembly GCF_902652985.1). Lineage (NCBI taxonomy): Eukaryota > Metazoa > Mollusca > Bivalvia > Pectinida > Pectinidae > Pecten > Pecten maximus. The sequence continues at coordinate 20,209,925 of NC_047023.1, read as the reverse complement.
AGTATTAAGTGATGTCATGCGGATGTTAACTAATGAAGTGTAACACCATTGGGAATGTCTAGTTTGGTGTGTCCTTGAACAAATAATGCATCTATTGTTCAACAAAGATGTTGATTCAAGTTTTGAGACATGACGATTACTGTTAATCATTTTATATGTAACGGACTTGAAATTGAAATTCTATTCTCACGGTTAAATTACGTTATATGCGGATTAATCATTCTTAAAACCACTAAAATTATGTAATTATTGTTGTGGTTATACCATATCGAATTTTTGTGGTGCAACCCCACCCCGCGTGGTTCCGGTGTATCCGGTCCGGTCACCGGTACCGATAGTATATAGACACATCGAGACGACTTGTGATGACAGTTGTGAAACTTCTGGAATAAGACACACTCCGGCTGACACGGTATACATCATGCTAGCTAGTTCCATTATTATGGCAATGGTGAGTAAATGATTGAATTAGTTATTGTTCGATCAAAGTTGAATTGAGCATTTTACTAACAGAACAATTGATTAACTAAAAACGTAATTCATAAGCATTTTATAGCCATTATGGGAAGCTTAAATATTGTTAACCTTTGCAAAACGTTATTTTGAAATAATCCACACTGCGAAATATATTTACTCAACTGTCGAAAGAATAAGAACAATAATTAAGAGACATTGTTATGATATTTTTTTATTTTCATTTCGCCAGGTCATGTCTATTCAGGCAATACCAGCTCCTTCTACATCCCACCAAGACGAATATACATGTACGTATCAATGCTTCTTAGCAGACAATAAAGTAATGTCCTAAATAAATGTAAGTAACAATGCTTCCCAACAGATAATACAGATTTGTTTTAAAACTCGTTATATATTTTATTTCCAGTGATTATGACTGTTCGACGGACCGCTTTGTGTTACGTATATTTGAAAAGAATGATAATTTCATGTACATTTTAACATTAACGGATGTCATTCTTGTTGTAGTGTGTAGAGGCAATCCTGCTGACATTTTCTTCCTGCTCGACAGTTCTACGAGTATCTGGTCCAAGCACTTTCAACAACAGCTCACATTTCTACAGCATTTTGTGGAATTCTTCCCGGTGTCAGCCTCTCAAACTCACTTTGGTGTCGGGATATTTGCTGATCAGTATTATCAGCAAATAGAATTGGGCGAGTTTGATAATGTAAATGAACTTAAACTTGCGATTGAAAACATACAACAACGGAAAGGCAGTACTCAAACAGGGAAAGCATTGCGAGTTGTAAGGAATAATGAATTCCGTAGAGCCCGTCCAAATGTCAGTAAGATATTAGTGGTAATGACGGACGGAGAGTCCACAAATAAACTCCAGACAGAATACGAAGCTGCGGCTTTGAAATATGAAGGGATAACAGTATTTGCCATTGGAATTGGAGATAAGGTCAAAATGGATGAGTTAGTTGCCATTGGAAGTCAACCATCAGAAACGTACGTCTTCACCGTGTCAAACTTCAAACTGTTAAATGAAATCAGGAAGACATTGACCTATAAAGTTTGTAAAGGTAAGATATCAACTTAGTATTCATGATTTTTTTCATTTTGATTAAGCACGAAAATCACAACAAGACAATACATGTGTAACAAAGTCCTGTTTAAAAAAATAAAAGTATTTTTACATAAAGAAATTACAGCACATTGAAAATAAATCAGGTTGAATGACGTCAATATCTAAGGATGTGTTATTATATGTCACAGGGGAGGAATTAAATTCACAACCTGACTGCAGCGCCGGCATGGAAACAGACTTGATGTTCACCTTCGATGCTACTAGTATGGGTGCACGGAACTCCAACCACGTCAAGAATTTGATTGCTGATACTATAGAAAACTTTGGGAACATGGATACCGGAGTTCTCAAAGCGGGACTGATAACTAGATACTGCGATAATAAGGATATTTATTTGGACGGTTATCCTCAACTAGACGAGCTGATCCCTGTTGTTAAACACAGACAATTTAGAGGACTTGACCGAATGATTTGGCAGATGCAAAATCAAAGTTTTGAAAAAGCTAATGGTGGGAGGGAAACTGCACGAAGGCTTGCAGTTGTAGTGGTTGACAATAATGTCGAAAAGCTTGATAAGTTAGCTTTTGAAATGCGGAGGGCTAAATCAAAGAAAGACATCCAGTTTGTTGTGGTTACCATTGGCGAGAACCCTAAGTTTGAAATGTTGAAAAGATCCGTTCTCCGTCCAGTCGACGCTCATTTCTTTAATGTCGACACACACAAGGACCTCAACTTGATGAAGGATACATTTGTCAGCAGTTTGTGTGAAAGTAAGTCTGACGAGAGCAATTATTCCATTGTATGAGAATTTATAGACAAAAACACAAAATAATTCAGAAATAATATTTCGTTTTTCTAAGGCTTCAATTTTGTGAATATATAATCCGTTAAATTCGTTAGAAATATGTCACTAATAATTCAAAATTTCATTTCGCCGAAACACTGCGTTTACCAAAAATATAATTTGAGATAGAAATAATAAATTTTAGAAATATTTTATGACTCAATGATTTACGTAAAGAATTCCAGAAATAATTCATAATACCCTGGTGTAATCCATCTTAGGAAAAATATTATTTTAGAAAATTAAGAATCAAAGCGATACTTATATCTACTGCTTATGATCTATTATCATATGTGTACTTTACGCATCCGTTTTATTGTTATTATTATTTTAACCTTTGTTTCTTTTTCTTCACCAGCGTTGAAAGTTCCCAGCTTCCCGGCTTCACTTGTCATTGATGAGAAAACAAGGAACTTTGAGGACGTAATGCCGGTTGCAAATCTGATTCTCGAGCCTTAGAAACACAAGTTCTTAACAAACACACATACCCTTTATATTGTGAGCGACTGATCTACAATTATTTGACGTCTTCAAAAGCGAGACACACATGTGTAAAGTCTTTTTTTTTTTTTTTTTTTTTACGTTTTATTAATTTTCATTGCAGTTTTTATTCAGTACTTGAATACACAGTGATATATTAGCTAAAACATTCAGATAGTAGGACTTCAAATACATACATTTAATACCTTTAGTACATATTTTAACAATCGCTCATTTTAGTTCATATATTTATATTATTGTGTAAAGTCATGAACGTTCGACAACCAATGTGTACATTTCATAACAATACGATGAAAAATCAGTAACTTGATGAATATGAAGATGGTTGAAAGAACTAGGCGTTATATTATTTGAGGTTTTGTTATGTTTCTATTATTAGTAGGCATAGAATCGAGACAATAATGCGTAGTTTTGTTATGCCTTACATTATATGTGTAGAGCATTGTTATTGTCATGTCTCTCTTCCTACTAAACAAACAGAATGAGGTTATTCTCCGGTTGTATTCATTATTTTTAATTTTGATATATTTGAATACATTTACATTTATTTTCGTGCATTTTTGATATATTTGAATACATTTATTTTCATGCATTTGTTCGTATGTGACGTTTGAATATATATAGACAAATATCTATAACGTGTTTGTGTTTTTTGCATTGTACATAAACCTGCAATTATTAAAGGTAATTATCATTATCATTAATGAGAAGAACATCATTTTGCCATTACGAAATTATAAAGCTAATCAAAATAGACAAAACAAAACAAATATGAGTTTCGGTTTACATGTAAACTATTGAATTGGTAAAGGCCCCAAATGGAAGGCGTCGTCTTTTATCAGAACACTATATAACGATATGGTAAACAGCCACTTGTGTATAATTGTGTAGTAACTACCAAACTGGTGGACAAAACTTCGTACCAGTTTGAACGATTTACCAATTAAATAGTATTCCTCATCATTAAAACTTTAATCAAACATATTTTTGTTCAAATGGCAAATAAAAATGTAGTGGTGTATCATTTGAAATACATAAATGTTATTTCTGGAAAAGACCAATGCTTGTTTAAGATTAAACATATAAGTGTTAAACCATCAAACTAATAAAACTGGATTTTAGGGGCTTGGATAGCCAGATAATTGAAGTCACATCAACTTAACCACACTATCAATACAATATCTAACTATTTCCCATACTGAACACAAAAGAGAACTGTTTGTCAAAATGTTTCAAGCCAATGTGTTGAAGAATAGTTAAAGTTGACATCATTAATAAAGCACTACTTAGTACTTAACGGCGGTTGTAATCTAGCGAAATATACGTAAAGGGAAATAACTCCATGAGCCATGTTGATTAATCGGCAAAATATGCTAGCAGCATTTGAGTCTTCAGGGCTTATCGCGAAATTCTTTACATATATGCTAGTATACATGTTTCAGAAATGGAACTGGAAGTGAAGTGTTACAACTTAAACATCACAAATTGGTATCCTGAGATATGTATCGCAAAGTACAACACTTCCATACATATAACACAACACATATACATACAGACATAAAACTGACAACATATTATGAACAAACAAAAAGGGGAAGAAAATACTGAAAGCTAAACAAAATCATTATTCAAACAACAATGGGCTTCACGTTGATTTCAATTATATTAGTGAAAGGAGTGCAAGGAGAATACGGGAGGGAAAGGGTCCTGCGCTCCATTGATGATATCCGTCATGTCGGGTTATTCCAAATCACAAACAATAAAGAATGTCGACATGACAACAACGCCATACAACAAAATCAAAATAGATTAGATGTTGTGGTGACACTGGAACCACGAGGCGTATGCACAAGCATCAAACACGTCTGACCTTAAATTCGAAAAAGAAATATTTCCCAATGGGATCATGATGTCGATCAATGAACTTCCCCATGACCTTCATCCAAACCAGAGCCAAAGTGGTGATAACGGATCCACCAGTCAGCGAGCATCCACATGATGTATTGTTACAAAGAAATAGGATTTATCCCAAAAAGAGCTTTATGTCGACCATAAGACAATGAACCTGTATATACTTCCTGTGTAATGATGGGTTGTATTTATACATCTGTTTTCATTGGTCTATTTATACTTGTATTTTAATTGGTATATTTATACTTCTGTTTTCATTGGTGTATTTATACTTGTATTTTAATTGGTATATTTATACTTCTGTTTTCATTGGTGTATTTATACTTGTATTTTAATTGGTATATTTATACTTCTGTTTTCATTGGTGTATTTATACTTGTATTTTAATTGGTATATTTATACTTGTGTTTACATTGGTGTATTCATAGTTTTTTCACTGGTATATTTATGCTTGTGTTTTCATGTTTTCATTGGTATATTCATACTTTTTTCACTGGTAAATTTATACTTGTGTTTTAATTGGTATAATTATACTTTTCATAAGAATAATTTGTTTTTATGTTCTTGTCACTCTAGTATACGTTGTACCCGTGAACCCATATTGTGTATATATTAACTGATAATGTGTTGTACTTAGTATCTGAGATTACCCTTTGTGCTAATGGTAATGGGAAAAACACGTTCCTCTCTAGTGACACTGATGTACATAATGTTAACGTGTTTTCATCGTTACGTGTGCTGCCACCTTATACATTAACCTAAGTATTTGCCAATTAACAAAAACAGCAACGAAAAACAAACGTCAAATTAGATTGAGGAGGTTTTACGTAACCACTGAAGTTCCTGTAGTGTATTGTCTCGAGACGGTATTTGAAATAGACATCGGAGAGACTCTCAGCAATATAATATTTTCAAAACAAAGGGATATTACTCCCCTAGACATATCAACACATGAGCAATATACTTGTAGTGTAGTTTATGTGAGAAGATATTTTGTTCACTTTGTTTATAAAGTTTGTATATCTACATGTTATTGTACTCTTGAGTATAAGGTTACATCGAATTTTCATAATGCGTTTTTAAAGAATATCGTTTTCAGGAATTATTAGATCTTATCTGTTTTTCTACAATGATTAGCTTTGTAATGACGAGCTTCCTTCAAGTACGTGGTTGTGAACTAAAGTGAAGGATATTGCGTTGCCCCATTCGACTGAGGCCAAGAGCAAACACACCGAGGATAAAATCGTGAGAATTCCTTGTCATCATTATCTTTGACTACTGACCTACCCTTGGGAACAAATTGTGATCTACTCTTCATACGTTTGTTTTTGTTTTGTACGAAGCTTTGCACCAGTGTTGCTACGTAAGAGTAGTATTTAACAAGAAATATTATACCAAATGATTTTTTAGTTTTCAAAGTAGACCTATTAAGCAATTTATCTGGAACCGGAGGTTATTAAAATACTAGGAGAAAAGGTGAGTGAACGTCTTCAGTTTCATAGAGGACATCCGCTATTGCTACCAAATACCGAATGGTGAACATCAGTTATGCTGAATTTTTTATTGTAATAGCATTGCTGAGTGTTATATTTTTAACAAAAAGGCGTAATTGTCCCAACGCTTAATGCTATAATTATTACATTAGGCGCTGTTATTACATTACGAGCTGCAATAAGGCATCTTAACTGACATTGAACACTTCCAACTCCATTTCACGAAAAGAAATGTAATTCTTCCTGAAGAAATTACGATTTCGATATAAGAATTCCCTTGTATTCCACAACATGCATCATTAAAAACCTTGTGTTGTAACTTTCTCTGTACTTTATTGACGGAAATCGTTATAATAATTTTTTTTTTGTAATTTTTTATTTTTAAAGCATTTTCATCAACAACATATGATGTACATAATAAAATAACTCATTCAATTCCCTTCCGTTCATCATCATCATCATCATCATCATCATCATCATCATCATCATCATCATTATCATCTTTCATCCAAACACATCATCATCATCATCATCATTCAAATACATCGATCTTAAATCTCATTCATATGTTGCTTTTTATGAGAGAGAGAGAGAGAGAGAGAGAGAGAGAGAGAGAGAGAGAGAGAGAGAGAGAGAGAGAGAGAGAGGCGGGACTTATAATAAGACTAATAACAACAATTGACAGATTATTAAAATTACTATAACTCGAAATTTCATAATACTAATTTTAAAAATGAAGAGTCCTGGGACAGACTGTCAGGGTCAAAATGGAGGGGGGAAAAACAAAACAAAAAACACATAAATCAATAGAATAAACATACATATTGATAAAACAGAAAATAAACACTTTTTAAGCTTTTAGAGGTCTTAAATAGATAATATGTTTTTCTATTTATTCCAATCCAGATTAAACTTTTCAAGAAAACAAACTCCCTTTGATGTTGCTATATATTTTTTCAGATTGTGGTGGTCCTTAATTACATTTATTAATGCATGTACATTTAAAGAGCTACTGGAACATCTGGTTTTATATATGTAATGCTTAATAACCATGGTAATTTCATTATCAATACTGTTATACTTTCCAAGTGGCAAAAATCCAAAAATAAATGATTCTTTATTGTAAGTGAACGGGATAACTAGTGCATCGAGAAGTGATTCAAAACTTTGCAAAAAGAACTGAACTTTTTCACATTCCCAAAAAATATGAATTATTGTTTCAGGGTGCAATTTACAAAAAGTACACAACGGACTTGTAACAATGTTTGCTTTAAAAAGAACTGAATTTAGAGTTAAAATATTGTGCAAGATTCTCAATTGAAACCACTGAAGTTTTGAGTTATTTGTTACTTTAAAAGGTATGGAAAAGATATTTGCCCATGTTGAATCTGTAAAATCAAACACTTCATTCCACTTTTTTTTCCTGTATTTTTTGAAAGACTTTTATATATAATTTTATTGTCCTGTTGTGATTTGAGAAATAAATATATATTATGTGGAATATATGGTAATATCAGGTCTTTATCCATGATCTCCTGTAAATGGAAGTTTTTACGGATAGAATTAATAACACCCTGATATTTAAGAAAGTTTGTTTGTATATTGTATTTCTGAGTAAATTCGTTGAATGTATGAAAAGAAAGAGTATTCGAATCTTTTAACACATCATTAACTACTTGAACACCCTTCCTAAACCAGTATTTATAGAAAACAGAGTGTCCACCAATACTAATATCGTTATAATAATAATATGTATAAAATCCGCTGTGATATTCTGATTTTGGGGAATGAGATATGTTAATATCCAGAAATTGAAACTGATAATATCATCACACTTAGTGTTATATTCTCGATTTAGGTTATCAATAAATGAATTGTTATTAAGGACAACACGGCATAAATATGTCTTATGAGGAGAGTTAACAACTTCACGAGGTTTTTGTTACAAAAATGTCTTCCATGAATCCAGTGCCTTCAGTTCAGTTGAGGGTGATTGGCTGTCTCAGTGGTGACACACTCAGCATTCCCTAGGCGACCGAGGTTAGATTTCCCGATCGAATGGGAAAAGGTACAAGCGGTCACCTGCCCGGCAAATATTTCTCTGAGTACTCTACGATCCTCCTACCATATCACAATCGCGGTCCTCAATCCTAGCCAACAACGGTGATTACCATAAGTTGATTTAGTTTGTTTTGCAGCGGTTTTGAAATAAGATCTGTTACAAAGTTCTGTAATCCGTCCATAAGGAAACACAACCAAGTAAACACAGAGAGGGTACCGTTTGTCCAGCGGTTATATGCTATATTCGCATATGCTACCGCTGACAGTCAGTGTATTATTATATTACAGTACAGTAAATCACAGTACAGTGCAGTATGATGTTTTGCAGTTCATTGCAGTGCAATGCAGTGCAGTACAGTACAGTACAGCGCAGTGCAATACAGTGTAGCGTAGTACAGTTGTATAGCATAATACAGTACAATACAATACAGTAGTCTGGACACGCTTCATTCATTCTTGTGCTCACTCTTAGAGAACCCGCCATCTTATTACATCAGAATAACACACAGTTTGGTCAATATTTTATTTAATATATCAAAAACAAAAACTTAACAAATGTAAAGTTTAACAAGTCCGTATGAAAATGTACATACTTAAATAGTAAAATATGTGTTGCTTTGTTGGTACAATGTGGTATTTAAAAGAATGTTTCAGCATTGCATGCCTCAATAATGATAAATAATCAAGGCGTTGTAATTCAAAATACTTGCATTAATGAATAATATTTCAACGCGACCTCTTGCCTTTTTTATAGATATTAATCATAATGACTTATAATGACTGATATGATAAAGCAATGATAATAATTAATCAAGTTTCTCTCGCTGTAGAGAACCTGTATTCATATCTATTCAATTAACGCGAGTTTCCTTTTACATCTAGATAAATAATTATCCATCGTTTCGTTGTCTTGATAAAACATCGGTACCAAGTCATAAACCAAATATCTTCAATCATACAACAATGACCACAAAGTTTAAAACTCCAATACATTACTGTCCATCAAAGATGTTTGGTATTTTCAAGTGACAATGTACTATTTTGCAAAGTTCCGATGTTCAATTGGCACATTATAGAGGATGCCCAGCTCTGCTATCCTATTCCCGCAAATGCCGATGACCAGCTACGTCCAATTCTTATTCAGTCCTATACCGATTGTCATTACAGTCTAGTTCTGATATCCTTTTCAGTCTTATGCCGATAGTCAGTAAAGTTAAGTACTTATATCCCATTCCGCCCATTTTTGATGTCCAAGTGGTGGAACTTTGCTGGATAAGTTCATTTATTCCCTTTTCTTGTGTGATCAGGTTATTCATAGTCGGGTAAAACGGACATTTCTGAAAAATAAACATAACTTTATTTTTTGATGTTAATAAAAACCTCTGATAAACTTTTTTGGGAAGTTTAAGTGCATTTTGCTGATTATATAAATTATTTATATAACATCTGATATATATTTAATTTTGAAGCGTGCACAGAACGGACATATTATTCTTCATAAAAAGAAAATTTAAACAAGCATTTTTATGTCAAAATATATTCTGCTTGTGAGCAAGCGTAAGACGTTCGACATTATATAAAGTTCTCACCTTCACAGAACATTTCGGAGTATTGCTCTGCAATAGAATCCAGGTCATTGTATGAAGATACTCGCATCAGGTGGTTTTCTGGAGGACTTGAGCAGATGGTACTCAGGATTTCCTCATCAACGTTCCCAACGCCCACAACATACACTTTGATTCCTGCGGTCTTCGCTATTTCCGACTGAACAATAAGTTGATCGAATTTTTCTACAGAGTCATCCACAAAAAGAACGGCCATTTTTCTTGCGTTTCCCGTCCTCCCCTGGATATGTTGTAACTGTTGCGATGGAGTTCTTCAACGATGTTGTCCAGACCTCTAACCTCGGTGTTACGGACAGCGCTGGACATTTCCGCTTTATTATTGTACTGGTTGAGGTCAATTCGACTGTTTTCACAAAATCCAGAAAGCATCCCTGCTCTTACCATTCCTTCAGCCATGTTTCCAAATTTCCCCACAACGTCACTAATGAAGTTATGTGCGTGTCGCACATTCTTTGTTCCCATGGATGCAAAATCATAGGCGAACATCACATCAGTCTCTACTTCTGCGCTACAATAGGCTTGATATTTGGGAACTACAACAAAAAATATCAAAAAATATTGTTTGTATTAAAAACACACACTCTGTTATTCCCCAAAAAAAAGTAAACAAAAATTGAAATCCCGGTGATGTTTTAAATTCGATTTTTGACGGAAGACTTCACAATATTGAATATTTTATTTTTTAATCACATGGATACGATCATAGTTACCATTTGATATAAATGTCATAGAATTATTTTAAAGAAGATTTCCTCACCTCTACAGACTTTCATGGCAAGTTTGTCCTTGATAGATTCCAGTATGTTGAAACTTGCAACTTTGAAGACGAACTCATCACTAGGTTTGCTTCCAATGGCTTGAAGCTCTTTCATATTTGGTCCTTTGCCAATCCCTATTGCGAACACGTAAACCCCTTGGTCCTTTAGGAGTCGAGCTTGGTTAAAGGTCGAGATCACGTTTCTTGACACCCCGTCGGTGAGGATCACAGCAACGTGTGCCACACCTGGCCTGGCCTTCCTGACAAACTCATTCCGGACCTTTCCTAATGCTCGTCCTGTGTAAGTGCTTCCCAACATATGAGGTATTCTTTTTATCCTGTTTTGAAGGTCATCCACGTTATCAAAATCTCCGAATGATATTTGCGTCTGGTAAAGGTGGGAGAATATACCAACACCAATTCTTGTGTCGGTCTGGGAGATAGGGAATGTGGCGACGAGGTCCTGTATGAACTTGAGTTGTTTCCGGTAGTGTACGATCCATATGCTTGAGGAGCTATCTAGTAGAAAGAAAATATCGGCAGGCTTCCCATGGCAAACTGAAATCCAAATGAAATAGATAAGTTAATTTGTAAACATCGTATAACGGTGTTTTTGTTAGTTGTTTATTTAAAGTAAGACTATTTTCGTGTAAATGACAATAAAACTAATTTCTGAAATAATTAAGATGCATCCAATATAATTATAGATCAAACTTACATTTTAAAACGTCGACTGGTTCTTCTGTAGCCATTGGAGCAGCAACAGCAACAGATATCTGAAAAAATATAAAGAAACTATGAATAATATATGTTATTCAAAACAATCAGGTGTTAAAAATACACTTATTCTATGTCAAAATATATTTAATATTTACCCAGATATTTACGAATTGATATTGAGCACATTGTTTAGCACTTATATATCGAGAAATGATTTAAAATTGACATTAGTTTACATTCCTATCAGTTCTTCATGTTTTTCAATATCATTAGATGATATCATAAATAATGCCGTTATATCCAAAAAAATCATGTTTTTCTAAAATCTTTTTACTTACCAATGATAAAATAAAAAATGGAATAAACATTTTCGCTATCCTTTGCGTATGGTGACAATGGTATAGTATGTCTAATAGCAGCGTGGAAAATGTCTAGTGCGATATAATTGAGCAGATGTGCTGGTGGCTGAGACGATCGCTGATGTGAGGAAGATTGGAATCAGGGATACTTATATACCTGATGGACAAATAACTAGCTTCCAATGAGTAATATGGGATGGGATATGAATAGATGAACAATACTTCATATCTATAAATACTACAGGCATTCAAAAATTGCGATCAAAAGATTGTTTCTGCATTCCGGAAGTTAGACGCCAAATAAGGGGATGTCAAAGGTCAACCACGCCTCTTTGTTTACAAAACGCGTGGATACGCATGCCATGTCGTATTTGCGTGGTACACTGCAGTCCTTTTTAGGATCATGTTCGGGTCAGCATCTTCGCGTGAACTATTGATTTGCATATAGAGTAAGCAATTTACGTCACAATTGTCTTGGTGACAGAAATAAAGAAGTATGTAGATTGCGTTATACGGTCTAGAACGGAAAGGGTAGCACTTGAGTTGTGAAATGTTCGTGAAGCGCTGACCCATATTTGCAACACTGTTTTCTTTCATGTGGTAGATGTCAAACATGTCTCGCCGGCCTTCTCTCACACATCAAAGGGCATTGAATTGTCAGCGGGAAATTAAAATATGTATGATGCACCTTTATAAAGACTAAAACAATGTTGCTTTGTGGAATTTATCTAGTATATGAATGGAATCATTCATGTTTTATTTAGACGTAGAAAATCTAGTAAAAATACTTCTGTAGTTTTTGAAAGTTTATGTTGGTTCAAATGACAAATGAAAATGAAGTAGCATAATTTAAAATATTTTTGACCTATCATTTTTCACGTATCATGTATCAACCTCAAACAAACGAATGCACAAACTATTGAAGTTACATTAATTTAATCACATCATCAATAGAATGTCCAGTTATCACAAATACGAGAACTATTTGTCAGTAGGTTTCTGGACGTTGTGTTTAAGAATCATTAAAGTGGACATTATCAAGAAAGTACTACTAAACGGCGGTTGTTATATTGCAATGAAGACACACATCAAGGGAAATAACTCCATCAACCATGTTGATGAATAACAAAATACAACATATCCTCAAATGCTAGCAGTATTTTTTATCAATGTAATCCTCAGGGTATATCAAAAAATTCTTTACAAACATGCTGGTATAACTATATCAGAAATGGAACTTGTAGTGACGTGTTACAAATTAAGTAGAAATCTAATTCCTATGTGCTAGTATCTACGTTGTGCTACTTGTATCCTGAGAGATGTATCGCAAAATACAATACATTCATATCATCATGAATACAGAAATAAAATTGACAATAGATTACAGACACAAAACATGATAAAAATTCGGTCAGTTAAACAAAACCATGATTCTGACAACATGGGTGAAATATCATCAAAACTTATATGTATAATAATGCCATTTGGAACCAGGATATCAATATGAAATGGAAAGGAAGGCGTCTGCTGCTTCATTGACGTTGTCCCTCAATGTAAGGCTTGGTCAAATCCTGGTAATGCCACTTCCTCGAAAACAACAAATGATACCGACATGATAACGAAACCATATTTTATCTCAAAATCGACTAAACGAGGGCATAACTAAAACATGATACATATTTGTATGTAGACTCATGTAAGACCAGATCCCCCGGTAGAGTAAGCGTCTTCTGTTTCATCAACGACACCCGCCATACATATCTAGGTCACGACGACACCTGCCTTACAAATCTAGGTCACGACGACACCCGCCATACAAATCTAGTTCACGACGACACCCGCATACAAATCTAAGTCACGACGACACCCGCCATACAAATCTAGGTCATTACGACACCCGCCTTACAAATCTAGGTCACGACGACACCCGCCATACAAATCTAGGTCACGACGCCACCCGCCTTAAAAATCTAGGTCACGACGACATCCGCCTTACAAATCTAGGTCATGACAACACCCGCCATACAAATCTAGGTCACGACGACACCCGCCATACCTATCTACATCAAATTTGATTAGGGAGGTAAAAACGGACCCTCGAGGCATATCCACAGGCATCAACGATATCTGAACTCATACCACACAAGGAAATAGATTATTTCCAAATGATGTCAACCATAGAATTTTCCCGTGGTCTTCATCAAAATGAGATTCGTCGTGGTGATAACGGAACCACTAGTCAGCAAATATCAATCAGTTTATATTATACCAGGGAATAGGATTTATCAAAATCAGTCGAGAAAATCCACCATCAACTTATTCCTAAATACAATCACACGGCATACCAGTGTATCTATTTAAGCATTGAACTGCTTTCAGTTGGAAGTTATGGGCCGATGAATGCCAACTGGACAAAGGCAAATTTAATGAAGCGCGCTAGCGCTTCATGTTGAATTTGTCTTTGTCCAGTTGGCATCCGTCTGCCCATAACTTTAAAATGAAATTATTTCAATGCTTATATTTACATTTGACAAGGATTTTTAAAGATTATATCCAGTAATTTTGCTCCGGCGGTGAATGAACAAATTATTATCTTCAAAGACCGAACAACCTTTTCAACAGCCATCTTCGTTATCATCGACGTGACAATTATGACGTCACTATAATAATGAGTCATAATTAAGATTCGGAAGTTATGGACTCGTAACCTTCAAGTGAGCTTGGTAATGTTATATAGTCGGGCTGCAGTGTAAATGTAAATATATACATGTTAGTCCTGTAGATGTGTGTTGTATATTCTTCATTTTCTGTGTTTTCATTGGTATATTAATACTTGTGTTTGCATTACTATATTGGTACTATCGTTGTCATTCGTATATTAATTTATACATTCTGTAAATGTGTTTTCCTCAATATATTAATACTTTTTTGGTATATCAATTCTTGTGTTATCATGCGAGTATTTATACTTGTAATTTTATTGGTATATCAATTGGTATATTTTGTACTTATAAGGTTTTCTATCTGTAGTTTATGTTGTACCAGGGAACCTACATGTACAAAAGTACGTTACGTATTTCTTAGCTGATAATGTGCTGCACTATATGTAGAAGTACGATGGCCGACAAGAGCCTGGCAAAATGAAATGAAAAAACTGTAACACTTTTTTATGGTACAGTTTTTTCACATATTTTTGTACCACAGATGGTTAAGAGTGATATGAAAAAAAAACTTTAACGTTTTATTTCATGGTACACTTTTTTCAATTCTTTTTGTAGCATAGATGGAACAAAACGAAATGAAAAATGTGTTACGCGGTATTAAACCTTTCACATCATTTTGCCAGCTGATACCGGCTATTGGTACATAAACATGAATGTAAGCTGTGATTTTTTTCCTAAGAATTTTATAATCTTTCTGTTACGCATATAGTACAAAATGATTTGAATTTTCACATCCTTTTGTACCATGGTACACTTTTCTATGGTACAAAAAGATATGAAAAACTGTACCATTGAAAAAAGTGTTACAGTTTTTTCATTTCATTTTGCCAGGCTGTTGTCGGCCATCGTTTAGAAGAGACTCTCAACAAACGAATACTTTGAAAACAAAGGGAGGTTACTCCCCTTGACATATCAACACATGAGCAATGCACCTATAGCGTCGTTAACGTGAGCTGGGATTTTTCTCAATTGTTTAGAAAGTTTGCATATATAACTGTACTCATTGTACTCCTGCATAAAATGTCACATTGGGTTTTTATCATTTGATTTTAAATGAACAAATCATTTTCGGGAATTATTATGTTTCTTTTTCTACGAGCTTTGTGATGACGAGCTTCCTTCAATAACGTGGTTGTGATTTATAGTGAAACATATTTCGTTTCCCAATACGACATAGGCTCAGGGCAAACACACCGAGGATAAAATCTTGAGAATTTCTTGTCAATATCTTTGTTGAGTTTAATACCATGGCCTTCCAATAGACTACTGATATAACTTTGGAAACAAACTGTGATCTACTCTTGGCTTGTTTGTTTTTGTTTTGTACGAAGATTTGTGATAATGTTGCTATTTAAGAGTATCGTTAAAAAGAAATACGGTAGCAAATGATTGTTTAGTTTCCAAAATAGAACTATTAAAATGGAACCGGAAGTCATAAAAATTCTACGATAAAACGACCAAGTGTCCAAGGTAAGTGACCGTCTTCTCTTCCTTACAAGACACTTGCTATTGTCACGAAATACCGAGTAGAGAACACCAGTCATGCTGGAACACTTATTGTAATAGAACTAATGTAATTATTATTACATCAAGCATGTAATAATTATTACATTATGTATTGGGATTGCTTAGCTTATTTAGCTTATGTTTTATATTGCAATAGATATATAGTCGTATTGCTTAATGCGATAATTGTTACATTAAGCGCAGCTATTACATTGAGTAAAAAAAAAGGCATCTTAACTGGCACTGAACAGTTCGAACTCCGTTTCACAGAAGATAATGTAATACTTCCCGCCAAAGAAATTACGATGTCGACATCAATATTTCCCTTGTGCATCATTAAAAACCAAGTGTTGAAACTTTTTTCTGTGACATGTCAACGAAGATCGTTATACATGTATAATGAACATATATAAAATCTGCTGAAAGTTTCCAATTCTGGGGAAGCAGATATGTTACTCTCCAGAAATTGAAACTGACAATATCATCACACTTACCATGGAGCTTAGTGGAATGTTGTCAATCTAGATTATAAATAAATAAATTGTTGTTTAGGATAACACACCATAAATATGTCTAATGGTGAAATTTAACAACCTGACCAGTTTTTTTGTTACAAAAATGTCTTCCATGAATCCAGTGCCTTCAGTTCAGTTGAGGGTGATTGTCTGTCTCAGTGGTGACACACTCAGCATTCCCTAGGCGACCGAGGTTAGAAATCTGATCGAATGTGAAAAGGTACAGGAGGTCACCAGACAAATATTTTCCCGGGTACTCCGCCGCTTTCCTCCTACGATATGACCCTCGCGGGCCCCAATCCTGGTAAAGAACAGCGATTACAATCAGTTGATATAATTTGGTTTGCAAAGTTTTGAAATAAAGTCTGTGAAAAAGTGTCTGTAATCCGTCCATATGGAAACAAAACAAAGTCAACTAAGAGAGGGTACAGTTTGTTCCAGCGGGTATATGCTATATTAGCAGATCCTACTGTGACAAAGACAAAAGAAATGCATTTCTGCTGATGTCTCTAAAGGCCCTGCGTCAGTATAAATCTACACACTTGTTCATGTCAAAGTATGATATGCTGAACGTTAATTTGCATGCTAAATTGATTTTCCTTATTTCGATATACTTATAGTACCATGCAGTGCAATGCAGTATTACATTACAGTACAATACCCTACAGTAAAGCACAGTACAGTGTAGTGCAGTACAGTACAGCGAATTGCAATACAATATAGTACAATGCAGTTCAGTGCAGTACATTGCAGTGTGGAGACAGTGCAATACAGTGTAGTGCAGCACAATATAGTACAGTAGTCTGGACACGCTTCATTTATTCTTGCGCTCACTCTAAGGGAATCCGTCATCGCCTTATATCAAAATAACACACAGTTTGGTCAATATTTTATTTAATATATAAAAAACAATAATATAACAAATGTATAGTTTAACAAGTCCGTATAAATTTGTACATACTTAAATAGTAAAATATGTGTTGCATTGTTGATACAATGTGGTAATAAATAGAATGTTTTAACATTTCATGCTTCAATAATGATGAATTAGCAAGGCGTTGTACTTCATAATACCTGCCTTAATGAATAACATTTCAACGCGACTTCCTGTCTTCCTTTGTGTATAGGCATTAATTATAATGACTTACAACGACTGATATGATGTAGCAATGATACTAATTAATCAAGTTTCTCTTCGCTATTGAGACTCTGTATTCATAGCTATTGAATTCAAGTTAATTTCCTTTCACATCGAGATAAATAAGTATTCGTCGTTTCGTTGTCTTGATAAAACACTGGTACCGAGTTATAAACCAAATATCTTCAATCATACAACAATGACCACAAAGTTTAAAACTCCAATACATTACTGTCCATTAAAGATGTTCAGGTATTGTCAAGTGACAATGTCCTATTTCGCCAAGTTCCGATGTTCAGTTTGCACATTAAATGATGTTCTGCTATCCTATTCCCGCCACTGCCAATGACCAGTACCGTCAAGTTCCTATATCTCATTCAGATATATCATACTCAGTCCTATACCGATAGCCAGTACTGTCCAGTACTTATATCCTTTTCAATCCTTTGCCGATAGCCTTTACAGTCCCAGTACTGATATATCCTATTCTGTCTGATGCCGATGACCACTAGCGTGCAGTTCTTCTATCCTTATTTATATCTATGCCGATAGCCAGTACCGTCTAGTTCTAATATCCTTTTTAACCCTATGCCGATAGTCAATAAAGTCCAGTACTGATATGCTATTCCGCCCATTGTTGATGTTCAAGTGGTGGAACTTTGCGTGATAAGTTCATTTATTCCCTTTTCTTGTGTGATCAGGTTATTCATAGTCGGGTAAAACGGACATTTCTGAAATACAAAAATAAAAACCTTACTTTTTGATATCAACATACAACAAGTTTGTATAATAAAAGTCTCTGATCAACATTTGTAGGAAGTTAAAGTGCATTTTTCTGATCATATACATTATTTATATAATATATTATATATATTTAATTTTGAAGCGTGCACAGAACTGACATATTATTCCTTTTCTTCCTAAGAAGAAAATTTAAACAAGCAGTCCTATATCAAACTACAGGCTGCTTGTGAGCAAGCGTAAGACAATCGACATTATATAAAGTGCTCACCTTCACAGAACATTTCGGAGTATTGCTCTGCAATAGAATCTAGGTCATTATATGAGGATACTCGCATCAGGTGGTTTTCTGGAGGACTTGAGCAGATGGTACTCAGGATTTCCTCATCAACGTTCCCAACGCCCACAACATACACTTTGATCCCTGCGGTCTTCGCTATTTCCGACTGAACAATAAGTTGATCGAATTTTTCTACAGAGTCATCCACAAAAAGAACGGCCATTTTTCTTGCGTTTCCCCGTCCTCCCCTGGATATGTTGTAACTGTTGCGATGGAGTTCTTCAACGATGTTGTCCAGACCTCTAACCTCGGTGTTACGGACAGCGCTGGACATCTCCTTTTATTATTGTACTGGTTGAGGTCAATTCGACTGTTTTCACAAAATCCAGAAAGCATCCCTGCTCTTACCATCCCTTCGGCCATGTTTCCAAATTTCCCCACAACGTCACTAATGAAGTTATGTGCATGTCGCACATTCTTTGTTCCCATGGATGCAAAATCATAGGCGAACATCACATCAGTCTCTACTTCTGCGCTACAATAGGCTTGATATTTGGGAACTACAACAAAAAATATCAAAAATATTGTTTGTATTAAAAACACACACTCAGTTATTCCCCCAAAAAATGTAAACGAAAATTGAAATCCCGGTGATGTTTTAAATTCGATGTTTGACGGAAGACTTCACAATATTGAATATTTTAGTTTTTAATCACATGAATACGATCATAGTTACCATTTGATATAAATGTCATAGAATTATTTTAAAGAAGATTTCCTCACCTCTACAGACTTTCATGGCAAGTTTGTCCTTGATAGATTCCAGTATGTTGAAACTTGCAACTTTGAAGACGAACTCATCACTAGGTTCGCTTCCAATGGCTTGAAGCTCTTTCATATTTGGTCCTTTGCCAATCCCTATTGCGAACACGTAAACCCCTTGGTCCTTTAGGAGTCGAGCTTGGTTAAAGGTCGAGATCACGTTTCTTGACACCCCGTCGGTGAGGATCACAGCAACGTGTGCCACACCTGGCCTGGCCTTCCTGACAAACTCATTCCGGACCTTTCCTAATGCTCGTCCTGTGTAAGTGCTTCCCAACATATGAGGTATTCTTTTTATCCTGTTTTGAAGGTCATCCACGTTATCAAAATCTCCGAATGATATTTGCGTCTGGTAAAGGTGGGAGAATATACCAACACCAATTCTTGTGTCGGTCTGGGAGATAGGGAAGGTTGCGACAAGGTCCTGTATGAACTTGAGTTGTTTCCGGTAGTGTACGATCCATATGCTTGAGGAGCTATCTAGTAGAAAGAAAATATCGGCAGGCTTCCCATGGCAAACTGAAATACAAATGAAATAGATAAGTTAATTTGTAAACATCATATAACGGTATCTATCTTTAAAGTAAGAATATTTTCGTGTAAATGACAATAAGACAAATTTCTATATAATTTAAGCTACACTCAATATAATTATAGATCAAACTTACATTTTAAAACGTCGACTGGTTCTTCTGTAGCCAGTGGAGCAGCAACAGCAACAGATATCTGAAAATATAACGAAACTATGAATAATATATGTTATTCAAAACAATCAGGTGATAAAAATACACTTATTCTAGGTAAAAATATATATAATATTTACCCAGATATTTAAGAATTTATATTGAGCACATTATTAAGGACTTGTATATCGAGAAATTATTTAAAATCAATATAGGACATTAGTTTACATTCCTATCATTGCTTCATGTTTTTCAATATCATTAGATGATATCATAAATAATGCCGTTATATCCCAAAAAAGTATTTATCTAAAATCTTTTTACTTACCAATGATAAAATAAAAAATGGAATAAACATTTTCGCTATCCTTTGCGTATGGTGACAATGATATAGTAGGCTCTAGCAGCGTGTCAAATGTCTAGTGCGATGTAATAGAGCAGATGAGCTGGTGGCTGAGACGATCGCTGATGTGAGGAAGATTGGATTCAGTGATACTTATATACCTGATGGACAAATAATTAGCTTCCAGTGAGTAATATGGGATGGGATATGAATAGATGAACACTATTTCATATCTATAAATACAACAGGCATTCAAAAATTGCGATCAAAAGATTGTTTCTGCATTCCGGAAATTAGACGCCAAATAAGGGGATGTCAAAGGTCAAACACGCCTCTTTGTTTACAAAACGCGTGAATGCTCATGCCATGATGTGTTTGCGTGGTACACTGCAGTCCTTATTAGGATCGTGTTCGGGTCAGCATCTCCGCGTGAACTGTTGATTTGCATATAGAGTAAGCAATTTACGTCACAATTGTGTTGGAGACAAAAATAAAGAACTGTGTAGATTGCGTTATAGGGTCTAGAACGGAAACGGCAGCACTTGAGTTGTAAAATGCTCGTGAAGCGGTGACCCATATTTACAACACTGTTTTCTTTCATGTGGTAGATGTCTGTCCTGTCTCGCCGGCACACATTTATACAGCAATGAACATTGAACTGTCCACGGGAAATTAAAATATGTATAATGTATCTTTATAAAGACTAAAACAATGCTGTTTTGTGGGAAATGTCCATAATATGAAAGGAATCATTGTTGTTATATTTAGACGCAGTAAATCTATACCGAATAACATACATGCTTGAACTGTATGCTTCGACCGCAAGAATCCGAGTCCATATTGAAACAATTATCAGTGAGTTGTTGTGTAATTAGTCGTCAGTACTGTCACTTACTGTAACTTCTTAACGAGCCAAATCGTGTCTTCTAGTCTTGATTAGGTAATTATATAACCAAGCAAACAAACATGTCAGTATACTTTTGTTATAATGGAGGGCTGTGTAAATGGCATGAAAAGAAATTCTCATACTAATATAAACAGACACACGAAATAGTTCTCTTACGAAAGCCGACAAAGTTTCAACAAGAGTAATTAGGTAAGGAATTAAGAAAAACACGTGAGTTTTAAATGTTCAATGTTGGGTATTACGGTAAGATAATGACGCAAATCAGATATTGGTAACTTATATCAAACGTCAATACAGTTTTAATAATTACAAACCCAGTTTTGATTTCGGCATGTATTGCTTATTTCCGTGTCTCATGTTATTTTCTCGCTGAAATCATGATACAATGTCGTAAAAATGTACATATTTTTTGTACATAATGAAATAATTTCTTTTGGTAAAATGGCTTTAATTTTAATAATTCACATAATTCATAATGATGAATAGATACATTATACTAAAATGTTTTTAAGTGTGATGATAGTCATCCATGTATAATTATCACGGAGTCAAACAGAGTATGAATTCAGTCGGCACACTCGTACATGATATTTTACATTGTTGACTACATTCTGTTTTAGGTATACATATACATGTAAAATTATACTTGATATAACATTTAAAAAAATATATTTGCCCTTAACAAATATTATGTTTGCAATACAAAGCTGAAATTGATGTTGTGTGTGTCAACCTTAACAAATTCACCAGTAGAAACACATTCCTTCCTTTTTCGTCTGTTTTCTATGTTGTTTCATTTCTGGTTTTATTGGTACATATTATCAATTGTCATTGTTCTTCTTTTGTCACTTGTTTCTGAATTGTCATTCCTTTGTCTCTATCTTGTTGATCCGGAATGTTTATTTGTTCGTGTATCTTATATCCTTTTTTATTGTATATACTAACTTTCTCTGTTCCTATCTAGACGACTCTGATTTTGTCCATTGGTCTTTCATGAGTACATATTTACGTTTTGTGTTAAGGTCCGTGTATGTATGTGTTTGTGTTAAGATCCAAGTGTGAAAATTTGTTTTCCTTTGTTTTTTATGAGTACATATTCACTTTTTTAATAAGGTTAGTGTGTGTATGTGTTTCCCTTTGTTTTTATGAGTATATAATTGCTTTTATATTAAGGTCCGTGTGTGTATGAGTTTGCGTTAAGATCCGTGTGTGAATTTTTTTTCTTTGTTTTTTTATGAGTATATATCAACTTTTTTTTTATTAAGGTCCATGTGTGTATGAGTTTGTGTTAAGATCCATGTGTGAATTTTTTTTCTTTGTTTTTTTTTATGAGTACATACAGTTTTTTATTCAGGTTCGTGAGTGTATATGTTTCCCTTTGGTTTTTACGAGTACATATTCACTTTTTTGTGTTAAGATCCGAGCGTGTGTATATTTTTTATTGGGCTTTTAATGAGTACATATTCACCTTTTTGTGTTAAGATTTGTGTGTGTATTTGTTTTCCTGTAGGTTTCTTCCGGGTTCTATGAACAGACAAACATTCTTTACATATACATGTAGGACACGTGCATTGAAAGAATTGCCCCAGAAACGTATGTTGCCAAAATGATAATTTAACAAAAACTGCATATGATGTGTTATGTTTCCATCTATTATTAGAATCATGTGGCTACCTGCCATTATCCACAGCTGTGGCTGATTATGATAACAGTCAATTGATACACATCCACTCAGTGACATATCAACCGTGTCAGATTATAACTATATTGTATAAATAACAAATGACGTCACTTTGATATTTTATAATATTTTACATTTTATCTTTTTAAAATGGTAATTATCATTTTATGGCATTTTATTGAACTCTGTAGAAATTGTACTAATTTTACTAAGAAATACAGATGCGGTATTTCTTGTTAAAATGTATGTTTTGGAGTGAATTATTAATATTCAAATGGAACAACCCAATCAAAAACATGATTTTTTTAGAAATCAAACATATGTACGCCTATTTATTTTCGGATAATTGTTATGAACCTTAATAAGATCAATTAGACAATTCTATTGATCTTAGATCTCTTGTGTATTGAAATCATTTTTTTCATAAGCTACATCGTAACATGAGTCAGAATGTAGATATTAAAGATTTTATAAATAGTTACATAATGTAGATATCAGTTGCAAGGTTTTGTATATATAGATAGAAATGTATTACATAAATATTTATTGACGGGTGTAAATGTGATGTATGACAGAATCGTCGGTGATTCAATCAGTGATCTGGTGATTCGGGAATGTTTTACACATCCACGCCCAAGCATATCCTTTGACCGATGTTGCTGAATTTTAAGCCCATTCTGTTTACTATCATGTTTACCATAGTAACACTATTTCTTGAATGAATCACGCCAACGGCGCGGCGTGTGCGGCATGCTTTTTATAGACCTTGGTGTCTACACCCCATTCCAGCCCTTCCTCACAGACCAGTGACATCAGTACCAAATTTTGTTTTTCATCTTGGTTTTACCGATTCGAGGTTGAACATATGTCTGCAAATCTGGCGGGAATGTAATTGAAAACGGCTTTTAAATGGGAAAATATGTTTAGATAAACATGGAAGCTACCATGAATAGGCGTGCAATGTTTCAACACTGTCAAAGTCCATACATGTCACAGAGCGGAGATGTAAATATATACACTGGGTTTTATAGTGAAATAAACCAAACGACCTCCCCCAATAAGGTGTGGGCGCATCAACAACTTCTGTTTAATTACATAAATGTCATTTTTGTTTTTACGTTACTCAGAAGTAAAAATTGATTTACAAATTTTTATTATTATGATGATTATGACATCTTGAAATTATTTTCTATCAATTGTATAGATAGGTTATTGATATTTTTTAATGTATAACGCGTTATACGCACGATGATTAGGCGATATGAATGTCATTAAAAGCTCAGGTACAGCTCCGGCCATGTCACCTAAGATGCAGGTCCGAGGTGCGTGGTTCGACCCTCTATACCCGCCTCGGTTTGTGTTTCTCGGAAATCTGAGAATTGACAGGTCTGTGCTGTCGTGGCTGTGTCATAGGGTGAGACACTTTATATGATTTGCTCTAGATGGCGTGTGACGGATCCTCCGTATGCTGTTCAGTTAGGTAATCACCAACTACTACGAGGAAACCCGCTTCAAGCTTAACCCTGGCTGTGGACAGGATATAAACCTAGCAAACATAAACTTCTACCATAGTTTCTATTGTTTTAACGTCTTTTTGTAGAGGTTGATTAATATGTATGATATTTCTTTATTAATTCACAAACAAAATGTCCGTACCTTCTTGGACATGACTTGTTTAATGCAATATATCAGCTGGGGTGAGTCTTCAGTCTCCTTTGGAAAAAAAACACTGTAATATCTGTACACACTTTTGATATATAAAATATAAATGTTAAGGGTCAAAATGTTTATTGAATTTGATTATGATTTATGACTCAGGACTGTGGTTTATTTTCATTTTCAGTAAGTTAAAGTACGCTGCTGATGCATGTGTGCTGTTTAAAGTGTGTCCAGATGTTTGACTCAGGTATGCTATAAAAACAAAATCTGGTGTGATGAACTACCAACATGTCAGTCAATAGTCACCGCATGTGGTTCCGATTGTTTTGGCAGATTAACGAAATATGTCAAGTCAACGCTAAAGGAGCCTGACACAAAAATACTGAGGTAAATTATTTGGGCATGAACGTGGTTTCATTAAGATGGTACAGAGATCAGTTCATCAGTTTCTATTCCATCAACGCAGCATGCCTCAAGTAGGTATTTGTCTTCTGTGATTAATGTTACTGGAATGATGTTTGTATTGTTAGAGTTTTGTTCTGTTGTAAGGGGAATCACCTACCATTATCGTTACTGGTTTTCTTCTAGTGCCCAATTAAAAGCTGTATTTTGCTTTGTGTGTGTTATCAGGTTTTATGTTTCCCAAATCTCTATAATGAACAGAAATGCATTAATCAAAACAAGCTGTAACTGAAATTTAATACCTAAAACAAAACCAGTTTTATTGTTTCCAGTCGGAACTCAGAGGAGGCTCTCAGAGTCGAGAATCCCCGGGGTCAACCCCTAACAATCTAGTTTCCTCAAATAAAAATATATGAGTATATGTTCTATACAGTATTACTTTTATATACTTTCTCATTACTAGCTGTACAACTAAAACATATATGATGGTTTTGTCTTGTTTTCATACGGTTTTTTAGACTTTAGTGTGTCTACTATGCTGCTGTTTCCCTTCCATCGTCTATAAACATATAACATGCGTGTCTTAATTACTTATATAAAGGGCCCGATAATATATCCGTGTCCCTTTGATGCGTCAGAAACGTTAGTATCCCTCCTCCGCGGATCACATGTTCTCGTGGTTGATTGATATGATGGATGACTACTATGAGTAATGAAGATGTATTGATAAGCATATATAAGTTGATAAACCTTACGAGATTACCGCTGATAAGATATTTTGATAACTGTTTCAGTAAACCTTAATTTAAGATATTCTCTTCAGTAATAATCGCCCTTAGGATTTTCTGTATAGTCTTACATCACCGATCCATGTAGAAGGACATTTTTGATTATATACTCCGTAAACGAATCAGATCCTTGTTTCAAACAGACATCTTGAACATTGAGTGTCTTGGCATATGCTTTGCGATGTTGGAGAAGTGAGTTTGTTAGGTCAGCACGAGACACATAAATCGTTGTGTGATTTGCGTTCTTCCGACAATTGTGACAAAAGAGGGACTTAAATTGTTGTTTTAAGCTAACCAATCACATGGTATCTAATCATTTTCTACGATAAAAAACATCTCTACCTACATAGCTTGATCTGTCGTGCGTGCGGGGTTGGCTGCATCTCCCGCTGAGCACACGCTAAAGAATATATATTTACCACAATGAGAAATCATAAAACTTTCAAAGTTGCTGACGAGCTAACCATTGTGTTGTATTTTTGTATAGACTTTAACGTGCCACAAGCGGGGAAACTCGTTCGGTTAATTAGATACTTATGTTCGGGACATATAAAAATACCTTACGGTATTTAGACGTTTAAATGTGTATGCAGATTGCTTAACCATCCGGAAGTCAAGATGTATTTATATTGCCAAATATCAATAAATTAGAGTTTCTCTGCCATAAAATCCTTTTACAGATATAAATATGTCATAAAGAGGTATATCGCTTGCCCAACTCGCCTATGTAATGCGTTACGTGTGTAACCTTGACGCCAGAAATTCTTGTCACCATCTTCTTTCATTACTATAAACTGGGAATATCATAAATTCACCTTCATAAACTTATGATAGATCATCCATGATTAACCCTGTTGCAGAACTGTCCCAAATTTATCATATTTGTCTAGGTCAGACCACCCAGTTGTTGTTTAGTCGGATAGGAGTGTAAGGATTTAGCGATGAATACAAGCCATATTAAATATTCCCTGAATATATGCTGAAGTTTATAGTAAACACGAATCATCCTTTACATTTAAAGATAAAACACTAAAGAGGAAATCCCTGTAGGTACTACAGAAAAATTAATACAAGGAAGTATTTTGGACGTTCACGTCAACAGGACATCCACTGTAAAACTGTTATCACTCCGCTTAAATCCTTAGCTCAGATAACACTCCTCATTGCAAAATATTTCAAGTGGTCATGAGAACTTTTCATCATTTAGTGAAAAGACTTATTGTTTTTGGTCTATTCTTATACCAAATGTGTATGACGTCTTAATATCGTAAAAGGGATTCGGTAAAGGTTCAAAGTTCCGAACCGTATTTTGGTTAACATACTTTAAACAAGGCTTCTTTTTTAATACATCAAGGTATAGTGTTGTGATATTCGAAATGTAGGATGCCTAGGTAATTGGCTATCAAGTTTATCAAAATGAATGACCTTGACCACATTCAAGGTCAAAGGTTATGAAATATCTGAAATAAATTAAAGGACAAGGGATCCAAGACAAAAATATTGTGTCAGTATCATACCGTGATCAATTGCTATCGTCAGAAATATCGACAATTTTTTTTTTTTTTTTTTTTTAATTTGTAAAAATAAACTATGAATTTTCCAGGAATCAGAGTGCTATTTTTGAGTAACAGATTTTTAAACAAAATATCCTCTTAAATTCTACAAAGTGTCGAGTCTTGATATTTTATATAGAAGATTTTTCAAGTAAATGACCTTGGGCATTTTACAAGGTCACAGTTTTTTTGTTTGTGTTTTTTTGAGAGTTTTTAGATTGGAATTTTTTGAGAATCTATCAACACTTTCAGTACTTTGATATCAAAAGAACAACCAAAGCTTAAATCTAGTACTGTACTGTATTGTCCTTTATTGGTAACACTATCCAACCATATGGTGAACAAATCAACAAGCTAGAACTTTTGAAAATATAAAGCTTAGTGAGTGTCATATGAGTGAAAAGTCCGTCAAATTGTTAGTAAACAATTACCAGTGTGCATTGATACTTGTACACAACACATTTTGGTGTTTGTGTATTCTGAGCATATCTACATGTGTTTTCAACAGACTTACTTTATATTTTAACATGTTATATAACACTGTCGATGAAAGGAATTAATTTTGGTTTGATATTGATTAAGTCGAGAGGTAACTTATTTTTAATTAAAAATGTGATATATATTCACCCATGTGTAGTCGACATTGGATGTGTCAAAACTGACATTAAACAGCCTGCTTAGTTAGACTGAAATTATATCGGTCCGACCACGTGGGGTTTTTACCAGTTACTCTGGGTTTCCCTGCATTAAAGTCTTTTCATCCACGCTAATCAGACTGATTGAAACATGGTAATACTGTCTCGAAAACTGATAACATTTTATCTCATTATACTGAAACATAGCAAGGGTTCTACTTAAAATGTCTTTAAAGTAAAACTTATCAAAACAGCTCGAAACTCTCAATTTCACGCTAATAGACACAAACCACATTTCTATAAGAGTATTGTTTTCATGGAATTTTAATTATAAATAACTGATACTTTTACCAGAAGGCTACACAGTTTTAAAACAAAGCTGCCTGAACACCTTCTGCTGTGAGTGCCCACTCGGCCTTGCAGTACCATGTGCAGTTTGTATGTGCCGAAGCGATGCACACTCTTCTCAATCGTAATATGATTTGATAGACACACGGAGATGTTTAGTATATCGTGCATGTGTCATGCAGTGGATTCCACCTTCTGCACATGTATTTCCGGAAATCCCAGATCATATGGTATCTTTATGCATCGTTGAATTCCAGATTCCGGGAAGCAAACTAATGATGTGTTTCCTTAATTCGCTCAATTATCAAGAAACCTATTATTTTTAAGAAACTGACAGAATTACTTTATTTGATAATGTGTGGCTGTGAATATATACATCCACCGTGTATATATTGTTTTTACCTTTAAATTTAATTTCTATTGAGTTTTAACACCAAGTATATCAATTAGGGATATAGGGACCTGAGGTATCATTGACAGATCACTAGTTTTGTCGACCAATAGTTCGTAAAATTAGTATTTTCATCTACTGAACGTTCACGTGTCAATACCGGGCTATATTTACTCTGTACTCTGTGTATAAATAGTAGATTGAGTCACGTGACACTACCAAGTTATATTTACTCTATATGTCGTGAATAACTGATAGATAGACACGTGACACCACCAGATTTTATATACTCTATATGTTGTTATAACAAATAGATAGACGTGTGACACCACCAGGTTTTATATACTCTATATGTTGTTATAACTAATAGATAGACACGTGACACCACCAGGTTTTATATACTCTATATGTTGTTATAACTAATAGATAGACACGTGACACCACCAGGTTTTATATACTCTATTTGTTGTTATAACTAATAGATAGACACGTGACACCACCAGGTTTTATATACTCTATATGTTGTTATAATTAATAGATAGACACGTGACAACACCAGGTTTTATATACTCTATATGTTGTTATAACTAATAGATAGACACGTGACACTACCAGGTTTTATATACTATATATGTTGTTATAACAAATAGATAGACGCGTGGTACCACTAGGTTTTATATACTCTATATGTTGTTATAACTAATAGATAGACACGTGACACCACCAGGTTTTATATACTATATATGTTGTTATAACTAATAGATAGACACGTGACACTACCAGGTTTTATATACTCTATATGTTGTTATAACTAATAGATAGACACGTGACACCACCAGGTTTTATATACTCTATATGTTGTTATAATTAATAGATAGACACGTGACAACACCAGGTTTTATATACTCTATATGTTGTTATAACTAATAGATAGACACGTGACACTACCAGGTTTTATATACTATATATGTTGTTATAATTAATAGATAGACACGTGACACCACCAGGTTTTATATACTCTATATGTTGTTATAACTAATAGATAGACACGTGACACCACCAGGTTTTATATACTCTATATGTTGTTATAACTAATAGATAGACATGTGACACCACCAGGTTTTATATACTCTATATGTTGTTATAACTAATAGATAGACACGTGACACCACCAGGTTTTATATACTCTATATGTTGTTATAAGTAATAGATAGACACGTGACACTACCAGGTTTTATATACTCTATATGTTGTATATAACTAATAGATAGACACGTGACACTGTTAGGTTTTATATACTCTGTTTGTTGTATATAACTAATAGATAGACACGTGACACTATTAGGTTTTATATACTCTGTTTGTTGTTTATAACTGATAGATAGACACGTGACACTGTTAGGTTTTATATACTCTGTTGTATATCACTAATAGATGGCCACGTGACACTACCAGGTTTTATATACTCTGTTTGTTGTATATAACTAATAGATGGCCACTTGACACTACCAGGTTTTATATACTCTGTTTGTTGTATATAACTAATAGATGACCACGTGACACTACCAGGTTTTATATACTCTGTTTGTTGTATATAACTAATACATAGCCATGTGACACTACCAGGTTTTATATACTCTGTTTGTTGTATATAACAAATAGATGGCCACGTGACACTACCTGGTTTTATTTACTCTGTTTGTTGTATATAACTAAAAGATGACCACGTGACACTACCAGGTTTTATATACTCTGTTTGTTGTATATAACTAATAGATGGCCACGTGACACTACCAGGTTTTATATACTTTGTTTGTTGTATATAACTAATAGATGGCCACGTGACACTATCGGGTTTTATTGAGTATACCTAGAAGATAGAGTCATGTGACTCCACCAGGTTATAATTATCTAATCTAAACATGGTTTGGTTTATTTTTTGGTTTATTTTGTTCAGCGTCCTATTAAAAGCCTTGGTGATTTAAAGACTTGCCAGGTTTTGGAAAGGGAGGAAAGCCAGAGTACGCGGAGAAAAATCACCTGCCTACAGTAAGTATCAAGCAACTGCCTCACTGGGGTTTCGCACTCGCAGCCCATAGGTGGAGGGCTAGTGATTAAAATGTCGGGATACCTTAACCACTCGGCCACCGCGGCTCCTAATCTAAACATGGTAAACTCTGTTTACATTAGAATACTTTGTAGTTACTGGATATACTCTGTTTATGGTACAATACAATCTAGTTAATAGACAATATATAACCTTACTAAAGAAACTATCGTTTACAATTGGGTAAAGATCAAATTTGATGTGTCGGGATGCATTGTTCATGGCCGTGAAGCGATGCCAATAATTTTCCGGCTGTTACGTCTATTCGTCTAATTATTCCATAATACTCTGTTCAGCTAGTAGAAATACTCTGTTTAGCTAGAAGAAATACATTTTAGCTACTGGACATAATCAGTTTAGCTGGAAAAATACATTGTAATTGTTTACCAAGGAAAATATATTGTAGTTACTAGATATATTCTGTTTACCTAGTAGAAATACATTGTAATTACTAGTTATACTCTGTTTACCTAGTAGAAATACATGGTTGTTACCCTATACACTCTGTTTTTAGTATATATACACTTTAGTTACTAAATATGCTCTATTTATCGTAGAAATGCGTTGCAGATACGTGCCACTTTCAAATTAGAAACAACGTATGCAATTAACATGTAGCAATTCGTTTTCTGTCAGTTACATTTTTATAAAAGACGTCTCAGTACTGTTAAAATGCATTTGCCACACTGCATTTAAACCTTTGAATAATTCCAGTCACAGATCAGGATTTTCCGTGGTCAGGGTGATATTAGGATGAATGTTCAAGCACAAGCAGATAGAGGAAAACAAACAAGTAAAAATGGAACATAAAGACCCTGACTGTTGCCTTGGATGTTGATCAAAATTGTCCTACACAAGCAATATTCCTTCACGTGAATTTCACGTGAATTTCACGTGAAAAGGGCAAAATAGTGAAATTCACATGAATTTCACGTGAATTTTTTTCACGTGAATTTCACGTGAAATTCACATGAAAAAATTCACGTGAAATTCACGTGAAATGCACGTGAAGAAATATTGCCTGTGTATCACAAGTAAAAAAAGGAGACCATTCCTGTTTCAGAGTTTTCTTTAATTTGCCTCCTGTGATTGACATGAATTGCAGTTTACTTTACGTTTGGATTTTTCTAATGTCGAGACGTTAGGGAAATCATTCTGACCCTGTATGGGATCCAAAATTAGTATCTTAATTACGTCATAATGAGATATATAGCAGGCATATACTTCCCTCACTCTTTCACGGGTTGAAATGAAATGAAGTAGTGAAAGTTATATATTATAAGCAGCGGTACATCAGGGAAAAAATAGAAAAACAAAAATGTCTCGACAAATTGAAAGAGGACACAGGACGGAATTGATTAATTTCATGAACCATGGACGGAATTTTGTGTTAACTGTGATTGTCGTCAAAGATCTAGGATTCTCTATATACCATTCACTAAAATGCAACAATTGGATATCACATTTTCTTTTTTCAATACATAAATGTTTGTGATAAAAGGTCATTCATTGCAAACGTAATAACAAATGAAGCTAGTAAATTTTAACTTATCTATTAGTATATATATTAATATCAATTAAAATTAGATAGCCAAAATACCAACCCCATTTGGGTTTATATAAACAGCCGAATTTAAACAACATTATTTGAATATTTAAGATTTTTCAAACATGTATTATTTCATAAAAACACATTCCAATCCCTATCCCCGAGCTATGCTATCACTTATCATCTGAAGTAAATAAAGAAATAGATCCACCACATTCATCACATAGTCATGATAGGTTATCATGCAGACCTCCCTTCCCAGGATGACGTCACGTTCCATTCATACCACCACCGTTTCCTACCTAAGGAAGCGGAGGGCGATAGGCTAAGAGGATTTCGTAGCAGAAAACAATAAATCTCAGTGTATATAATACTACGCAACACGCTGAAGTAGTCTGTTGTATATTTTAAGCATTATTGACAGATATTTCACCAATGGGAGGACAGGATGGGTGGAGTCAATTCCTTTTGTGGCATGTCTACCTTTGATAGTGTACGTGAGAATTCCTCTTTTTCTCATACTTATAATTACGCGTGGGTTATTTTTATGAATCATATTCTTGTGTATAAATAAGATCTAAACCGCATCTTCATCACTGACTGCAACCACAGTGTAACTGGTCACTGTAACCTAAGGACAAACTCGCTAGAATGAAGATACTTTTGTTGATTGCTGCGTTGGTAAGTCTATTGTATTTTCCTATTATATGTTTTCTTTTCTTTACCACTTTATTGGTATTTATGATAATTTTGACTTATTTTGGGGCTATTATTATATAATAAATAGAAATAATCCGTTGAATCGTTGAATGTCGTAGTTGTAATAGTCGAAACAGAAAAATCTACTAATTACATGCATGTTACCTAAAATTCTTATGAATTGATAAAAATTATAAGAATTAATTTCCTTAAGCTTTTTATCACTTGTGCTATAATGTGGGCTGACTACGTTCGATCTCAATCTCATTTATTCCCATGTGTTAACCGTATGTACATGCTATACTCTCCTTTATTTAGCCAATGTACACGGTAACAATACAAGCACATGATTTGTCGAAAATTCCCATTTTTTAATATAAATGCAAGCAATAAATATTTAACTAATAAGTTTTATTTATTTTTTCTTTAACAGGCACTCCTGCAAGTGCATGCGCAACGCAGATGTAAGTATCCTATCCACATGCCCATGTTAACAATAGTCTTCAAAAACACGTTGTTTTATCGATTACTTCTATTCTACACGAGGAATTGAAGTAGAAAACGAAAATGCAATAATGTTAGCGAGATCATTACAGCTCTATTATAATATAGCCTATAATATTAACCGTATTAATTTGATATGTCCATATCACTTGTTATATACCAGGATAATGTTATGTATTCAACATATATCGCCTGTATGGTAAATATGGTATATTATGTGATGTCATCAGAAGTTTGCGATAAACATATGGTGTTTCCCTTAAATCCATCCTGGTAACAAATTATAAATGATTGTATTAACGTTCTCATCCTTCCCCGTTTTTATCTTTGGTTTGTGTCTCACGTGTAAAACTCATTTGCTATCTTTTTCAAACATTTCCTTTTTTCATTTGTCTAAAACAAATCTGAAACATCGTTACTATTCCATATACTATTGAAAACTAACTAAGGCACGTTACATTATATGTAATGAAAAATAACTTTTTCGTATACAGATCCATCAAAAATATATTTTGTATCAATCTATTACAGTTCATGATCCTTAACCTCGAAATCATTTGTATTAATTTATTAATTGTTGCATTTGTTGATGTAGCCACTGAGTCCCTGTGTAACGAAGCCGCTGATATTGTGTTTGTGCTGGACACTTCAAGTAGTATCTGGAATCCAGACTTCCAGAAGCAACTGGAATTTGTCGACAGTGTTGTCAGTGGATTCAATATTGGCCCTGACGAAACCCGTGTCGGGGTTTTGACATTCGCCAGGAGCTACTATGTCAAATTCAAGCTCAATAGGTACAAAAATGTCGCTGACGTCAGAGCTGCTATCAAGAAGATCCGTCACAGACAAGGTGACCGGACAAATACTGGAAGTGCTATCAAGTTTATGACAACGCGCATGTTCCAGCGGGGTAATGGAGGAAGAGAAGACCTGCCTCACATCGCCATTGTCATCACAGATGGAAAGTCGCAGGAGTCGCGGAAGACGCTAGAGGCTGCCATGGCAGCTCATAACAAGGATATTGAGATCTACGCCATTGGCGTTGGACCGAACGTTAAGGAGAGTGAACTGAGAGGTATAGCTAGCGATCCTGACGATAGGTACTTCTTCTCTGTGGAAAACTATGACGCCCTGCTGTCTGAGAAGGATGTCTTCAAGCAACGTGCATGTAGAGGTAATTATTGCAACATCATTAACATTCTGAAGTTTAAAACAGATTATGTTATATATATCGTAATTAGTTTTTGATATGATGATATTGGGTTTTTTATCAACATTGTTGAGTATAGCGACAATTAGCATTGTTTATATTAACACTGACAACATGTAGCATTGTATATTAGTTCAACGATGAGTTGAATGATTTATCTAAGCAGCGATATAAAAGAAATCATGTGATAATTTGTTATCATGTCATGTGACCAATTAAGCTGCATAAGTCTTTATTACTGGCAACAGGCGACAACCTTTCCTGACTTACTAAGTAGCGCTTTAGATAAAATGGTTCTTAAAACACTATTTGAAGAGCTAATGGCTGTTCACTGAGTGCCGTTCTTGGCAAATATGTACTTCATCAATCAAGTTGTCATTCAGCCGAATGTTTATTGTTTATAAATTCGTGTTATGTTTGGCACATAAACTCTTACATACAAGTTCGTGAAGTTCGTTCAATTCAAGACACTTTGGAGTTTATAAAAGACGAATTGATGTGTAAGTAGGTACACTCGTCAAACCTATCCGGGTTTCATTATGTGCTCGTGTCTGTGATCACATTTCATGCGCCTTGTCAGTTATAAGCAATTTCCTCTAGATCAAAAATAACGCTCAAGAAGATGCGGCGACCCATATCAATAAATATATAGCACATTTAAAGTTCAAATCACCTGTATCATGAATGTCGGGATGCACTGTAGTAATAAAATAATATTTAAGTATAGAAAACTCATTTATAATTTAGCTAGCATGATATTGAAACACATCAATCATCCATCAATGTTCTGAGCCTGTCTCTCATCGACCTTAAATTACTTTTAATACAACCATAACAACGCCCGGGTCTTTATATAATGTTTATACAAAATAAATAGATACTTCATTGCGTTTAACAGTGGTATACCTCACTATTGAAGACGTACAACAATGGAGGTTTTCGATGATTTTTTTGGATTAGAAAAATAATTTAAATCAATGCAATATTCCAATTTGAGCTATGTCAAAAGAATAACGACGTATAGGTATTCTCACATTCGATACTACAATCAAATAACTGATATTTCTACTAATTACTCGCAATCATCCGAAAGATTAACAATATGCGTTTGTTAGTGTAGACGTGTTTACCATAGCGTGTGAAGGAAGCTCAAAGGCATCATAATATGTTTAATTGGAGTAAAAATATTAACATTTTCTAAGCAATATCAATTGCTTAAATCAGATATTTGATTATTTTGTAACGGATGTTATTTAAAATGAATCAACTCTATAACACTGTAAGCAGAATGTTCATCTTATCAAACGCTCCTTACAAAACATGCACATGTCATTTTTTCTCTACTGCACATTTTATCATTGAGGAAGTTAAGGTTATCTGTTTCGAATATTGCCAAACATTACGAAAGCACTGTGGTGTCCTGTTGAGCACCGGATACATATGTTTTGCTATGCACCTATTAAATGGCTACAGTCTTTCAAATGGTCCTGAACATGTCTTCATTACCGCCTACAATCTTCCGCAGTCTACACTTTATGCCACCCTGGCATGACAGACAACTGTGTATGGGGTCACAAGTCAGCTAGTGGCGTGGATCGTAAACTAAAGTCTTCATGATAAAAAGTCTCCTATTTCGCCAGTTATCTAAGTTAAATTGCCTTTATGATCGAGTAGATGCCAAAATAACAGTAATATCTGAAGAAGTATTAACAATACAGGCATACCGGAACAATCGCCTAACATAAATCATAAGTCAAGTAATTGATTAATGAGAAACCCAAGTGCTTCCTGGCACGACAGACTCGTGTCAGTGTTATTATTATATTCTTAGTAAGTGACTATTCTTGTCTAAATATCCTGACATCCAACTCAACAAATGAACTAGGTATGGCGAAGACATTTTTTTTCTTTTAATTTTCGTATGATTTGCTGTTGTAAATGTTTTCACTTATATCTAGATGTATTTAATTGTATGTGTATTGATTTTTTTAATATACGTATGATTTGCTGGTGTAAATGTATTTACTTATATCTAGATATAGTTAATTGTATATGTAATGAATTTTCCAGGATCAACAACAAGACGAATGATAACCACTACCACCACTACTTCAACCACCACTCCTCGACCTACCACAACCAAACCTACAACACCTAGACCTACAACATCAAGACCTACAACACGTAAACCTACAACTCCCAGACCCACAACACCTAGACCCACTTCCAGAAGGCCAATTACACCTAGGCCAACTCCCCGGAGGCCAATTACAGCTCGGCTTACTCCCAGAAGGCCAATAACACCTAGACCAACACGCCAAGCTATAACCACCACGCGAAGGAGGAACACCTCATGGACATTGCCACCTGTCGGGGACATCGACCCATCTCTCTTCATCAAAGGTACGTAGCCGATCTAGTGTTTTCTTTCATCTCCGGTTTGTTTAAGGGAATAACGTCGTCTTTTATGTCCTGAAGGATCCTCATTCCTGTTACGGCAGCGGTAACATTTTCCCCTTGAGCTTTGCCTCTGTGGTTTATTTTCTATTTTACTATTTTATTTTACATGATTCTTCATTTTCAATTTTTATTTTCTTCAGCCTGCACCGGAAAGCCAGCAGATATTTACTTTTTGATGGATTCCTCAACTAGTATTGGAAAATACAACTTCGAGCGCCAGAAGACATTCGTCAAGAACATGGTTTCCAGATTTGATATCTCCCAGGACAAAACTCGAGTTGGGGTCGTGACTTTCAGTAATTCATACAACCTTGAAGTCCCTCTCGGATCTGCAAACACAGTAGGAAGTTTGTCTGACGCCATTCAGAGAATCCCGTATGCTTATGGTACAACTAATACTGCTGAGGCAATCCGATTTGTCAGAGAAAGTGGTTTTACGGAGGAGAGGAGACGGGAGGGCGTGGCTCACATTATTATCGTCCTCACAGATGGACTCTCACGAGACCAAATGCAAACAAAAATAGAATCAGATCTTGCCCGGAATCAAGGAATATATCTATTTGCTATCGGTATAGGAAATGGCGCAAAACTTCAGGAACTCCAGAATATAGGGAATGAACCCCATGATAAGCATGTGTTCCAGGTCAGGAGCTTCCGGGCATTGGATTCCATTAAGGACCTTCTGGCTTCGAGGACGTGTGAACTGGATATTGAAAAGCGTAAGTACACTAAGCGTTAAATTAAACTGTATTACGATGTTCATTGGTACAAAACTTATAACACTAGGGAAAAGAAATTATATATGTGATCTTTTATCAGGAAGTAAAACTCTGTTTTACTAAACGACTCTTTGAAAAATAGAAACATAATGAAAAAGCCTTAATACAAACAATGCAATTTATGTTTTTCAGTTTGTGGAAGCCGAGATATGTCAGACGTTCTTTTCATGTATGACGTTCTTTCCCTTGGACAGTCGAAAACCAGCTATATCTCCAAATTTGTTTCCAAAATCGTCCAGAGCTTGGATGTCCCCTCTGGAAATGTCCGCGTAGGACGCATGTTGTATGATTGCTTGAATGACGCATACACTGCTCTCTCATCTCCCGATGACATCCATGTT
This sequence comes from Pecten maximus, assembly GCF_902652985.1. NCBI lineage: Eukaryota > Metazoa > Mollusca > Bivalvia > Pectinida > Pectinidae > Pecten > Pecten maximus. The sequence goes on along the minus strand of NC_047023.1, from coordinate 20,171,343 downwards.
TGGTCCAACCAAGTTCTTCCGGGCATCACCGATTTGATAAGGAAACTTCGCGCTTCTGGTTTCTCCACGTTAAATGGTGGCAGAGCAGGTGCCAAATCTGTGGCCATCGTATTCTTGGATAACAGACTTCACGATGTCGATCAGGTTGTGAGACAAATGGCGACCATGCCCGACACACGGTTTGTCACAGTAGTGATCGGAGCAGACGAGTCCACTAATATCCCATACTTGGCTCATAACACCTTCATCCGCGTGCCATCATACAGGGAGTTGTTATCATACAAAGACGCATTCCTGGAGTTGCTTTGCCCGGTACTGGACTTGGAGTATTTCCATATCAGACTGTAAAATACACACATTGCTGTCGATAAACACCTATGATCAAACAATGAATGCAACCACTGATTCTCACAGTAGACACAGTATTATCGTCTTATTATTTATGTGTTGATTCCACCAAAAGATTTGTGTGGATAGATCAATTGTATAGGCTATGAAAACCACAACCGAGCCAAGGGAGGTAACTCCAGAACATAGTGGTGCATTGCCGGTGAATTGTTTATGTTTGTTGTTTGTGCCTTTTTATTCTTGTTCTTGGCGAAATGTTTAATGTTATAAATACGTCTTTTTATATTTTTACATATTTTTGAAAATGAAACATTAAAATTAAACACGTCTTTTGTTATAATTATCATAGATCCCATCACTTCTGACGGCTATATGTATGATTACCTACAACCTTACTCACTGTTTGTGGACACGTACAACAGTATCAGTGATTATCTCATACGTCTTCTCCAAGCCGATGGGTACGTTATTTCTTACAAGACAGACAAGAAGTCAGACAAACCAGAAGTATGTTTACATATAATACAGACAGTAAGACGAAATTATAGTATATGTGAATTTACTTATATTACAGCGGGTCAGAGCGTTGGGCAATATGTTTACTTACAAGAATTACAACCGTAAAATACATACAAAAGGGTGTGCAATATTCAATAATTCAAATTTCTTTTATTCATTGATTATGTTAAAATCTTTCTTATCTAAGGTCGGAGGATACATCCAAACATGCGATTACATACTCCATACCTCGGTACTGACTTTGATTGACCATGTGATTACGCACTCCATACCTTGGTAATGACTTTGATTGATCACGTGATTACACACTCCATACCTCGGTACTGACTTTGATTGATCACGTGATTACACACTCCATACCTCGGTACTGACTTTGATTGACCACGTGATTACATACTCCATGCCTCGGTACTGACTTTGATTGACCATGTGATTACGCACTCCATACCTTGGTAACGACTTTGATAGACCACGTGATTACACGCTCCATACCTCGGTACTGACATTGATTGACCACGTATTACACAATCCATACCTCAGTACTGACTTTGATTGACCACGTGATTACACACTCCATACCTCGGTACTGAGTTTGATTGACCATATGATTACACACTCCATACCTCGGTTCTGACTTAGATTGACCATGTGATTTGACCATACCTTTGTACGGATTTTGATTTGCCATCTGATTGCACACTCCATATCTCGGTACAGACTTTCATTGACTATATAATTACACATTAAATACCTCGGTTAAAAGTAAAGTTACTGAAAACTATGAGAGTTAGCAGTAAAGTACTGAAATATATGAGAGATAGCAGTAAAGTTACTGAAAACTATTAGAGATAGCAGTAAAGATACTGAAAAATATGAGAGATAGCAGTAAAGTTACTGAAAGCTATGAAAGATAGCAGTAAAATTACTGAAAACTATTAGAGATAGCAGTAAAGTTACTGAAAACTATTAGAGATAGCAGTAAAGTTACTGAAAACTATGAGAGATAGCAGTAAAGTTACTGAAAAGTATGAGAGAAAGGAGTAAAGATACTGAAAACTATGAGAGATAGGAGTAAACTAAAAACTATGAGAGATAGCAATAAAGTTACTGAAATCTATGAGAGAAAAGGGTAATGTTACTGAAAATTATGAGGTAGAAATAAAGTTACTGAAAATTATGAGAGAAAGGAGTAAAGTTACTGAAAACTATGAGAGATAGATGTGAAGTTACTGAAAACAATGAGAGATAGGAGTAAAGTTACTGAAATATATTAGAGATAGGAGTAAAGTTACTTGAAACTTAAAATCCAGCATACAAAAAATAATTGTAAAATTATATGAAAACTAGGAGTGAAGTTACTGTAAACTTGACGTCCGATAATAAATGATAGGTGTAAAATTACGTGAAAACATTGAAAGATGGAGTAAAGTTACTAAAGACTTTACGCCAGACAAGAAATGATAGTTGTGATTTCCTAGAAAATTATGAGAAAGGATTGAAGTTACTGAAAACTTTACGTCTGACAATAAAGGTAGGTGTAAAATAAGGTAAAATAATGAGAGTTTTGTGCAAAGTTACTAAACACTTTACATCAGACAATAAAAGACAGGTGTAAAGTTACATGAAAACTATGAGAGCCTAATAGCGAAAGTTTCGTGTGTTAAGGTAACGAAAACTATGAAAGTCAGTTCGATAGGTCTTCAGTTACTCTATTTAAAAGTATGAGAGTCCGTAGGTAAATGTTTAATAATATGATAACCTTCAATTAAATATAACTGATAGAATATACCACAATCAACCAAACATTTAAATTGAAATTACAAAGAATGACAATGTCCAAAAGAAATGCGTCCTTTGTCTTATTATCTTGTGATAATTTGATGTGAGGTAATATATTGATATGAAAGCTAGAAAGAATTATGTATTTCATTTTATTATGTTTTGTTGTAAAAACAAATATAACAAAGTATACAATCATTTATTTAAATGCAGCTGTATTCTTACAATGAAAATTAACTTGATTCTCTCCCTTTTTACACGTTCTTTTCCATACGTCCACTCTCGTTTAAACTCCACGCATATACAAAACAGTTTCAGCAGTGTCTATGACAAACTTGGGTTTCCCAAACAGTTTCTGGAACGGTTCAGTGAAAAAACGGAATCATTCCGCTCGATATTTACCATCATCTCCAGTTCCAGTGCCAATTATTTTGGGATGAAATAGTCTGCTTATTTTACATACCACAGGTACGTGCGTTTTCACATCCGTTTTCCTGATAACTGATGCAAACAACAATAATGGCATCCTCAAGTCTTCGTGAAGCTTGGTTGAAACGATCATCCGCCAAAACACCGACCGACCAAAAGTGTTCCAAAACATAAATATACATTCCCTAACATTGCTAAAACAGTAAATGTTTTATATTAACAAACTATATTTTTAAAACTTGCTTAAATTTGCATTACCAGTTGCACTTCGTGAATAAGTGTCGACAAACAGATCTCAGCTCTATTGAAGTCTCTCAGAGATCACGAGTTTGTCTTACTCTGGTATCTCGTAAATATATTGGTTCGTTTGTGATGAGATAGCAGAGTTTCTTGAGGAATTCGTATCGATATTCCCCAAGAGACATATACGATGGTATGTTCATCAGGTAGTCGTTGTATGGAAGAGAGGCAAGGTCACTTGCAACTCTGGCTAAAGACATGTCGCCAATAGCAATTACCATTACGTGGAAATTGAGGTCCCCCTTCAGAACTCTAGTTGCCAACTCGATGTTTTGCGTACTTTCGTCTACAAATACTATCGCTAAATTTTTGGCGTCTAATCTATTCGGAAACGCCATTCTAAGTTGTCCAAGTAGCGTCTCAATCCCAGGAAACATGATGTTGCTGAATGCTTGCAGGTTGATATCAGTTGTCAAGTCGATGTTGCTATTGGAAGGACAGCTGTCAGACCTGCGACCAATCCTCAGCTTACCGGAGCTGGTCTGGAGACTACGAGTGACGTCATGAACAAATGATGTCAATAGGCGCGCCTTGCGGGCACCAAGGCCAGGAGCGTCGTAAACAAATATGACGTCAGCTAAGGAATCGGCGCCGCAGGCTGAAATTAAAAAAAAATGAATGAGGAACTGAAATATTTGAGGTTGAATCACGTTAGAGGATTCTTTCCTCTGTTACTCTTCACTTTTGATTTAATTTTCTTCGTATTTTATTTCAAATAGAATATGTTTACATATCTATGTTTTTGCACTTACAAAACAAATTGCTAGGTTGATCGGGTACCACTCCGCATGCGCTGACAGCAACCATACTCCTGATAGAGGCTAGTGCACCAAAGCTACTGACGTGGAACACATACTTGTCGTCTGGGTCGTTTGCAATTCGCTTGAGTTCTGTTTCATCGACGTCTGTACCAATTCCTATAGCGAACAACTTTATACCATCTTCTCTGCTGAGTATGGACTCACGCTTTGTTGCCAAAGGATCTCGTGAAATACCATCAGTCAGTATGATCGCAATTTTGATAGCGTCTTCTCTTGCATTTGCTTCAGTAAAACCATAGGAACGGATAAAGCGTATGGCGTCTGAGGTGTTTGTTAGTCCACTGACATATTCTGTGTTGTTGAGCTGTCGTTTGATCTGTTCCTTAGTCCAGCCCGACTGCAGTGACACTTTCGTGTATATGTCGGTACTGTATATGATGATGCCAACCCTGGTCTTGTTGTTCCTGAAGTCAAACGTGTCCACAAGATCGGTGACAAATTCAATCTGTTTCCGGAAGTCCTCTGGCCAGATACTGTTAGAGGAGTCCAGGGCAAAGAACACGTCAGCATTCTTACCACCACAATCTGTAAAGACAATGGTTCAATAATTCGGGTATAATACTGAAATTCTTGTTCGCTCTATTTCCATGATATACTGTAGAATTAGAAAGTACTGTTGGGGCGGAACAATACACTCGTAGCTATGTATTATCAACTTAAGACAAACAAAAAGGTGGGGGTTTTTTAATGGAATAATGCAATAAAGTAGGAAACTATTTCTGGATATTGATTGTTAAAATGCTAGAATAGCATTAACTACATTAGATAGGAAAGGAATTGAAGGATGACTGCTTTATAATGATCGCCTACATTTCCGTTACATCCGGCTTTAGTAACATGATAGAAAAAGGGTCTTTTTTAATATCTGTTTAGCTACTTGAATGAAATCAAACATTTTCTTAAACATCAGTAAGGCTTTATCCGCGGAAATTCAACTGTTGATGAACTACCTTCGATATACCATAATATCATAAATTCCCTCGATAAAGGTAAATAAGTCCTTTGTTTTCTGTGATAAAAGCAAAGCTTTTGATACATAAATGAGAATCCTATGGCATAAAATAAAATTGTTAGGATGGTTTAAAAAATTATCTTGTTCTAAACTTTAAAATCTGCAAATGGTGGTCTTACTCAAGGGTCTGTTTTAGGCCCGTTTTATTTTTGTTGTTTGTAAACGATATAAATGTAGCTTATATTGCTATCAGTATATTTTATTACTTAAAATTATTTGCAGATGATACCTTGTTAAGTGAAATTTTAAATATAATCACATTTGTATGGCCAATAAACTTTCCGATGACCAATAATATAGTAATTGGGGTAAGAAATGGGAAACAATTCGTAAGCCCTACCTGAAGGTATTGATACTCCGGATAAAGCAATAGCAAAAATTAACATCAATCTTGTACTGTAAACATTTTCCAATTTCAGTGCGTGACATTCAGTCTTTTTAAGAAATCAATCTTATACGTTGGGTGAATATAGGTGACATAGATTTAAAGAATTAACAAAGGGGAATAACTCTATGTATAACTGTACGAAGTATAGTTCAGTGAATGTAAGTAAAATTAACTGGATGTTGTATGTATATACAATGTATATCACAATTAAGGATGATTTACCGAATGGAAATGTACTTATTTAAGCGTGCTTAAATTTTAACGCAAAAACTAATTAAAACGGATTAGCGCAAGCAATTATATATTAGCGTACAGTACTAACCATATAAAACTGTTGGTAAACTACCATTAGTACAATAATAAATAAGCGTACAGTGCTAACCATATAAAACTGTTGATAAACTACCATTAGTACAATCATAAATAAGCGTACAGTACTAACCATATAAAACTGTTGATAAACTACCATTAGTACAATCATAAATAAACGTACAGTGCTAACCATATAAAACTGTTGGTAAACTACCATTAGTACAACCATAAATAAGCGTACAGTGCTAACCATATAAAACTGTTGATAAACTACCATTAGTACAATCATAAATAAGCGTACAGTGCTAACCATATAAAACTGTTCATAAACTACCATTAGTACAATCATAAATAAGCGTACAGTACTAACCATATAAAACTGTTGGTAAACTACCATTAGTACAATCATAAATAAGCGTACAGTGCTAACCATATAAAACTGTTGATAAACTACCATTAGTACAATCAAAATTCAGCGAAATCCTTCTTCTGCGAAAATTGCTAAAATTCTGTTATCGCTAAACGTTGGACACGGTTATATTTAAAATATATATTAATTAATCATTTATTTTACTTTGTAATTATCGGTGTGAAAATGAACCACATCAACACTAACTCCCCCATTAACGAGCTTACCAGGCTGCGTGGCTTTGATGGTACGAAGCTTTTAAAGGACAGTGTCCTTTTAACCTCGACTTCGATGTGTTTTATCCGGTCTACAAGTTAAGTAGACGCCCCTTGTCTACTTAGCTTCTAAGTGTGGTAACATACATTTCAAACGTGTTTAGTGTATGAAAGATATATCTTTTTTACCAATGAAATATTTTATTGACACATATGTAAATATGTATATTTATATCAACAAAGACATAAAGGAAAACACCAAAAAATAAATTTAAAAAAAACTATATCCGTTACAATTAAGATACAAATAATTATACAAAGTTGACACTTGAAAAGAAATGATGTCTTTGTGGATTTCTTGTGGTGTTATGTAATGTCAACTACATACATCCGTAAATGGTGACCGAGTCACAAATAAAAGCCAGAGACAAAAAAAAGTCTATGACTTGTACATAGAGGAACGTCACGAACGATTTCAACTGTGTTTGGACTTAGAACTATAGAAAGAATAAAACAAAATTCGGTTCTCAAGTCAATTAGAATGAGGAGAGGATTGATTGCTTCCCGTCATTTATGTATCGTAAAAACCTGAGTATAACACATGTTTTGTAGACGTGATAGCAAACATTACATCACAAAATAAGTTTCTTAAGACATCTGGACGTGTTTATTATCGGCTGGAAGGTATGGAAACTTCCAAAGCAGGTAAAGCAGGTATCTGAGTTATATTGTTACGCATGTAAAGTAAATAGCAAGGTATCTAAAACAAATAGTCATTCACAATGCATGCAAAAACATGTCTGCCTATAAGAGCATGTTTCACACAAATATATTTTGATCTTGAAAATGTGTCAACTTTTGGAATACTTACATTGCTTCGGCTCATCTGCAATAGCGATGTCACGAGATAGCTTGTTGAATCGGAAAGGCCTTTTAATAGGCTTAGGTGGCCCCATCATCATAGACCAAATCTGCTTGTCTTTTTTCATCATGGCGTCGTACTGCCGTTCATTCTTCTGGTTGCCGGGGGCCGGGGCCCATTTACCGTTGTTGCTTGAGAGAACATTGGGTATATTATTTCCCGTTGACATTCTCTGTAAAGGTCGTTTCTCTTTATAGAGTTTCTTAAAATACTTATAGTATGCTCCCTTTGTCTCTGAAACTTGCTTTGTAGGAGCATTGTTGATCTCCACAGGTTCATTGGACAAAGATATGTCAGATAAACCGTCGGGGGAAACCAGCTCTGGTGGTTGATTCGAGACTTCGTATGAAGAAATGATTGCCCTAGGTGATGATGATGGCGGCGTTGACGACCGATAATTGGTTGTCGGCGTTTGTGTAGGTGAATGTGGACCATGAGTTGTTGGCGTTGGTGTAGATGTAGGATTTGTGACAAAAGAAGAAGAACTGGGACCGTGGGTTGACGGCACTGGTGTAGACGGAATATCTGTGGTAGTGGTTGATGAAATAGGGCCATGAGTTGTTCGTGCTGGTGTAGATGGGATATTTGTCGTCGTAGGAGATGAATTGGGACCACGAGTTGTTGGTGCTGGTGTAGACGGAATATATGTGGTAGTGGTGGATGAAATGGGACTACGGGTTGTTGGCGCATGTGTAGACGGTATATATGTGGTAGTGGTGGATGAAATGGGACTACGAGTTGTTGGCGCTGGTGTAGACGGTATATCTGTAGTAGTGGTGGATGAAATGGGACTACGAGTTGTTGGCGCTGGTGTAGACGGGATATTTGTCGTCGTAGGAGATGAAATAGGACCATGAGTTGTTGGCGCTTGTGTAGACGGGATATTTGTGGTAGTGGTGGATGAAATGGGACTACGAGTTGTTGGCGCTGGTGTAGACGGGATATTTGTCGTCGCAGGAGATGAAATGGGACCACGAGTTGTTGGCGCTTGTGTAGATGGAGGATTTGTGGTCATACCTTGTGATTGGGGACCAGTAGTTTTTTGCGTTGATTCGGAAGAAGATGGATTAGAGGATGTTAGTATCTTTGTAGTGGGTGGACCAGTAGTTGAGACAGAGGTAGCTGGAATCTTCGCCCGTGTTGTCCGCGCAGATGTCACCGAGGACGGCACAGATATTGGAGCACGTGCCTTCGTTGGCACAAATTTGAACGCGTCAAAGTTGAGCGGGGCAAAGGTGAATCGTTTGGTTGGTGCTGGGCGTCTTGTAGTCAATGAAGACACTGCATGAAGATAAGAAACAAAAGCGATTAACTAGACCATTACTGTATTGATATTTATATCAATATAACCCAATCAAATCATGTTTAAGTGTTATTAGAGAGCGGGCACATGAGCTTATGTGTTTGTACAAAAAGTGTTTTCCTGTTGAAATCAAGCCCGGCATCAGCTTGCGTTTTTCATATACATAAGAATAGCCGATTCAACAAGTAGGTCAATTAAGGTGCATGATATTGTAAGAATAAACAAAACCCTTGTTTCTAGTGTCTCTGTTCTAGTATTTATTTCCTGACTATCACGTTGTTAATAGGAAACTCTAACGTATACAGTATGACTAAATCGGAAGAATATTCATACATGACACTTCATCGCCTGCAGCAAGGCGTGTGTCAATTAAGAACACGCCATTAATCGCAATTAACATAGACCTGCAGTAATGAAGTTATTCAATAGCGGAGATTACACAATAAAACCCATTAAAGTTTTTTTTATAGAATAATATAAATATAAGTGCAAATTAAAAACAGAGTAAAATAACGAAATGAATATTAGTGTGGAATAGAATATCAAGTACAATGAAATGTTTTGTGAACAAAAAAAATCTGATTCTCTAACATTATTTCTGCCGTACATGTTTTCTTAAAGAAGTGTGTAGTAGTATTGGATTTGCGAGCAGAATGTCTGATATGTTAAAGTAACCAGTTATCAGGTTTTGACATCGTCATCTATAGTTGACCGACTTAAGACAATGTTTACATAGTTCGTTTGATAAATTAGCCTTTGGAACCTCATTGACAGGTCAAGGACATACTGTCTATAATGAAAGATAGGACAGGAATTCACCCTTAATGTGCATCATTATGCAAGTTCCGTATCTATAATTTGTTTTTGAAGAACGAAAGTGGCTCCCCTAGACACTACAATACCATAAGGGAGACTGCTTGAAGTGCTAAGATAAAACGATTTATCTGAACCGAACAAAAAGCATACTACTTGTAAGGATCCGCATATATTTGTCAATGTCGCCTTAAATGTCACAAAATACATATCTTTGATACACACTAAAAACATATAATTTACTTTTAATAAGAAAATAATCTGAGACGATTCTGATTAAACAGCACCTTCAAGTTCAGAACAACATATCAAAAACCCTAAACATGCTAAGCCAACTTTTTAAAATGTAGGAACAAAAATAATTGCATGATTCCGCTGTTCATATTACCTAAATGATTGTAGATAGAAATCTACATACCTTCACAAGAGGTTCTTGGCAAATTAGGTATTACGGAATGAAGATCTTCATAATTGGCCACCTTGAACACGTAGTTGTCTTTTGGTTTACTACCAATACTGATGAGTTCGTATTCATTCTGGACATCAACTCCAATTACAAACATTTTAATACCCTTCTTCCTAGCAAGGAGGGCCTCAAACCTGGAACTCTTGACATCCTTGGACCGTCCATCAGTTATTACAATCGCAACTCGCGTCGCTCCTGGGCGGCCGCCAAAGAACGGTCTGAACATATACCGTGTCATGAATCGGATTGAAGATCCGGTATTGGTTTTGTACGAGAAGCGATGGTTGATCTGGCTTATAGCCGTCTTCACATCATCCTTGGATGTATGTGTCCTGAGGTAGAATTGAAGCAGGTATGTATACCCGATACTAATGACCCCGACTCTCGTCTGTGTCGGACCTGGCCCAATATCTAATCGGTCAACAATACCATTGGCAAACTCGAGTTGTTTTTCAAAGTCTTCGAGACTCATCTCCTGAGAACTATCCAACAGGAACACGACATCCATAGGGCCACATTGCGTGTCTGTATCAACAAATAAATATAAATAAAAAAAATAATAATACATGCATTTATATTCTCTGTAGTTAATAACGTATTATGCTTCATAACCAGGACAAAAGTATTCACAAGATTCCGTTGCTTTTAACACACGTAATCGTGCGAATACTTTTGTCCTGCGTCTGTATCTGATAAAATCACCTTACCAGAGCCAGGAGAAGTAACCCAAACCATTGGAATTAAATAATTTCTTATTTGCAGTCATATACGTAATTTGAAGCTAAACATAAATACAATGTAATAAACTACAAAACAACAGCTTATACTCGTTACGTCACAAGAACAGGTCACATTGACTTCAATGTGATAACACTGTTACCTGTTGAATATAAGGAAACGTTAAATTTAAAACAGAAATATAAGTATTGAACTGCCTTCTTTGGAAAGTAATGGTCCTGTAATTATCACAGGATTGCAGACAAATTAATCGTAAATCATATTTTGTCTGCAATCCTATGAGAATTATAGAACATTAACTTGCCAAAGAAGGCATTTTAATGCTCAACTGTTAGTATTGATTGTTAGTCTGCTTTTAAGTGAAAAAAAAGACAAAACGTGCATTTATTAAGTGTACCATCGTCATTACACAAGATAAATCGGTCTTTACGTTTTTTTCTCGGTCTTTAAGACCGATTTATACTGCCATTGAGGAATACTCCTCTGATAGCCTTTGACTGATAAACTGGGTCAACTAGTAAAATACAGGGTGATGCTATAGGTAGACATCGAAGTTCTCCATGACCAAAATAACCGTTCTAATGTATCGCTCAGGAAAATACACACACATACGCGCACACTCACACTCACAAACAAAGCAAAAACAAAGAAACAAAACAAACAAAAGAATAAAAAAAGGAAAAGAAAAAAGAAAAGAAAACTCTAATTATCTAGAAGCAAAACAGGGTGATCTAAATAGGGTAAGCGTTTGTTTCCGGCACCATATTGCTTATGTGGTAATTATGATATGTCATTGTTTCATATTGTCGAATGAGGAAAACAGGAACTTCAAGAAATATAAACTCTTTCGCAGTGTTGAAATACAGGCAGTATATGCTGCATTTGTGACTCTACGGTTAAGTTAGAATTTCTTGCAATTATCAAAAACATATCTTCCATAACTCAAATTCCGGACTATAAACTTCATAATATGTAGAATCACGGATTATGATAAACAATGCTTCAGAAATCTCCGAAATAGCTTTGAAGCTTGATTAAAAATTATTCGATCCTTGTATGTTTATTTAGTTTAATCTTGAACAAAGTAACATAAAGAACAAAGCAATTGAAATAATTAAAATCAATTATGATAGTCATCTTAATTTGATAGTCATCTTAGATGCCAATGATATTCAAATTATATAAACGATGATTATAATGAACAGATTTCTGCTCCTTATATTTAGCAAGTATGCAACAATATTTATGTAACTCTCTTTCCGTTTTGTTATTCAGCAGGCAAGGGTAAAGAATTTGCCTCTTCGTTATAACTCAGTGTTAATAATATATTATTAATGAATGATCATACAATTTATCAAATGGTTATCATTAAATATTTAACAAAAATCCTAAATTATCATTAGATCACAGTATTTGATTTGTTGTCGACAGCTCCAGACATCCACATTGCACCAACTAGATTTTAACCATCGAGCGATTCTGATGCGCTCGGATTAGTTGTGTCATAGTCGAGCAATTATGAGAAACCAATTTAAAGTTTAACGATTATGAGGCAACGGGTAGTATGCCTCATTATTGAATGGAAAAATTACTTTGGTTAAAATTATATATACACGATAATGGTTTGATATTTGATACCGTACTTTGGGATATTTTGGATGTTGTTATATGTTTGTTTATTTGGCGCCTGGGGTGAATGAGCCAAAATTAAACACACAAAAATTTCACGAAAAAAATCGTCGGAACAATATCCGGATTATAGCAACCGTCTTTCCGTTCAATTACTACATACCCATTACTCATTAACGAAATGTTAGGCGTCCAGCATTTTAAATAACTAGGTCAACAGTAATCTCCAATGTATATCACGTCTTACTGACTGATAATACACAATATTAATCAGGAGACAAACACCAAGAGGGGAAAGACAACATGCATGATTGTTTCGGTCAATAGAATATAAGAATGTATGACTTACCAGCTGTCGGCTGAGGTGCGGACTCGACTTCATTCTGCAGAGAGAGAAAATATCCAGTTAATAATTGAAACATGTTATACAAAAACTAAAGAACATTTTCTTTGTTTTTGCTTCTATCGGATATTTGAATATCAGAATAGCAGCCGTGTGTTCCTTGCACAAAACATTTAAACCACTAATAGCTTTAAACAGATCTGCAATTTACTTTTTTTTCAAAATGAGAATAAATTGGTTTATTTTCCTTCGGATAAACCAAATAAGAATTTTTAAATGATATGTTACTTTCAATTGACAATTTTTCAACATATCCTCACCATCAGCAAGATCGCCGTTGCAATCACTATGTGGAACCACATGGTGTCGCGCAATGGTCGCCAAAGTATTTGGTATCTGATGGCCGAGCCACAGTATATATGAGTTTGTGGGGGCGATGTCACCAGTTCTATTTTTCACCTTCCCGATAGGATGCCTGGCAAGTACGCTGAGTGGAGATTAAGATTCGAGCACCACTTTCCGGTAGAAGGCCAACCCACGAATCAAATTGACCTGCTTCTGCGTAATACTCGGCTTCAATGTGAGACAATGTAGCTCTAAATGCTAGACATATAGGTCATTAGAGGGTCTAATATACTGTCTGGGGGAAGGGGTTCCATAACATACAAATAAATTATTAATGGTTTACCTTCTACACAGTCAATATATTTAAATAAAAAGGGGAACAGGCTGAATTAAACTGCTCCTTAATTTCTCGCATATTTATCATTTATCACATTCGAAATAGGTCAAACCCTTTAATAAAGAGTTTATGATTGGAAAATTTTACAAATAAAAATTGTAGTTCATATTAAATGTATATAAATGTATAAGATATAAGTAGGTTTTTTTTTTTTTTTTTTTTTTCATATCAACATTTTATGGCTGGTTCTGCTATTTACTCAATCAATCCATTATCTAACTTTTGATATCACCCTCCATGAAATGTAATCATGGTATATTGATATGAATCTTGTGCATATCTGTAAATAGTCTTTACACCACAAATTCCTCAAACAAGCTTCAAATCTTCCGACCTCTTATTGGTAGTAAACGATAGCAAACTACATTGCAGCGACTGCATGTTGTGAAACAAAATAAAGCCAAAGATGATGTGGTTAGAGTCATTGTCATCAATTTTGTTTGAGTTTCATGTTGACATACATATATAGACATACAACGTCTACCATCTAGAGCTAAACCACTACACCAGCGACTTACATCGAGCTTTACTTCCGGACGGACATGGATGACTTGCTTATGTGCTGTATGGTGGGCAAGATGATTTTGATTTTCCTATCCTGAAATTTCCCTTTCTTGTAAGAAACATTCCTGTTTTCCCACACATATTGTGTTTTTATGGTTCTATATTTACATTTTGAAAGCCACGATATAAACTAAGTAAAACGATTTGCAGTCTGTGTGACCATAATTGACACCCAAAACGTGACATCAATCCATGCCGCGCATGAATATATTCACCCACCGGAACTACTTGTAACTAACGTAAATCGTTTTTTATGTTAATTAAAAAGTATCAAAAAGACATTTTATAAAATATTGTTACACAAATGATAAAAGAAAACTGAACAGACTGTGTTTTTTCCGTATTATTTCAATGCACTTTTTTGTTTGCCATTCTGCACGTGACAAATGAATTTCGAAAAAATAGGCTGTTCTATTTGTCGAACCCCATTGACGAAATCGCTGAATATTGGCATTTTTTATGCTAATTCAATTTTAATTTTCAAAAATAACAAAACGAATATGTCGAGAATGTAAATATAAGCAAAATAAGCGCACAATATGACGTTTGTTTGCAAAGCTCTGGCATCTATATCGACCATAGACACCAATAAAAGACAGTTTAATCCTTAAATAGTTGATTTCCAGTGCTGTAACTCAGTCCTGAAGCACAGAGTTTAGGGTAATGCAGGTTAGTATGGATTATGTACAGGTTTTGTTGGTGCCATCAGGTTATCGTACAAAAGACTCCACAAACATCTTCATATTGTGTAATATATACCAAATAATGAGTTTTGCTACGATATGCCTTTCCGGGGCTCTCTAGTGATGCTACTAGTATCTGGTTCAAAAGTGACAGACCAGAAGAAATGACTTAAAGATTTTTCATCTTAACATATCCTATTGCCATTAAAGATTCATGTAAATCCAATAGGATCGGGCTAGAATTATGTAAACCCTCTCCTTTAACTACACATTGTACATCATTAACGTAATGCTTTAATGAGAGAACACCAATGACTGTCTCCCTTTTGAAATGATACTACCATATACAACTACATAGTAATGATATTGGTCTAAGCCTGTTTCTAGAATCTATCACTCCTATACACGTGACACAGTTACGTCCAGACCAGCTCTTCGATGACGTATTACTAGTGATGTCTGGACGATTTATATAGTGCATTACAAGTGCTGGCGCCGTTTTGTACTGATAATGATGCAGTACTCGCCCTACATGACAAACATATTTACAAGGTTCTATTCTATGTTTGAGTGATTTGGTTTTTTTTGAGGAACTCGAATCCAGTGAGAAGTAAAGATGAAACAGTTTTATAACATAACTATAAAACAATCACGTTCATATGAAACGTTCGGCACTAAAGTACGATAATTTTAGCTTTAATGTTGTGTTGACGTAGCCTGAGTTTCTTCTGGCCCTGACACCAGACTTGGACATGCTGACACCAGAATTGGTGTCAGGGTCAGAGGAAATTCGAGGTAGTGTTGACGCTGTGGTATATAGATGTACGTTATGACGAACTTGGTGAACATATTTTGTTGTGTTCTATATCAAGCCATTGTCTTTTTTGTCCTTGTCCATCGATACATAGGTATACATTGTCTTTACATACCTTGATTTCACATTGTTCGTTTGCGTTTATTATTTTACCTTGATACTGGAGATAGACTTGTACAATACTTAGAGATCGTTAGATAGGATTTTCAACCGTCGAAGTACAGTACATTTCATTCTCCAAGTGGTACACTACATTTTACTTCTCCCAGAGGTACACTACATTTCATTCTCCCCGAGGTACACTACATATCACTTCTCCTAGAGGTACACTACATTTTACTTCTCCCAGAGGTACACTACATATCACTTCTCCCAGAGGTACACTACATTTCACTTCTCTCAGATGTACACTACATTTCACTTCTCCCAGATGTATACTACATTTCACTTCTCCCAGAGGTACACTACATTTCACTTCTCCCAGGAGTACACTACATTTCACTTCTCCCAGAGGTACACTACATTTCACTTCTCCCAGAGGTACACTACATATCACTTCTCCCAGAGGTACACTACATATCACTTCTCCCAGAGGTACACTACATTTCACTTCTCCCAGAGGTACACTACATTTCACTTCTCCCAGAGGTACACTACATTTCACTTCTCCCAGAAGTACACTACATTTCACTTCTCCCAGATGTACACTACATTTCACTTCTCCCAGAAGTACACTACATTTCACTTCTCCCAGAGGTACACTACATTTCACTTCTCCCAGAGGTACACTACATTTCACTTCTCCCAGATGTACACTACATTTCACTTCTCCCAGAGGTACACTACATTTCACTTCTCCCAGAGGTATACTACATTTCACTTCTCCCAGATGTATACTACATTTCACTTCTCCCAGATGTACACTACATTTCACTTCTCCCAGAAGTACACTACATTTCACTTCTCCAAGAGGTACACTACATTTCACTTCTCCCAGATGTACACTACATTTCACTTCTCCCAGATGTATACTACATTTCACTTCTCCCAGATGTACACTACATTTCACTTCTCCCAGAAGTACACTACATTTCACTTCTCCCAGAGGTACACTACATTTAACTTCTCCAAGAGGTACACTACATTTCACTTCTCCCAGATGTACACTACATTTCACTTCTCCCAGAGGTACACTACATTTCACTTCTCCCAGAAGTACACTACATTTCACTTCTCCCAGAGGTACACTACATTTAACTTCTCCAAGAGGTACACTCCATTTCACTTCTCCCAGAGGTACACTCCATTTCACTTCTCCCAGAGGTACACTCCATTTCACTTCTCCCAGAGGTACACTACATTTCACTTCTCCCAGATGTACACTCCATTTCACTTCTCCCAGAGGTACACTCCATTTCACTTCTCCCAGAGGTACACTCCATTTCACTTCTCCCAGAGGTACACTACATTTCACTTCTCCCAGAGGTACACTACATTTCACTTCTCCCAAAGTTACACTACATTTCACTTCTCCCAAAGTTACACTACATTTCACTTCTCCCAAAGTTACACTACATTTCACTTCTCCCAGTTATTGTTCTAGGACTCGTCAGCCATACTGGCGGCCGTTTAAAATTGTTGATATGTAAGAGGAGGCGGATGAAACTCAAATTATGTGAAATGTAAAAATCTGGTGCTGAGGTTCAAGTCTAGGTTGTTTTTTTGTCGTGAAACGCTACAGGTGTGTTTTGTCATATCAACACTGGTATTGTTTTCACTCTCTTTCCTTTTTCTTTGTTGACGTCATAATACATTTATATGTTCAGCTTCCACGGTTATATAACCTATCGTATTGTTACAGAAAATCATGTCCGAAGATATGTTTTCTAACTTAAGGGCGATACTTTATGACGTCAATCTTTCTGTAGGAGGAAATAGTTCTGACAAAAGGTGATAACACTATGATCTGAATCATAAAAAAAATATTTGTCATTTTTTCAGGGCATCATCTTCACCCTTACGACTATTGTTATTGAAGTGTGTGACTCTTACGTCTGGCTTGAGATTACCTTATAGATAGATACTTAGGACTGTAGAGGTCCTCGTGATCCGAGGACATGGTGTTTTCTTTCCACCTAGGACTTATGACTAGGCACACTTACAATACAACAAGTGTGTAGGCACTACCCTTTAAATAACGTGGGGGATTCCATAAAGGGCTCAATTTCATGTTTCATCATTTAATATGGGCATTGTGTAATGTTTGGTTAATATTAACAAACTTGTGAAGTTGTGTGCTTCAGAGCACAAAAACCTGACCTATACATATACGTAGATATATACTCATCACCGGGGATGTCATTTTTATCAAATTTTAATCCAGTACCCCCAAAACGTCTGAAAATGTGTTATACACACAGGGAAGGTCCAAATACACGTAGACTGTAACAAGTGCTAAGGTATACCTATGCTCCATAAGTCTAAGATAGCCCCTTCGGATGTTCTGCGATCTTCTTCAGACAAACATTTGGTTCTGGATCATCTTAAATATAACTGTATACATTTTACACGTCATCTGAGAGAATTGTTACTATAGTGTGTTATTCAAACTCATCACGATTTATTAACCTTGATTTCTTCGTTACATGCCCTTGGTCTGGGCCCCGCTCGCCATTATACATTATAATGATTTGAGATATTACATGTAAAACGTCCGGTACGGTATTCCACATTTATCGTTTATATATGGCAAGCTGTTTGAGTTTTTACTCATTTAATTCAGACATCTTTATTTAAATTAGAGATCTGTTGACGATATTACAGATATCTGTATTTTGAATAAATATATCTTGAATTCAAACATAATTATAGCAAATAAATACAGATATATATGATATATCTTAAATAAACATATCTTTGATTTTAATACAGATATCTGTATTTAAATAGAGGTAATCACTATTCACCATATAAAACTAAACAGATTCTTGATACTTATATAATCAAATTCAGAGAAATTATTGACAATGTACTAAAAATAGAGAGTATTTTGAATATTTGAACTAAGACTATCTATATTATTTAGTGTTTTGTGTAGTTTTGGCTGACGATTTGGTTGTGAGAACTCTGTAGATGGACCTGTAAGTGGGAGGGTATCAATATGTCTGTCTGTCGGACCCAGGGTATGTCCACGTCTCTCGATAACTTGTACTCATATTATCGGTGTTATTCTATGAACAGACTTGTGCTACACTTTCTATGTGAACCCGTGTAATATGGTAATGTTGTGGTAATAACTATGATAATGAAGTGGCGTCATAAACCAAGTTGTCACAATGGAGAGGAAAAAAGGAACCAACCAAAAGGGTATTGCAATTCAAGAATGGGCAAAACTTTAGAGAAAACCTTGATAATGTTGTCGAAACTAAACAGATTCTTGATACTTATATAATCAAATCCAGAGAAATTATTGACAATGTACTAAAAATAGAGAGTATTTTGAATATTTGAACTAAGACTTCAGAAATTCTTGATAATAAAACAAGAGAAATTCTCGATTATGTAATCAAAACTTTCATCAGAACATAATTTTCATCTCATATGAGATTTGATACAAAACACTCTTACTTTTAGCCTATGTAAATAAATAAGATAATTTTAACACTTTTTTTTTTTAATTTGTTTTCAGTTAAGTATCATGCACTTAGAAGAAATGGAATACCGGGCATTTGATAGAGTTTTCACCATGTACTTCCTGTAAAATACTCCATGAACCTCGTCGTAGTAATTTAATATACTGAAGTACTGTGTCTCGCTGTGGGTTGTATTATATATTTAAACTATATATCAGCAACACCTCAGGTCAAGGTTCTGTAGTATCATACGGCTAGTTTACGTCTAGTTTATCATTTCTAGAAAATTTGAGTAGTTATAATTACTGAAGAGAAAATTCGCGGAAACTGTGTGGCTATTTATAATGTTCACTAATAATACATCTAAGTCCCTGTAAAGGAACGTTCTCTCGTGACTCCATAACGTTAACAAAATCATTAAGATAAATCATAAATGTCGATTCTTAGTTTTATCTTTTAAATGGGATATTCAAAATAGGCCTACACAGAGATACTATAGGTCTCTGGCCTACATCAGTGGTGGGCAGATGATGATGATGATGATGATGATGATGACGACGACGACGACGACGATTTTTATTATTATGATGATGATGATGATGATGATGACAATGACGATGATGATGATGATGCTCTTTCTTCTTCTTCTTCTTCTTCTTCTTCTTCTTCTTCTTCTTCTTTAACCGACAGTCTGTATCAGAACTAGGCCTAATGGGACGTTTTCTACGACATTATGATTTAGGTCATAGACGATGTTATAGACGGAATAAGAGTTTTTAGTAGATCTAGAT
The DNA here is from genome assembly GCF_902652985.1 of Pecten maximus. NCBI lineage: Eukaryota > Metazoa > Mollusca > Bivalvia > Pectinida > Pectinidae > Pecten > Pecten maximus. The sequence goes on along the minus strand of NC_047023.1, from coordinate 20,151,371 downwards.
CTACATACAATCTAATTTCTCTTTCCTCGATGATTTTTTTTTTAATCATGTCCATTTATTAATGTGACATTGGTGACTCTGATCACATCTAACGCTCTTAAAATGTTGACGCGACACGATTTATAGATTTTTAAACAAATGCGAATACATTGATATTTAATCATTCCTAAAGAATACCCCAGTGTGCTCGCGTTGACAGTTTGACAAATTTTGCAGCGATTACTCCCTGACACATGTATGTAAAAACAATGACTGGTCCCTTCTGCAATCGGAAGTTTATATTGAGCATGCGTGGTTGTCAAGAAATACTGTCATGGCGGCAAACTCTTATCATTCGTCGGTTCTCAGTGTTCTGTAATGTAAATAATGCAGAAGAAATGAATATCTACATACACTGAACATGGTAGTTTTAACAACACAATTAAGTTGATAAAATTCTTCTTTTCCGCCACTGCATTCATCATTGAAGTTCAAAATGGCGATGGAAAAATTGTACACCATCCGTGATACCCACACACGATCCATCACTGCAATCGGCTATAATCCAGGTCGGAGAGAGATTCTGATAGGATGTGAAGGTAAACATGCCCACTCTTTATTCCTAGACGTGAGAATAATTAATTCATTTGAGTCAATGAAAGTAACATTTTAACAACAGATCCTGCTATCAATATTCATTTCATATATTTATAGTATAGTTGCTTTTAGCCTGAGTTTCCTCTGGCCCTAACACCATGTCTGGAGCGCACTGCTATATGAAAACGTAAACTTCTCCGACACCGTGGTGCTAAGATTTTGATGCAAATACAATAAAATCGGGCGTGACATAACACCTGCCTTACATATATGGATAAATGAGATATTTATTTACCCCAGAACACCTATTTAGTCCTATCTAGGTGTTTTATTCCATCAGTACAGTGTAGACCTTCACTTTACGCTAGTCAAAATTTCATACTGTTGACCCGCCATTTTGTAAGTGACAGTACAACTGACCACAGTCCACCCGAATCAGAATGCAATGAACCGAAAAGACCACATATCATCTATTGTGTTTTTCTAGTTGCATAGTTAAAATCAAGAAACTAAGTTTTTTATTTCCCAAAACATGTTATATTTAATTTTAAAAATCAAAATTTATAAATTATAAGTGGTGAAATAAATAGAAATAAATGTTGAATTTTTTTTTTTTTTTTGCACAATCGTGCACTGATTAGGGTAATTAGGTCGCCCGCAACCTTCATAGTTAGCAGTATGGCGTCGAGTCAAGTATGAAGTTGAGGGTTGATATTCTGTACATGATTTTTGCTTATAACTTACATACATACATTTGTTAAAGCCTGCGATTAGTCTCACAACGCCACTAAATCAACAGATATGTATAATTGTTAAACATTTTAAACAGGCTAGACAAGTGAACTGTCCATCATAATGTCCAAATCTTGTGTTAGGGCCAGAGAAAACTCAGACTAAGTTAAAGTAGGTGAGAGTTTGTGTTTATGCTGGCATATTATGTGTTCATAATATAAACATGTTTTTCTTCATTTCCTTTCTAAATCAAAATAAAATTCTTCAAAAATGTTCAGTTTGAGTTATTGTAGCAATATGAACTACCCAGTTATGACTTTACATAAGCATGCAAACCAATCTGATTGTAGACTTTTGATTGTAGACTTTTCCTTGTATTGTAAAAAGTTCACCATAGTTACTCATATACAGCTTCTCTTGAGATTTTGGATGCTGTATATAGTAGTAAACACAATGTGCAATATAAGTGAAACAATACTCAAAGGCCCCTTCCCAAATTAGTGAGAAAAAGCCCTGGTGATAGGTCATGGCTATGACCTCTCATTTCTTGTTTTTAAGAATGAGTTTGCTAATTAAAAGCACAGACACTAGTACTGTGGGCCACTATACAAGTGATGCAGGTTCAGATTTAGTCAGAGACAAGAGCATCAACTCAAAATAGTTTAAGATGTAAGTGAGATAAAAAGTGATCCCAAAAAAAAGATACAGTACTGCTAAATTTGATATAATTCAAATCTCCCTATGTCCGTGCCCCATGGTCACTTGTCAGTTCGTCCATTCATTCATAAACAATTCTTGTTATTGCCATTTGTTCATAACTGGCATAAGAATCTTTCTCAAAGTTTATATGAAGATTTTCCTTGTGTCCTAGTGGTTATGTTAAATTTTGAAGCTGATCCAAAAAATGTTGACCATTGAAGACTGCTATTGCTGTTTTTCACAAAGTGTTTCATTGATCTTTTGCAAGTTTCATTGGTAGGTTTCTCTTTGACTCTAGTTGTGCATGTCAGATTTTGAGACTGATCAGAAAACCAATATTTCTGATAGGCAGCCATCTGAAGTTAAGACAATTGAAGTTTGTTATCACTATTTCTCAGGGAGTGTTACATGGATCTTGTTTTTATCAAATCATTAGGTTCCCCTTCATCCCTAGTTTTGCATGTTTATAAGAGAGTGATTGAAAAACAAAATGGCAAATAGGTGGCCATCTTGAATTCTGACATTTGAAAAACGTATCAGCCGACAGGGCCCTTATCAAATTTTATATAAAATGACTATTAATCAAGGTTCCTTGTCTGCTTACCCTCAGTAAAACTTATAAAAAAAAAAAAAAAGATTTCCCCACCTACCTATCTTATTTTTAGGCCTTATGGTGTATGTTATATTTTTAGACTGATTTAAAAAAATAAAGACTTACAGGTGGCCATTTTGAATGATGGCAGCTAAGAAATTGTTACTACTATCTTTCAAATCTCATTGTAGGTTCCCATTGTAACAATTCAAATGTTTTTCTCAGAAAGATCTTGTTTGATCTTTCTTAGCTTCCCTTTGATAAAAGGGTAGTTCTATTAGACAAATATTTTTGAATATGAAATCTCAAAGTTTCAGTTTTTTGCTTTAAAAACACATTTTCCAAGTAAAAACAGAAATGGTTAATTAGGAAAGCAAATCTAGAGTATTTTGGAATATTATTGCCATAAAAATGAGGGAAAATACAATATTTCAGTGAATTTAACAAGTCTGAGGGGAAAAATGGAACAAAATCCTGAGGGGAAACTACCCATAAACGGTAGTAAAAAATCCTTAGATTGATCCCTGAATAGTCTCTTGTTACTAGGAGTGCAGCTGTTATCTGATTCTTTATATGATAATTTATTAACTGGGTAATTTGAGGTAATTATGATATCAGTATCCTGCTTTTTGCAGTTGGTGGAAATCACTGATTCAACATTTCAGCACAGTATATTGTACTCAATACACTCGAAAAATGAACAGGTGGGCATATCACAGTAACTTAGCTTACCTGTGTATACATGTAACTGTTATATAAAGTTTGTCATTGGCCATAATTGTGAAGTGTGGTTTAAGTGCAGACAATTAAATAGTTTACCCAAGTCCAACTTTGACTATCCAGGGGTTGCAATCACATGCTGTCTTATCATGGATGACCTATTTGTCCATTTCTTTTACAAGCATGAATGGCTATGTTTTCAGACTGAGGCAATCCATTTCAAGACCTCTAGAAGCTAGATCACATGTTCAAGACCCCTAGAAGCTAGATCACATGTTCAAGTCCCCTAGAAGCAAGATCACATGTTCAAGTCCCCTAGAAGCTAGATCACATGTTCAAGTCCCCTAGAAGCTAGATCACATGTTCAAGACCCCTAGAAGCTAGAACACATGTTCAAGTCCCCTAGAAGCTAGAACACATGTTCAAGTCCCCTAGAAGCTAGATCACATGTTCAAGTCCCCTAGAAGCTAGAACATGTGTTCAAGTCCCCTAGAAGCTAGAACATGTGTTCAAGTCCCCTAGAAGCTAGAACACATGTTCAAGACCCCTAGAAGCTAGAACACATGTTCAAGTCCCCTAGAAGCTAGATCACATGTTCAAGACCCCTAGAAGCTAGATCACATGTTGAAGTCCCCTAGAAGCTAGAACATGGGATCAAGATAGATGCACAGGCAGCTGCAGATGATGATGTCTGTTTTAGTCTAAATGTTGGTTTTCTCCAGAATTCAAAACAAAATTTCTTCCTTTTGAAATATTGTAATGAAAGATAAAACAGTTTTACAGATCAAGAGTTTAAAGTTGTTTGTTGAACTGATAAATAATGTCATGAAATAAAGGTTTGTTTTGATTTTCATGGTGACCCTAGCCCTTGTATCATTTGGTATTTTACTTATGGATAACATACACTGTACTTATATCATCTTGCACCTTTTCCGTTGTCCTTTATCATGTATCCCATAACATGTTGATAAATTTATTGTATTCCAAATTATTTATTACATGCCAAAAATCTCACTGGAAAATGGTGGGAGTGTACCAAGATTTTACTATGTACATGTACAATGTATAATGTTTGAAGTTTATTGACATTTTAATACACAATACAAAGTACTTAACTCATATTGGAAATGGAATTAAATACTGATTAATTGATAATTAACAGTTTACCAGGGTTAAGGTTAAGATATGGTAATCTTCTGGACTTAAAAAGGTAATAAGTTCAAGACCATGCATTGTTAGCTTAATGATATATTTATGAAAAAAGTTTTCTATGACCATCTTCAACTTCCTAAATGTTAATTGTTTACAAATTAGATGTTGTTATTCCATAACATATGTATTGTCTTAAGTCTCAAATCACAATGGATGAAACTGGATGTTTCCTGCCTCTAAATAATTAGTAATTAAGTAATAAATGAGTTACACTTCTTCAAGCTGTTGTATTTAGTTCAACTTTCACATACTGAAAAAACAAATTACAAGATGGTGGGGTAGGCTTATAAATGTCGGCATTCCCATTATCCCTAAACGTTTGGCATTATGGTGTCTGTCATCATGTTTGCTTTGATCTTTGGCCAGAATAAGACTTATTGACATTTCATTTTCTTTTACATATATCTATATTGTACAAAACGATATAATAATAAGAATTTTAGCAGACATTAATTGTCACCACATAGATTATGTTGTGGATTATTCTATCTGTCAGTTCACACAGATTATCAGTTTTGTTAATGTTCCATCTCTTGTTACTTTTTCTTTTTACTCGCTCGTCAAAAATGTTCACATGACTATTATTAAATTATGGTATTGCCTAACATATATTCCCATGATTGACTTTGCCCACAGATCTTCAGTGTCAGTTTTCAACCGACATCTTTGAAACTTTAGAATTCATCATTGTGACATGAATCATTCTGCTTTCCTAAACAGCATTTTAATTCAATACATTTGAAGGCTTATTACTCCTTTTTTCAACAAGTACACTCATAAAATTTGTTATTGATTGTTGAGTAAGTTTGATGAGCTTATTGAGAAACTTGTATTGATTATTGAATGCAGCTTATACAATGTAGAAATTTTAATTACCTCATTGAGTACTCTTCTGTTGAATTTGTTATTGTTTACTGAGGAGTCCAGCGATGGGGAACTTTTATTAGTTTGTTTGAATAAATATGTGCTGATAAATTATATCACTAATTGCTATGATCCCAGGTTTACAGATGTTTTTCTTCCATTGCTGTTACACAAAACCATTTTATGAAATACTTTCTGACCCGATCAATATTGAACTACTTACTTTTGTGTGTGCTTTATCGGTATGTAAATAGGTATCATAAAATGTTTTCCTTACCACAAACTCAGTTGAAAGAGGAAATGGAAAGGGTTTTCACACTTCAATCGTGAATTATTTATGAGGCAGTTTAAAGATCTGGTATAGCCTGAGTTTTGAGTGATTACACATGATGAATAACAATACTGAAGTGTGGACACCAAGAATTTTTTTTTTAAAGGCCACTTACAATGTCATTTCATAGATGATAATACTGTGTGTCTCTTTTATGGTTTTAAAACTGGATATAAATGAGAGATTAAAAAATAACACATTTGCTTACTTCTGCTCCAATACACAAAAAGCAAAACTGCAGAAGTTTTGGTTAAATTCTTAAGTTAACTAACAGGAGTTCAGTTATAGATTAACCCCTCAGTAAACCTACTGAAATTGAATTCTAGGTTAACACCCTCAGTAAACCTACAGTAGTTGAATTCTAGGTTAGCATGCACCCTCAGTAAATCTACAGTAGTTGAATTCTAGGTTAACACCCCCAGTAAACATACAGTAGTTGAATTCTAGGTTAACACCCCCAGTAAACCTACAGTAGTTGAATTCTAGGTTAACACTCTCAGTAAACCAACAGTAGTTGAATTCTAGGTTAACACCCTCAGTAAACCTACAGTAGTTGAATTCTAGGTTAACACCCCCAGTAAATCTACAGTAGTTGAATTCTAGGTTAACACCCTCAGTAAATCTACAGTAGTTGAATTCTAGGTTAACACCCTCAGTAAACCTACAGTGGTTAAATTTTAGGTTAGCACCCCCAGTAAACCTACAGTAGTTGAATTCTAGGTTAACACTCTCAGTAAACCAACAGTAGTTGAATTCTAGGTTAACACCCTCAGTAAACCTACAGTAGTTGAATTCTAGGTTAACACCCCCAGTAAATCTACAGTAGTTGAATTCTAGGTTAACACCCTCAGTAAATCTACAGTAGTTGAATTCTAGGTTAACACCCTCAGTAAACCTACAGTGGTTGAATTTTAGGTTAGCACCCTCAGTAAATCTACAGTAGTTGAATTCTAGGTTAGCACCCTCAGTAAACCTACAGAAGTTGAATTCCTATTGTTTAACTTCCCGAGAAAACAAGCAGATTCTTAACCTCACAGTAAACCTACAGTACTTGAAACCTAGTTATTGTCACAGTGAGATAGTTATAAATAACTTAACAGTACACATTGTGTTCTAGGCTCACATAATAGACTATAGTTCTGTAGAAATTTCTGTTAGTCGGTCAATCTTATGGTCAATAATGTCAAAATTGACTCAAATGTCATTATATTAGAAACCTCATAAGTCAGTGGCTGAAATACACCTTTACAAACACTTCTCATATTACTGGTTCTAGTAGAGTTTTTTTAAGCTTGATGAAACTTACACAATATGGAAAATAGTTTATTTCTATGTAAGTTAGGAAATTGTAACCATTCATATTGAAGAATACTAATGAGTATCACATGCTCCCGGGAGAATCCTGACAATTTGTGAATCCTAGATCATACTCCCATATATATATATATGTGTCAATTGTCTAGAGAGCTCTGAGTGGTAGTGTACAAGGGTAATTGGCTGTATGTAAAACCTATTAGATTTCTATAAAACAGAACCTTAGGATCTGTTAGGAACCATGCTATATGTACCTGGTGTCCTTTTATTGTGCTGGACATCAATGTTAGAGGTTTGGATTTCTTTCACGGTCATAAATCGATTCATTTTACACGATGATACATTTAAATGCTAAAGTCACACAATAAACAACCTGTTTACTTTTGAATGGGTTACAACATATCAATAGCTGTAAAACAGATAACAATATTAAATGGAGCAATAGATATGTACTAATGATTTGGATGTCGGCCAAACCTGGCATTCTGCACGACACGGTTTGACATTGTCGTGCGTGATTGTACTATGTAGATAAATGCATTGAAGTCGGTTATTTTTAGCCGGTATTGGTAAAATATGGATCTAAAGCTTGTGGCATTTTTAATGTTATCTGATGTACCCACGTTTGAAAGACACTCGATCCTGTTAATGACCAATATTAATTAGTTGTTTTGTCACTGACAGAGTCAAACACTAGATGTGATAACTAGCTGACAGTGCTAGTATGTACCTCAAGTTGTCAATAACACAAAATCAATTGTATTTTAACAACTTTTCCAAATATATGTAGACTCATCATAAATCTACATTTAATTGAAAAAAAAAATGTGAATTGTGGAAAGCAGTAGAATAGTCTTTGATTCTGTTTCTCTTTCTACATGATTAAAATATTTGTATTCTGAAGAATAGGTTAAATATTAACCGAGATGATTTGGGATAAATTCAGGTATTGTATAAACTCTTCAAAACTCCTGCAAATATTGATTTTGAGCTGGATTAATTTTTTTTTGTTTAATTAAAATGAAAATAACCTTTATTTAACACTGTTTACATTATATAATGGTTTGATTGGCTATAAAACTACACAGTGACTATACACACATATACTGGGTAAGGAGAGATAGTTTACACTTTCAGAGGTAAAGGTTTCAGACAGAAAATGACAAATTCGCAGAATTATGCTCCAGACTCCTGGAAAATCTCTCCACCTAGGGTCTAGGGACTTCATTAGATACACTACTGATGGGTGGGGGGACTAGGGACTTCATTAGATACACTACTGATGGGTGGGGGGACTAGGGACTTCAGTAGGTACACTACTGATGGGTGGGGGGGTCTAGGGACTTCATTAGATACACTACTGATGGGTGGGGGGACTAGGGACTTCAGTAGATACACTACTGATGGGTGGGGGGACTAGGGACTTCAGTAGATACACTACTGATGGGTGGGGGGACTAGGGACTTCATTAGATACACTACTGATGGGTGGGGGGTCTAGGGACTTCATTAGATACACTACTGATGGGTGGGTGGACTAGGGACATCATTAGATACACTACTGATGGGTGGGGGGACCTAGGGACTTCATTAGATACACTACTGATGGGGGGGGGGGGGGTCTAGGGACATCATTAGATACACTACTGATGGGGGGGGGGGGTCTAGGGACTTCATTAGATACACTACTGATGGGTGGGGGGACTAGGGACTTCATTAGATACACTACTGATGGGTGGGGGGACTAGGGACTTCAGTAGATACACTACTGATGGGTGGGGGGACTAGGGACTTCAGTAGATACACTACTGATGGGTGGGGGGACTAGGGACTTCAGTAGATACACTACTGATGGGTGGGGGGACTAGGGACATCATTAGATACACTACTGATGGGTGGGGGGACTAGGGGCATCATTAGATACACTACTGATGGGTGGGGGGACTAGGGACTTCATTAGATACACTACTGATGGGTGGGGGGTCTAGGGACATCATTAGATACACTACTGATGGGTGGGGGGACTAGGGACATCATTAGATACACTACTGATGGGTGGGGGGACTAGGGACATCATTAGATACACTACTGATGGGTGGGGGGACTATAGGGACATCATTAGATACACTACTGATGGGTGGGGGGACTAGGGACATCATTAGATACACAACTGATGGGTGGGGGGTCTAGGGGCATCATTAGATACACTACTGATGGGTGGGGGGACTAGGGACTTCATTAGATACACTACTGATGGGTGGGGGGAATAGCTATAGGGACTTCATTAGATACACTACTAATGGGTGGGGGGACTAGGGACTTCATTAGATACACTACTGATGGGTGGGGGGACTAGGGACTTCATTAGATACACTACTGATGGGTGGGGGGGGAAACTCCATTGAGTTTGGGCTCAAATCTTTTTAACACTGCGCAGGGACTTTGAAATTACATACTATGATTAAAAGTCACTGTAAACCACAATTGTACATAAATAGCATTCTTAATATTTCATTCTTGTACAAAATAACTAAATTATTTCACAGGATAGCTAACATTACTAACCTTCTTGTTCAATTACAACCTGGGTTTTGTTTAGGATAGAAGATCACTATAAAAGGCCAACAATATAATGTTTAAATATTCATCTTGAAGTGTAAGAATTACAGATGGAATATTTATGATATTCTGCCAATAACACATGATTAGCCTATGTTGGAGCATCATCTAATCTCTGGCTGATAGCTGGCTTTCTTAATCATGTGAAATGATCAGTGTTTTGTATACTAATTACTCTCTGTTGACAGACGGTGTGATAAAGACATACGAAGCAGAGGGAGGAAAACTTGTTATGGTCATTACAGAACACAAAGGATGGGTCACTGACTTCCTGTACTGGTCAGTATATTGTCTTTATTACTCTGTTGGACAGCCTCTCCTGTGTATTGTTTAAAGTCCTATAAACAGCTACGGTTATATAAGGACAGCCTCCCCTGTGTATTGTTTAACGTCCTATAAACAGCTAAGGTTATTTAAGGACGGCCTCTCCTGTGTATTGTTTAAAGTCCTATAAACAGCTACGGTTATTTAAGGACGGCCTCTCCTGTGTATTGTTTAATGTCCTATAAACAGCTACGGTTATTTAAGGACGGCCTCTCCTGTGTATTGTTTAAAGTCCTATAAACAGCTACGGTTATATAAGGACGGCCTCTCCTGTGTATTGTTTAAAGTCCTATAAACAGCTACGGTTATTTAAGGACGGCCTCTCCTGTGTATTGTTTAAAGTCCTATAAACAGCTACGGTTATTTAAGGACGGCCTCTCCTGTGTATTGTTTAATGTCCTATAAACAGCTAAGGTTATTTAAGGACGGCCTCCCCTGTGTATTGTTTAACGACCTATTAACAGCTAAGGTTATTTAAGGACGGCCTCCCCTGTGTATTGTTTAACGACCTATAAACAGCTAAGGTTATTTAAGGACGGCCTCTCCTGTGTATTGTTTATCGTCCTATAAACAGCTAAGGTTATTTAAGGATGGCCTCCCCGTGTATTGTTTAACGACCTATAAACAGCTAAGGTTATTTAAGGACGGCCTCTCCTGTGTATTGTTTATCGTCCTATAAACAGCTAAGGTTATTTAAGGACGGCCTCTCCTGTGTATTGTTTAACGTCCTATAAACAGCTAAGGTTATTTAAGGACGGCCTCTCCTGTGTATTGTTTAAAGTCCTATAAACAGCTACGGTTATTTAAGGACGGCCTCCCCTGTGTATTGTTTAAAGTCCTGTAAACAGCTACGGTTATTTAAGGACGGCCTCTCCTGTGTATTGTTTAACGTCCTATAAACAGCTACAGTTATTTAAGGACGGCCTCTCCTGTGTGTGAGATGCATGCTTGTGGTGAGTGTGTGTTTTGGGAGGCTGAAGTATATTGGTGTTTGTCTTGTGATAGCATCAAACTGATGCTGACTTTATAGTGCTACCTCACTGAAGCATACTGCAGAAAACACCCAGCAGGACACCCCACCTAGTTACGTTATACTGAGAACAAGCGAAGTAGTTTTCCTACTTCTAATATGCTTAGCGTTAAGCAGGAGTAGGCAATATTATTTTTATAGACTCTGGTATGTCCAAGTGTTCCTTGGGAAAATTGATTAAATATATTTTTACTGGTATATTTACTAGAAATATACACAGCAACATTTTGATTCTTATACATAGCAACATTTTGATTCTTACTTGAAGTGGTGAAACCTTCTGGTATGTTTGATTTGTAGGCCTGATTGTAAACTGATGTTGTCTGCGGCTAATGATGGTTACATTCTCGCCTGGTCATCAGGAGGAGGGGTGTCAGACCGGATACCTGTAAGTTAGACTGCTAATACTAACCACAGACCTAGTGGTCAAACTCTGTCCAGTTTACACTGTAATGTACATCACACTAATATCTTATATACAATAACTTTATGCTAATAATGTATGTATTCTGAATCATATTTTCATTTGAAAAATGTTAACAGTGCAAGCTAGTATAAAGACCAAGTTTAAATCAGTTCAGATATTTTTTTTTTCGGGGTGTTAATACCACAACATATATTAATGATACCTACATGTAAAATGTTGATAACCTTTCAATATCAGATGATGTACCAGATAAGTCAGTTTCTGAAACATTTTAGATTTGTTTATCAAAAACTGAAACTTTATACACACAATCACCTTTAGTTTAGAGACGAATGTTCATCATCATGCAGATTTAAGGTGAACTGAAAAAATCAAAATGGTTGACACGTGAGGTTATAGGCTATACCTGTTCCCATAGTTCCTAGTTGAGTCTGTTCTTTGTTGATACACTACATGTACATGGTGTATTGATTTGAGTATTTATTCTGATAACTAATATTACAGATCGGTATGCCTGTGTATTGTATGGCCATCAACCCGCGTAGACATCAGCTTGTTTGTGGAGTAAACGGTGGCATACGTGTGTACGCCCTCGACGAAAGTAAGTCTGCTTTACTGCATACACAATGATATATACGTAAAAACAACATGAATATTTATAAAAGTTATTTCTAATGCATCCATGATAACATGAGACATTTCATAATGTATCATTGATGTAATTTTGTATTTCAGACCGAGACTCTGGTCATGTTATTAATAATGATGTGTTGTTTGTCGCCTGTGAACACAAAGATATCGTCCGATGTATCATTTGTAACGAGTCACGCATTTACTCTGCTGGGTAAGCATCAATCCACCATCTGAAATACAAATGGAATAACTGCAATAGTTTTACCAGTGCAATCGTGATCATAAAAAGTCGGTTGGTAGATTGATCACTGAAAAGTAGTCCATTAAATTACACCTATGACATATGAAAGTTTAAAAAAATATTTTTAACAAATGATTGGGGTCAATGGTCAATGAAAATAAATAAATGTTTATTAAAAATGTAGGTTTCAAGAATTGAACAATTGATATTGATACATGTCATATGATGTGCTATATGATGTGTTGTACTGTATACATTTTATACTTCTCTATCAGGTATGATCACAGATTAGTCATCTACGATTCCTCGTACACTGGAGATAACAGCCTGGAACCCATATTCCAGTAAGTACACTGCTTATTGAACTAAAATGGAAAATAACAATTGTACCCGAAAAAAGTTTCCTTTTGTCTTTTATATAAAGAATTTAATTTTTGACTTTTTGATCAAAACTAAAAAAAGATATTGTAAAATATTTCTCTAAATTCCTTCAGCTTTGATATTGATGCTTGAGAAAAAATTCATAAATAATGTATTTTACTACATATAGAATCAATTTTGTTGATGATTATAGAGTATTCGTACTGAACAAAGCTCTGTACTATTTTCCAGGAATCCCACAGCACATGATGCAGGAATTTCATGTCTATTACTCGCAAAAGATAATGAAAATAATACCTGGTAAGAGTCTCCTTATCCTGTTGGCCTTGTTGACATTGCATATTGCTTACTGTGTAATCACCACTAATCAGGGTACTTTGAAGGTGTTCAATAGAGGTATGACCCTTTGCTTGGATTTCTCATGGAATTTAACTTCTAAATATATATATATCCTTTATATGGAGAAATAAAACCTCTCTGATTTTCATTAGAAGGGGATATGACATGGTCAGGAGATAATCAACCAATTTTCATGAAAATTGGCATGATTGATCTTTGTGTCACCATTTGCTTTGTTGCTAAAATGTTGCTATTTTCCCGATATCTAGACTTTTTGGAAAAAACAATGCATTGGGGGTAACTCTTACGAGCTGTAATCAAATGTAGGTTTGACACATTCCATTGGAAATCATTTTCTTAAGAGATAGCTTTTTTATTGTTTCCTATCCCATTAAATATCCTTTTTTCACATTGACAGGATACTGACAGGGTCATTTGACAAGAGTGTGAAGATCTGGTCAGTGGATGGGAAACCTGTACACAAGCTCGACAACTTCCTGTCCACAGTATCTGGAATCTGTTATGTTCCTCGTAACAAGACAGTGTGGGTCGCAGGAGGAACGTCATATGCTAGTCTTTTTGATCCAAAGTCTGGGGATAATGTAAGTGTGCAAGAAAGCTAGTTTAAAGAAGTCTCATACAGCAGATGAAATGTCAGTAATATTTTCACAGATACAAAGAATTTCTAATCTTATTCTGAAAAATTACTGAGAATAAAATGATTGAATATTGTTTTGTGAAATTTTCAAAAATAATGAAAAAACAAATAAAAGGGAAAAAAAGAAAGAAAAAGTAAAATGTATGATATCAATAAGTCACAGAAGGAAACCAAGTGTAGGCTGGATCCCCACTTGATCCCCAGGTTTTTGGAGAAAAAATGAAAGGAAATTAATAAAAAAAATAATTATCACTTCAATGTATACTGTATTTATAATGGGTAATTTGTAGGCCTTAAGTGTTGATAGAAGGCAACTAGAAATAGGTCAAAAGGAATGAAATTGTAAAATGTAATTACATTTGAATATGAAATTATCTTTGTTTTACAGGTTTCAGATTTTATTGGAACTTTCCAGCAGCAGGAAGAAGAAAAATATCACTTACAGATCCTTAAATATTTTGGTGAATTAAATGAGGTTGTTGGTAAGTTTGGAATAATTTAACTTTGTAAATTTTGGCATATACCAGCAGCAGTTATGTCCCCTTGGGCATAGAATTTTGTACATAGAACTGGTTATTGCTGAAATCCATCGATGTTAAATTTGTTAATTCATCCTTGCATTTGTTTGTTACAGCTTCAACTAGTCGGCGCCACCTGGTGGTGTGGAAGTACAACTCGTCGGGTTGTATTACAGCACTTAAGTGTCGCAGCTCTCTAGAAAGCCTTTGTTACAGTAAGTACTCTGAGATCTGTGCCTTGTTAGTAATATTACATTGACATGTACACCTAACATCAAACAGCTGTCCTCAGTGGTGATGGTCACATGAATGTATTACATGTGTATGGAAAGCATAGTGGAGTTATTTTATAATATTGTTTAAGTGGAGTAAGAAGTATGGTGTGATGTAATTAAAAGTTTGTGTTATTAGTTTATTAGTCTCAAACTGATAAAACCGGAGAGGAGAGGGGGAGTATAGTTTTCCTCTCCATTCCTCCATTCGTCTTATAAAAATAGTACTTATGTATCACCACTTGTCAGCACTGGCTTCATTTCATGGGATTTTTAACGAACTTTAAACAAATACAAAGGATCATATGGTATCTCAGACAAGTTGCAGTTTCAGGGTTGTCGGATCAAGATCTAGGTCACTGTTACTACTTTTAGAAAATCCTTGTTTGACAATGTAAGGCGAGCATTGCACCAATTATGGTACTCTTGTTTTAGCAGAGGCCGGTAGGTGACATGTATTCCTTCAGCAATACCCATTATACTACTTAGAAAATGTATTCTTTTATTTCCATACCACTTACCATCTGCATGTTCACTGAATCCCCTAACATGGATATATATACACAGTGCACTATAACGTTTAGTCTAGTGAACTACATTGTTCACTATGTGTGCACTATAAAGTGCACTAGATGCCAAGTTAAGTTTGCACCCAAGTGTAACTCAGGGAAACAGACTGTATGAATGTATAACTTATAATATAGAAATCATTATATACATGTATATGACCACTGTACAATTATGTATATGTTTCTATTAACAGCCAAGAAGGTTCCTATCCTTCTGTTCAGTGGTGACAATGAAGGTGTTATCATCAAATGGGAACGTATGCAATCAAATCACTTCATGTACAGGTAAGACAGGTCACAGTGTACCATATTTATCCAACAATAAGCCCATGTCTGGTGATATAAGCCCAACTGTGTCTTTTTCAGTTCAGTGAAAATGTCAACAAAGAGCAATTTTATTGCTCTGTAGTTAGCTGTCACCCTCAATTTGAGTCAAAAATATGTAGGATAAATATGGTATTGTTACTGTCATATTTCAATAAGTTATTTGTTTCACTATATTTTAACAAAACCTCTTCAACTAAATAAAAATATTGAATTGTGTGTTTTCATGTGACAGCATACATTACCTCCCATCAGACCAGTAAGTTAACCAAAAAAATATATCATTATTGCTAAAATTGCAGTTTGTATTAAAATTTTGTTATTTAACTTAACAAAACAAAATTGTGTCACTAGCTAGAAAAATAGATATGCCCTGTGAAAAACTGGTTAAGTCGATTGGATGTATTTCTACAGTAAAGAGATGTATCAACTGAGTGATTCCAAGTTAAAAAAGCAACGTAAAGCAGGGAGTAAGGCACGGGAACTGATGCTGGAACAGCAGCTAAGTCAGAGCCCGTCCTCACGGCCAGAGACTGCCCGACCAGGAGACCAGCCGCAGCGGCAACCGTAGTGTACAGAGTCACTATGCCTTCAACAAACCAAGCATTCCACCTGTAAGTGTTTGATTTAACCATATTTTATTGACTATCTGACTCTGTTTTACTGGTAGATCAATGATCAACAATGTTTTGTGTAAGATAGTATTAGCAATCACAAATATCATACAACCAATATTTATTGTGTGTGGTCATCAAAATATATGTTTTTTGTTCTTTGCCTATACACTCCAAATCTAAACAAAGAAGCCACATGGTCGTCTACATGGCCGAGACTGTGTCGAACACGCTTGAATCGAACACATCGGATGAGTCCAATGTTTCGTTTGGCCCCGATTTTTTCCCTTTTTTATCTGAGTAAATCAAACACGGATGATTCGAACGCTGATGAATCGAATACTGCGGTTGTGACGAATATATTGTGGTCCCTCCCTTCTAAACTATACCAAAATTTCCATTTTCGTGTCGAACATCAAAGGCGTCATGCTTTCTCAGGTAAAATTTGCTGACATCGGCCTGATTGACCCAGTGTGACCGATCAGCCGTAACAGTGTTACCAGAGCCTTTTGTTAGTGTCTGTATGGCAAAGATAATTTTACCCATGAATTTTCTTTTGATCTGTAACCGTGCACTATATTGTTTTAATATTAGATAAACGAATAATTGTTATCATGCACAATTAATTTCTTTGTTATTTATTTCATGCTTATTTTCTACCATGTTATCCAAGCACTTGTTTGGCATACAGCCGATGGTACTCCAGTATTTTGTCTCCGTATATACAATCGGACACGGATAAGTCGAACCATCCGATAAGTCAAATATTTTGCTTGGTCACATTGACTTCGACTTATCCGAGTTTTACTGTAAATTATATAGTATATACATGTATATGTGTGCTTGAATATATCTTATTTATCACGTTACACGATGTATCCTGACCAGATATTTGTCACAGTTCACCATTTCCTTGTGTTTTGCCTACAATATGTACCATACTTATTCCACAGACAGGGGGACGTCCCAAACGTACTCGTACTTATGATTATCCTTCAATGAAAAGTCTGGTGAGAGTATCAAAGATAATCTACATTCTGAAATCTTCTCATTTTGATAATGATTTGGGAAAAATTAATTACATCTTTTTATTTTAAGATTTTTTTTTTCATTATTATTTGTGGGGTCACTACCTAAAGTGACAATGGTACTTTAAATCTTTACTAACCTTATTTTAATCAAAAGGTTAGTATTTTTTATTCTTTTTTACCTTTCTTAGAGAGTCCTAACCATGTAATCTTTGTTTTACAATTTTTATTACAATTTAAGAAGCATTACACCAAGAATCTTGAGCAAGACTAATTAATTGCGATTTATTTTATCAAAATTATTTGGAATTTTTGTTAAATGATTTGTTTGTTAAAATGTTTTCCTCTGGACCAATGAAATTAAAAATGACTCGTTATTTCATATCATATGGGCATTGAACAGACAATTTCTAAGAAAAGACTGTTCATCTGTATCAGCGTTCCATAGATCATTTTACCAGAGAAAAAAAAAGGTGGTCAATATCACTACAAAATAACAACATGTATACCAGATGTTAAATATTTTGATATGGCACTAATAAACAAGTAAAATAAAAAAAACTAAAGTGTTGTATGGTTCTGCTTTCCTGCTTAAGTCCTAATTTTCTGCAAGAATTGCTTATTATAATACAGTTATTAATTATGAAGCATTGATCAACTTTTTTATTTATCTGTACAAATTTACCAATATTTTTTTCTTAACAGCCCATTTTGTAGCCTGTATCCTGTATTTTTTTTTTTTTTTTGCATTTTTCAGCTTCATCAAAAAAAGAAATATATGCTCACTCAAAAAAATAATACTATTCTGTTTAAAATAATTAACACAGGTTTATCTCATATGTTCAAATATATTATACCTGACTGTGGGACTATACACATAGAATTCCTGCATCTGAATGAGCTGCAGTATTTGTAAGAATCCCATGTACATTGTATATTGAAGGACATGTTATAATACATTAACATTGTATATTGAGGGATATATTTTACATAAGAATTTGACATGGTGTTACAGGTCTCCACACACAACCATGCCAACACTACCATCCTAAAGATCATGTTTGTAGAAAGTCTTGACTTCATCATCGCCGCATCCGAGGACAGTAATATCTGTGAGTATCATTATGTTGTCTCATATAGAAAGTGTGCAGTAGTACAGTAGTCATGTAGCAAATCAAATCAAATATTTTATTAATAGTGTCATGTGCTAAATACAGTATATATATTACGAAGATAATAAGCACTTTATCCAAATGGATGTATAAGTCATGTTTTGGATACATGTATAAGTCATCTTAAACTTTTATCCATTTCCCAACACATGTACATGTGTATAGCAGAAAATATTATAAAAATATTGCAAAGAAATGATAGCCGAGTTATCACAACAATATGTTGCTATTGTCCTATTTTGCTGATATTGAAACTGATAATTAAATTGTTACAAGATTTAAATTTATGAAGTAAAAAAATACTGAAGATGTAACATTAATGAATGTGTGCCTTTAAGCTGATGGACAGGCCTAGATAAGGTGTATGGTTATATGACACTGGGAAATGTGGGACTATGTATGGGGCAAGCTTGAATTGGCAAACCAATCTCAAACTCTGTCTAAAGCTGCTTGTATGTGCAGTTCGGATGCAGCAGTATATGCCACAGTGAAACTACTCAATAAACACTTGCATTCTGACTATATATGTATGAAGGTGTAGTAGTACTGAGTGAGAGTACAAAAGGATATATCTCATTTCTGAGAGGGTAACTTTGTACATGGATTCCTTTCTCTATTTAAAACATTTAAGTTAGAATGATTTAAAATTTGTATTGTATTCTTAGTTCTTGACTCACTGACAAATTTTATCATGTTACATATGGAAATATTTGTTGGATTGTATCTGTGTGATTGTTAAGTATAAGTGGGATGACACTTTTGTTTTGATAGATGTTTGGGGGTTTGATGATGATGCCGTAAGGCACTACAGTGGGATAACACTTTTGTTTTGATAGATGTTTGGGGGTTTGATGATGATGCCGTAAGGCACTACAGTGGGATAACACTTTTGTTTTGATAGATGTTTGGGGGTTTGATGATGATGCCGTTAAGGCACTACAGTGGGATGACACTTTTATTTGATAAATGTTTGGGGGTTTGATGATGATGCCATTAGGCACTACAGTGGGATGACACTTTTGTTTTGATAGATGTTTGGGGATTTGATGATGATGCCGTTAAGGCACTACAACACATGAAGCCTCAGGACCTCCAGAAACTCATCAGTAAATACAGCATCCTCCTCGACTCCGACTCAGACCTACTGCCACAGAACGCTAAACAAGGGGTAAAACCCATTCTTCATTTTCCAGATAACCATTAGATATATACAGATTACAGTAGAATGCGAATGTACTTTGTCCTGCAGTGGTCTTGTGGTGGGAGGCAGGGCTACATTTTGTACATGACCAAAGAGCAGATAGTTTGACTCCTGGCACAAGCGCTGTGTTGTATCCTTGAACAAGATACTTTACTCCTTTGTGTTCCAATCGTCTCAGCTGTAAATCAATACATTGTAGGGTAGTAGATGTAATGTTCACAGTGTATAAGCTGTTAGGGCCAAAATGGCAGCTCCAGCTGTATGCTCCTCGGGGAGTTGAAAAAGACATTGACAGGTTGCTAAAGACCCATTACCATGGATAATATTTGTGAACTGCTTTAAGACAGTTTTATTGCTGTGATTTAGCAGTACATGTATATATCAAAAAATTTAAACTATTTTTAATTCGATTATGATTCTCCAAGAATGTTTCCCTTAGAATCATGGCAGATCTTAGCAAAATGCCTTCCAGTTATTTGTGTACATTATCCTGAACTGAAATCATAAGATAACCTACAAATTTCTAGATACCTGTACCAAGGTTTGATATTTGATCTTAATTCACTTGTTTTTAGGACAGTGACTCGGTAACAAATCGTGTGGCAGGGTTTGTGTGTAAGCATGTGTTTGCCGGCCACACAAGCTGTGTGACAAGTCTAGTGGTGATCGGAAGGGACCAGGGCGCCAACTCAACTTATGTGGTAAGTAATATGTGATAGGAAGGGACCAGGGCGCCAACTCAATTAATGTGGTAAATAGTATGCAGAGTTGCTGCCTCTCACGTCCTCAGTGGGAGAATCACGATATTGAAAGCTTTCTCCCACGAAGACATGTTTCACACAAATTTAGACAAAATCTTACATTTTTCAAAACATTTCTCCCTCCGTATCACATCAAGCCATTACTAATCTACCAGATTGCATGGCATCCAAAAAAAGAGAGCGCAAAAATACATTGAGAAATTAAATTGTGGTAAGTAGTATGTGATATAGGAAGAGACAAATAATACAATCCTCAACCTGATTTCAGGTGAATACAATGATTTATCAACCTGAGGGTCAAGGGAAATATCACATTGGAGGGTAAATAAATTATCGTATTCACCTAAAATTAGGTTTTTCCATATATATCTTGCAAATATTTTGGGTGTCCTGCATTGTTTAATGCTTTCATTGACTGAACAGATGTTGAATGCTATATGGTGTATGATTTGGTTACAGTTAAGTGCTGGCTGGGACAGAAGGATTTGTCTGTGGGATCTGGAGGCTGGAGAGTGAGTCAACCTTATTATTAAACATTCTTTGGTCAGTTATCTTAATGTGGATATTTCAGCAAGAAAGCTATTTTTTTCTCATTTATTAACATAAAGAAATTCATCCATTAATTAGAATTATTCAAGCATCTGATTCCATACATAGCTGCTAATGATATTGAAATACAGTCCTTTATATAAATCTTAATTATAAGTTCAGTTATTTGTGAATTAAATCAATATTGATTCAATCTATTGTTTTAATTAAGAGTGATACTGGTTAGGGGGAGGGGGGTATGGTTTGTAATGTTAAGATGGTTGGAGAGATTTAATAAACACATGACAACACTTGTGTTACAGCTTACTGGACACGTTCAGGAACACAGGTACCACTAACTTGGAGAACATAGAGTTGGCTTGTGATGGCGTCATCATGGATATGGACTACTCAGACAAATAGTAAGATGTCACCCTTCTAAAGGTTCACTGAAAACTGTGATGATACTCTATAACTTTTGTAGAAGATCATGTTTAATATTTTTACTTTCTTAATTTTAAATAGAACAAATACTAATATTGTACTTTTTAGGAGAATGTAAAAGATAAATATATATAGGGAGAGATAATAAAATAATTACCCAATAATGGTAGAAATGTTTTGTTTTCTCTGCTAGAGGAATAAGTTTTTATCTCCAATGTGATTCAAGCCGTGATGATATTGTGTGCATGACCTCATGAACCACAGGACAGATTTAGTTCATATTTACATCATAGCATCATACAATCAAGTTATATATATATACCTGATTAGATTTTGGTGGTCATCAGTCAAAGTTAAATGTTAAAGGTCACACGTACTACATGACCACTTTTGAAATAAAAAGGTTGTGTTCCAGTTATCTCTGGATCATCGTTACAGATTCCTGATTTTGGTGGTCATCAGTCAAGGTTAACGATCAAAGGCTGCACTTGACCATGCTCTTTCAAAAATGAAAGGAATTTGTATGTGCTTCCACAAAACAAAATTGGTTACATATATATCAGATTAATTACCCATTAATGGTAGAATACATGCTTTCTCTGTTGCAGTAATGAGTTTGCTTATGCGTCAAGTGACAAGATGGTTTACATTAGGAAGTTTCATACCAATGGTGCCAAAATGACTCTCGTCAACACTCTTCAGGGTCATGAAGGCGAGATAACTTGTGTGCGGTGGAATCCACATGGCAAAGGATCGTGGGTAACGGGGTCAGAGGACAGCACAATCAGGATTTGGGTAAGACCTTGACTTCTGTATTTGAGGAAAAGTTCTGAGTACATATTAAGTGAAATGTGATTTATGCAGGGAATAATCTTTATATGTATTCTATAATTGAAAACAAGTGAGTATTTTCCTTGTAGTTAGGTAACATCTTGTTGACCTGATGTACTTTTCCTTACTGACCTTTACAAATTTCTATACCTTATCTGCATCAGTGATGAGAATTGTTAGGCCATGTTTCAAATGCACAATGTTTTTTTTGTAGGCAGGACATGGTCTAAATGAGTGTGAGACCGTGTTATCAGCCCAGGGCGGAGTCTGCTGTCTCTGTATTGATATGCAGAATGGAGCCATTGTTGTGGGTGCTCAGAAATACATCAGGTAAAACTCTTATATAAATATATCAAGTCAAACCCTCATAGAAATACATCACATCAAACTCTCACACAATACATCACATCAAACTCTCACAAAAATACATCACATCAAACTATCACACAAATACATCACATCAAACTCTTACACAATACATCACATCAAACTCTCACACAATACATCACATGAAATTCTTATATAAATACATCAAGTCAAACTCTCATAAATACATCATGTCACACTCTCACACAAAAACATCACATAAAACTCTCACAAAAATACATCACATCAAACTACCACACATCAGAGATATGATATTTAGTTAGAAGTATTAGTATGCTAGCTTCCTGTTTTGATGTTGGTTTAAAGAAATTTGATTTTGAACCACATCATAGGCCACAAAGCATTGAACACCAAATGAGTGATGCAGGCCAATTGGGCCACTTGTCATTCTTATTTTCTTACAGAAATCATAAGATTTTTTTTCCCTATTGAAATGGCTTGGGATGGAACGCTTTATAAAGAACAAATGTTTTAGCTATTGTTTGTAATTACAGGGTATATGATCCAGAAAACTACCGACTGGTTCAGACCAACGAGGGTCACACAGACGCAATCAGAAGTATCATACATATACCGGAACGTAACCAGGTAAGGAAATTCTCCAAAAAATAAATTGTGGTTTTTAATATTTCACTAATTAATGAGTAACATGTTTATACATGTAAACAACTATATTCTATTTGGCGCAGATTGAACCTTTTATCAGAAATAATTTTTAAATGTGATACATTTTTGCAGTACGTGTCATGTTCCTGGGATAAAACTATTCGTGTATGGAACGGATGGAAAATGCCAAAACGAAAACGCCAATCTAAGGATGGCAAAAATGCGAAGGGAGGGGATCGTAAAACTTCGACTTCAGCTGTTAAAAAAGTAGGATTTGTGGACCAGGAGGAGACAAGTGGGGAAAAAGGAGATATGGAGAATAAGTCAAAGGAGGTAGACGATAACACTGACAATGAGGTGTTTACTGATACGGATGGGGAGTACCCATCACCAGGGGAGGAAACGGAGTGACAGGGATGTTATAGATCACAGACACGGAAACAGGTGTCAACACAAAGATGATTGGAAGGATATTAATGAAATTTATAGCTCAATGGTTTTGTATACACTGGCACTGCGTAAAGTGATTTTAATGATACATTGTAATAAGAGATCTGTGTGTAAAAGCTGAAATGTGTCAAAAGTAATGATTCAAAAATCGATTTTACACCATGACGAAGATTAATGATATAGACTCAGTACAATGGATATCTGTGCCTACAAAATAAAAAGTTCTATTTCATTTCACAAAAATAGGCTCTTAATAACTCTGGTATGTAAACATTAACTGTTGTACATGTAAGTATACATGTTCCATCTCTAGGATGTTACCAGAACCAACTCGAACTATTCCACTTGGTATAATGAGTCATGATGTACAAGTTCTCTTCTGTTTTTCCTGCTGATATTTGTCATACAAATTGTGACGTATAGATTTTTCGATAGGAATCAAGATCACTTAAATGTTTGTATGCAGGACATGTTCTTGATATCAAGGAAAGCACCTGTTTTGTGGAGCACATAATGAACACATGTGGTATGAGAAACAATCACTTGTTAACTTTGTTTAGAACAACAAAAACTGTGATGGCTTTAGTTAAACTTAGTTGTTATTGTGATAGAGTGATCCTTGTATTTGAATGATGTGCATTGTGCAATGATGTTAATGTTTGTAGAGAGAGAGGGAGAAAGAAGTTTGTAGAGAGAGAGGGAGAAAGAAGTTTGAGAGAGAGAGAGAGAGAGGGAATGGAGATTGCGTAACAAGCAAGAGAAAAATGAATGCATGAAGATATATATATTTAAAAATCAATATGTACAAATAGTTCCTATATTTATGTTAAGCATTCCATAAATTTTTAAAACATGGAGAACTTTATACATGCAAGTTTGAAAATTTTACATGTTTTGAAATAACGAATGTAGAAGGTTTTAACAAATATATATTAAAACTTTAAATTAAAAAAAGAATAATGCATCAATACTTATTTAAGTTGGCACCAGCCAAAAGTACCATTTTTTGTTTTTATTAATCGCCAAAAATATAAATATGCAGATTTGTTTAAATTTATTTTTACATATACTTCTTCAAGATTGAAGATTTGTTTGTAGCATTTTACATATTTATTAAACCGTCCCACGTGCTATCAGGGCGTCTTGTCCTCTGACTACAGTGTTACCATATTACAGATCAATATTCCAGATTGATTGTTGTCATTGTTGTCATTTGATTCATTCTACCAACAGATGGCACAGTATTGAGTCTCTGTTGATTATGTTGAAGCTTTTGTGCAAAATATTTGTATTCCTTGTAAATTACCATTTCTTAATGTAGAGGGAGAGTGAGCCAAAAATAGTGTTATCATTTTGTTGAATAACCTTTTTTAGAGGTGAATCAGTGCTGTATTGTAATCGTATAACTAAAATGTCGCCTAGGTATCTGAACTGTTGGTTAGAGAAATATACAACCACTCAAACAACAGGTGCTGTATAAAAAACATAGTATTATTGTATACATAAGTATGGGACCTCCATGTCGATTTCTTTACATGTAGCTCACTTGTACTTACAGAAAATGTCTTTTTGTTTAAATTTCTTGTTGAAACTTTTATGCATCACCAAAATAGAATTTCTACGAATATGTCTGGTCACTCACAAATAGATATTGTACACCAGAGAACGTTACTGAAGACATCATAATCCTAGGTCACTTTAATTTTTACTTACTATAGGTAATATTGCATGTAGATTTCATAAAATAAAACTTCTGTTGTCCGTCCACAACTGCAAGGTATCTCCTTGTATCATTATATTCTCAGCCCCCATTGGCTGTAAACAAGAAATCCTATGTCAAAACCATCTGAGAGAATTAAATGAAGGGAAGTAACTCCGATAGATCTGAATGTCTTATGTAGATATAAACATAATTTTGTATCAGGTAGGGTACCCAGATTAACTGGTCTTTGTGGTATGTATACTCTCTGTGGTGCTTTTGTTGGTTTGTGATCAACTTGTTTTATTTTGATTTTATTTTTCATATTTTTTTGACAGTTTCTTTCATTTTGAATGGGATATGATTGTTACAAGTATGTCTCAATCATTAAATACTGTTAACTATCTGTATAAAATGGTTACAAATATAAGGAAATACTTGTCCAAAACTTACAATCAGTGTCAAACTTCGTAGCATCATCCTGAATCATTAAGATTTACTCATTCTCTGCCCACCAGATATAGTACATGTACAAGTCATGAGAGAGTATTTTTTATTTGTTTTTTCTATTTCCAGACACAGAGATATTTTCTTGCTTATCAGGTATGTTACCATAGATATTTAATGTGATAAATAATTTAGTATAAATTCATGTTAATTTTCTATAACTGATGATGATTTTCAAATAGCATGTCTTCAAGAAGATATGCAAATTAAATGTAAAAATGGAAAGATGAATTCACCATGTTCATAGTATTAGAGGAGTGTGTAATCTACTGTACTCTGTGGTACACTGGCATTGTCACTGTCCTTTTGTCCTTTAATGTTTGTTTACAGCTTACAATAGGTACATTGTATATGTAATTATTGATGCATTTAGTCATTGTTTACATAAATTATGTATTAGGATAGAAATTCAGTAAGCTATATATTTTATATGATATCAAGTAAGAAATTTGTTATAAAATATTGTGATATACATAAAATATCTACAACAATAAATTTCTATTTTAACATTTTTTGTTTTGGTTTTGAATTTGTAGAAGATTGAAGAAATCACTCCTTTACAAACAGAAAAAGTATGTAGCAAAACTACCTTGATATCAAGTTATCTCCCCTGTCAGAATTTCAAGGTTTGGTTGTAAAGGCACAATGTTTCTAGCTCACCTGTCCAGACGTAGCATGCTGGGATCAAATGCTACCAAGTTTGTCCAAATTTAGGGTTTCGACCTACAGTACAGCTTTCGTGGAGCTTACACAATCCATGATTTTGTCATTTGCGTAGATATGCATGGCCTTCAGGACATGATAATGACAAACTGCATTCTGTACTTAAAATGTTGTAAAAACTGTAAACAAAACAATTAATCAACTTCTTCTCCTTGATAAGAAAGTCTGGGGTCATGATTTGGGCCAGTAGTATGATATAACAGAAAAGCTACCAACCTTGTTTAAATAAATATACAAGTACGTGTTAAAATGTTTCAATGACTCCTTCCAAAAAAACAGGAGGCTGGTTATTGATATATGGTTACTTACTAGCTATAAATTTGCCCAAACACATGCTGGGATGAAGGGCTAGCTGTCCAGTTTGTTCGATTAAATGACTTGACCTTTCAATGCCACAGATCAAATGTTGAAAGAGATTCTGAATAACCATGTGTCATAATATACGTCCAGTGGGATGTGGGCATGAATGGCTATCATATGAATGTTATGGAAGCATTTTCAAGGTCATCAGGGTCATACAAATAAGTATTAAAATCTTTAAACAATTTCTTTTGAATAGCCAAGAAGCCCATTGTTGTGTTTGTCCTTAAGTATGCTGAGATAAAAACCTATCAAATTTGTTCAAATGAATGACATTGACCTACCTGGCAAGGTCACATCAGACAAATATGTTGAAATGTTCAAAAAGTGTCTTCAAGAAACACAGGACTTATTTGGTGTGAAAGCAATTGGCAGACAGTTTAATTTGATATCAAAATATGACTTGGTCATCACAAAAATAACATCTTCCATCAAGTATTCACTAAATAACAGAAGCATCAGATTTGAGTGGTACAAGTAAATGCACATGTCCATTGGGCCTCTTGTTAAAACTGTGAACAGGTATTGTATACTAAGTACATATGTACAGATGTATCAGAGTTGAGTGGTACATGTACAGTACATGTGCCTCTTGTTATAATTGTGAAGATGTATTGTACATGCCAAGTCCATGTATGTACAGGTACATGTCCATTGGGCCTCTTGTTAAAACTTTGAACAGGTATTGTACATGTTGATGTATGGTACACTATTAATCTCCCTGTGTGTAGTATGGTACCTGACTAATATCATTCTATTACCGTGGGTATGTTACATAGGTTAACTGCAGTCACTGAGACTCTGTTGAGATTGATTCTTTACATCTGCCAGTGCAGGAATAATTAATGGCCAGCACACAGCCTGATCAAACTTAATGTATTGTATCAAACTGCTCTCTGATAAACTGGTGTTGGTATCAGCTAATATGCTGGCCAATGGCCCGAATCTGAAACTGATAAAACTCATAAAAACTGCATCCTCAAAAATGGCAATAACTGGTATCATTATTTCAAAAGCATTGTATATGTTTTTCATGTTTTATTGTTGTTATTTTTTGGATTTTTTTTGTAATATTTCCACAGAATTTCGGTAAATGAATTTAAATTGAATGCACATTAATACTGAAATATATTCTTCCCTCAATATCCACACCAACTAGAGAATATCCGTAGTAAGACCGTTATTCTAAGGCAATGAGTATCAATATAATACTGCCTGACATCAGCTGTGTAAATCTAGGTCAAATAATATCAAGTTATCAAAATAAGAACCGAGGACAGTGATCACGAAACTATCCGGAATACTAACGGGAATCGAACTCCTTTACTCCTTGACAATGTGTATTAGATACAGTAAATAGTTTCCCTTTGTCTTCTTCACCCTGTATAGATCTCGAAATCTTCTCTTGATAAGTCAGCAATAGTATCACAGATTTATGACCTTTAACTTTATACATTTGGGACACTACTGGGCCTACTGTAAATAACAATTACGGTAAAATGTATATGAACACTGAGAGGTATGCCATTTTTACTGAATTTTATCTTGTCCTTACCTTGAGATTCCATAAGACTTGCCGTTACATGGATAATTATCAATGTAACTTAGATGTACATATAGAAGCATTATTTGCCAGAATATTTATTTTCTATATTTAAAGGGATGATTCGATGAATAATGTTCCTTTCACCAATAAATTACC
This sequence comes from Pecten maximus, assembly GCF_902652985.1. Classification (NCBI taxonomy): domain Eukaryota; kingdom Metazoa; phylum Mollusca; class Bivalvia; order Pectinida; family Pectinidae; genus Pecten; species Pecten maximus. The sequence continues at coordinate 20,122,984 of NC_047023.1, read as the reverse complement.
TGTTAACCAGGTTTCATCGCATTGTTCATCGAAACGATTGTTACGGAAACAATTTATTTTAAGCATTGTCAATGAATTCGTTTTCCATAATCACGTGACGTCGTCAACCTCTCTCGTAATGCAACAACGGCACTTGGAGTCCAATCTGTGTTTTCTACAGTTGACGTCGTAAGATAGATAAACACTTTGCGAAGAAAATATGATTTCCACTTCAAACAATTCTGTATTATACGTGGGAGCACAGGTTCTGGTCATAATGTACATTACATCATGTTTATTCACATATATAGTAACGAAAGCATAAAATAATTTAGATTTACCCGTACCCGTAGAAGAAAGATAAAAGAGTAATTTCCCGTCATGGGAATCTTACCCAATGGCATATTTTCTCTATTATTGATGAATCTTACCCAATGGCTTATTTTCTCTATCATTGATGAATCTTACCCAATGGCTTATTTTCTCTATTATTGATGAATCTTACCCAATGGCTTATTTTCTCTATTATCGATGAATCTTATCCTATGGCTTATTTTCTCTATTATTGATGAATCTTACCCAATGGCTTATTTTCTCTATTATCGATGAATCTTACCCAATGGCTTATTTTCTCTATTATCGATGAATCTTACCCAATGGCTTATTTTCTCTATTATCGATGAATCTTACCCAATGGCTTATTTTCTCTATTATTGATGAATCTTACCCAATGGCTTATTTTCTCTATTGTTGATGAATCTTACCATGTGGCTTAATTTCTCTGTTATTGATGAATCTTACCTTATGGCTTATTTTCTCGGGTAGTTAATTTATAATTGTTAGGCTTTTGGCTTATTATCCCAGGAAATAAATCTTAAATCTTTAAATCGTTCCCTCGTAGCTTATTTTATCCAGGGTTTACGTTCACTTTTGATGAGCGAAAATGAACGCTTAGTGCAGAGCGAAAGTGAACGTAACACCTGGAGTATCGAGATGGCTATAGTGGTTTACTTATTTGAAAATCTGGGAAGATTTTATAAAACTTAATTTAGTGCTTATTTACTTATTTCTAATGATTTATAAATATCTGTATTTTTATAATTTCAGCAAGCTGGTTTTTCCACCGTCACGTCAAATGATCGATGGTGTGAAATGACGTTGGCAAACAGGAACATTCTTGACACGAGCTATAAAGACGTAAGAACTCCTCAGAGACACAAGTGTCGTCATAAAAGTCAGTGTAATGTTCATGTGTCTGACGGCTACGTGTACACATCGCAAATAAATATGGTTCTACCTTGCACGGAAATAAGTTATTGTACTCTTTTTGTTTGGTTATTGCTTTCGGCTTTAAACTGCTTCAATAAACACTTTGTTGGACACAGTGTTACGTATAATGGTGGGTTGTCGATATAACATAGCTTTATCACATCTAAAACAAATGGAAACCAATTTTCAGAGCATACGCCACGGTCTTTGTAAAGTTTTAAAATGTTATAGCTTTTCCTTGAGACTCGATAAAAATGATAATAATTATTGTTGTTATTATTATTATAATGGATTTTGATATTTGTAATTGTGGTGCAAATCTGAGGGATATTGTTATAGCTGACAGTGACTGCTATCTGACCTTACAGTACGTAATACTAACGACAATCGGCTATTGTTTGTCTCTAGTTTTTTGTGTATGTTATAAAAGCACGTGAACCCATTATTGTCCTTGGTGCGTGCTTTATGTGACAATTTTGAAGCGATGACATCATCATTCATGCGCAGTATTGATGATAAAGGTGTGGGTGTAACGTATTTGTGGTCAGCTGATTACAGGTTAACAGGTAGTACATGTATGCGGATATGAAATACAGGTAAAGTATACATGTAAAAAGATAATACGTATAGATGATTCTCGGCAGGTTGATTGTGTGAATCCGTAAAATGATTGTCCGATAGGTGAAGATGATATTGAATGGTATTTATGTCCTCTCTTACAATCTGTCCCTTTCCTTCCTTCTCCTGCCCCCAACCCAAACCCCCATGTTATTAACATGTTAAAACAAAAAGAAAACAGAGCTGAACTTTGATATTTTGTTGTGCTGTACGCTCACAACGTCTTGCACTTTACCAGAAAAAAATACATGTATTCCCTTTTACCTTGTATATTAACTGGTGAGGGGGGGGGGGGGGGGGGGGGGGGGGGGAGGAGTGCTATTTGTGAGTAACATGTGTTGTACAAACCTCCTTACCTTAACACATACTGTAATTGCCTTTACCTCGCGTACACAACACAACATCGTAGTGAACTTCCGGATCACGGAACAAAAACCTTTCTAGAAACAATTATCATAAAAACTAAGAATGTTTGTTATTTTCAATCCTGGAAATTCCAGGGGTTAAGATTACGTACTTAGAACGTATCCGCTGAATGAATAGGCCTAGTGTTCATTAGACATGTCTTATCTGATATCATAAAAAAATGCTAGAAATACGTTATATAAACAGGCTAATTTGATCATATAAGACGGTATGGTTTATTGTGTCACCTGCGACGAAGTCGAGAAGCGAGACAATATCAATATGGTGATAGCTTTCCGGCGGCGACGGCGGCATGATTTCATTTGATAGTTTTCCGTTTTGATCCGTACTTTACTTCTTGGCGTGTTGACGTTTGATTGTTTTTGACGTGTTGACGTTTGATTGTTTTTGACGTGTTGACGTTTGATGGTTTTTGACGTGTTGACTTTCGATGATTTTTGGCGTGTTGACTTTTGATTGTTTTTGACGTGTTGACGTTTGGTGGTTTTTGACGTGTTGACGTTTGGTGGTTTTTGACGTGTTGACGTTTGATGGTTTTTGACGTGTTGACGTTTGACGTGTTGACGTTTGATGGTTTTGACGTGTTGACGTTTGATGGTTTTTGATGGGTTGACGTTTGATGGTTTTTGATGTGTTGAGGTTTGTTTTTTTAAGCGGTGCCTTTTGACGTCCTTAAATGACCCTGGCTGTTAGTAGGACGTTAAACAAAAACAAACAAAAACAAACCTTTTGATTGTTTTTGACGTGTTGACGTTTGATGGTTTTGACGTGTTGACGTTTGATTGTTTTTGACGTGTTGACGTTTCATGGTTTTTGACGTGATGGCTTTCGGTGATTTTTGGCGTGTTGACGTTTCATGGTTTTTGACGTGTTGACGTTGGATGGTTTTTGATGTGTTGATGTTTGATGGTTTTTGACGTGTTGACGTTTCATGGTTTTTGACGTGATGACTTTCGATGATTTTTGGCGTGTTGACTATTGATGGTTTTTGATGTGTTGAGGTTTGTTTTTTTAAGCGGTGACTTTTGATGTTTTTTTGTCTGTTGACTTTTGTGATCTTTGAACATGTTGGCGTCTAATCTTAACGTACACGTGTTTACTTTTATGACTTTGGATGTCTTGGATTTTCAGAAGTTTGGACAGTTGATAATTTTAAGCTATTTAGACTTTTGATAGTGTTATGGACGTGACGACATTTTGGAGGTTTAGACTTATATATTGGCTAGTAATGTTTACCTGAGAAAATCCAGCGTGTATCTTCCCACAGTGTGAGTTGGCCGTGACATGATAATGATGGACACCAACACGACACCCAGCCATGAATCATTGAAATTTCTGGCTTTTCCGCGACACGTTTCCTTTCCTTTACGATATTATGCAATACGGAAAAAAAACTGAGGTTTTCGCCATCTATCAATGTTGTGGATAGATTCTAGTTTAGGAGAGGGCGTTGGCTGTTTAAAGGGTGTCACCAAGACCAAGTGTGTCACAATTACAAGCGTGACAGAAGATGCCTGGTTGCGCACGTGATCTATTGTGACAATATGAGACGAAATTTACATGTGAAATAATACGATAAATTTTAATGTGTCGTTAGTTAAACTGAACAAAAACACACAAAAAACACAGAATCAAACAAAAACACACACACACAAAGGAAAAACAAACAATCGAATAAAAAAATCGTCGACCCGAGTGCGCAAAATGTCTAATTTCTAATGTGTCCCGTCCAAATCAGCGTTGTCTTATATTCATTTATACAATATTATGATGCACGTGTATGCCCCTTTGTTTACTCGATGTAACCCTTGACATTTGCTTTCAGTATTCAAATGTCAATATCCGCGAACATTACTGTCTACTTCAATATCATTACCTTCTCCTTCTCGACTTCATATTAATTATGTGGGATCTTTTTGTGGGCAAGCATGAATATAATAAAAAATACGACCGTAATTATACACATGTCTGTAATTATATATACAACCGCAATTTTTATTTACATAATTACCATCGTAATGAAATGTACAACTAATCATCGTATACAACCGCAGTGACACGAAAAACCACAAAATGATTACCGCGATGAAGGGGCTCAATCCGAACCGTATATGATGATGGAGAAGTGATTGATATTTGACGTATTACACAGATGAGTGTAGATTTTCGTGTTAATAAATCACAACGTTGTTTGCCTCCCAGATCAGTAATTAGGGGGGGGGGGGGGGGGGGGGGGGGGGGGGTATGTTTCATGGAAAGAAGAGGTACCATCACGTGTCGCGTCATATTTCGAATTTTTTTACAGTATAGTACTCAAGGGCGTGTCCTGATCCTGGATACGAATAGGTGAAATATGAGTATATCATAATTATGCCCGGTGTCGTTAAGATGTATATTGTAAGTGTTATTAATGATACATCACAATCAAATTTGCATTTTATTCTTCAAAGGGGATTTGATATTTTTGTTATTCTTTTTGAAGTTCAAATGCATAACAATAGATTCTAATGTCTCGCGTGAATAAAATCGATGGAAATGTCAAAAGAAATCTATCTTCTAGAACACGTGGCCTGTTCACATGTACTCGTAGGAGAATATTTCTGTTCGAGAATAAATGTAATTAGATTCAAATCCTGTATGAATACTTATGATAATGACTTGCTAGAAAATTGGTACACTTATCAGATTTATATTTTCCACTGTTTGTCCTCCATGAATAAGTTTATAAATGTTTCTATTTCATCAACCGTGAAACCCATTATTGTAAGTATATCTGTATTGTTATGTTGATTCTCAATGTTTGTAAAGAGAATGAAATAAAACTGTTCAACGACTCGTCTGTATTGAACAAATTGTATTGGCAATTGTCAATTATTAAGCTTTTAAACGATATACCATTTTTAATTAACCGTGTGTATCCACGTATGCGTGAACAGTTGGAGAAAATAACCCAATTTTACCAAGGATCTTCCTAGCATCTAGGTTTAACAACTTGACAAACAAGCATCCCATATTATATCTGTTTGTTAATTAATAAAAATATATTAAGGAATTCGTCCTTTACGTAAAACAGTTAACATGAATCGGTTGTTTGTTTGTTGCTGTTGTCTTTGGTTTTTTGTTGATATATGATTGTGTACATAGCAGCTTTGTTTACTGTTTGCATGACTGTGTTAGCGATCAATGTATACAAATACTACTTAGATTTAGATTTTAGCTATGCATATTTTAAGTAACTCGTTAATTTATACATATTTATAGTTGTTTGTCCAGATTAGAATAAGTCTGCCGATCATTGTGGTGTTAATGTTGTTTTTAGATGATAAATTTAAATTGCAGAGACTCCAAAAACTGTCTTCGTTCTCAAAGTAATACACACTTCGAACAAAAATGTTCTCCAAGTAGTAACAATCAATCAACTGGGATCTGGCCCACTATAATCAGATATATATCATGCCTTGTAGCATATATAGTAACCTATTTTTATATTTTTCAAATTAAGATACGGACTTAAATGTCCTAGTCCATGGTACGTTTCCATATATAGGGCGTACTTGACTGCGAACCACGTCCTAAGTACATTTATATAAATTCATCCATCCATTCATCCGAATGATTTTAAGTAACTACATCGCATATGTGTATGATTTCTTGTCAATAAGTGATATGTGTGTGTGTATATATATCATATATGCTTTGTTCGGATGTCAACATCCAAGTCCTTGGCAATGCCAATTTGTTTTATCTGCCTATACCTATAGATACAATCGTCTTTTACACGGAAGGAAGCTGGGCCGTATCTCGTCCGGAAACCCTCAAGTGCCAGTGAGATCATGAATATCAAACAATGACGTAGTTCAAGAGTATTTTATCAATTTTCGGAAAAACTGAGTGATTGTCAACGCAAAATGACAGTACTACCTTCACTGAAATTTCTTTGAAATTATATATATCGGACCTACCTTTTTCTAAATTGCAATGCAATTTTAATCCCCAAGGATGCACAATTAGACTTGCCAGTACTACGAATACTCTTATCGCCAGACCTCTGTCACATTTATTCGAGATCAACTATTCAAGAATAAAATGACATATCCTTCATAGCTGAAGAAACTGTAAAATGATAATAATTTTATATTTACGAAACCAGTAGAATGCTCCGTACAATAGACGACAAACAAATGAAGTAGGCTTAGGCTAGTCATGATAGTGTGTTTGTACAATGTATCAGGAAACGTGTGCTATTATACCTCTGAATAAATAAGAATGTGTGTAGTAAAACGATTAGTTCCGGTAGCCTTTGTAAACATTGTGTGTAGTAGAACACGTGGGTTTCACGTGGCTCGGGGATCCGTGTTCGTGGTGCAGGGCCTCAATCTCGCCGCTCCTATTGATTACTTTCTCCTGACGTCACGGCAAACTCAAAAGAATGGCGGACATTTCCATGCAGACAGTTCCTACTGTCACATTCAAGGAGGGAGCATGTAAGAACGATTTACGCGTTGTTCTGAATAATACACCAAACGATATGATTAGAAAAGTTCCGTCAACATCGAGATTTCAAGTGGACAGAGTCGATTCAGTTACAGATGATCCTGACGACGTAAACAACAGTGTTGATGATGCTGAGTCGCCGGCGTTTAGAAACAAAGATGACAGCCGACAGTCCTTCGAATCACCTGTATTTGGATCTCCTCCGGTATCACCAACTGATACTTATGCCAGTCATAATTCATTTTCAAATCCATACGAAACAAATTTTAAAACGTTTGGAAAATATACCACTGAAGCTTTACCACACATGGATCACTACCGAAATCTGCTTTCTGCTACAACTGCTATGAAATCCAGACCCACTCTCGCAGAACTTCACGAAGAGAAGGTAGGCTTGTGTTGTATTTATTTTAATAGTTTGTTGATAAAATATGCGTAGTATTTAGATTGAAAGAAATAAACTATTTGTGTGACATATGTATGTTTTATTTCATGTAATGTACAGTATAGTGTTACGCCGGTGTTTACACATGTGTTAGACCTACTTTAGTTTACAAAAAGTAAACATAACGATGAACCTGATGCCAGTAATAGGGAAACACGTGTTCACTAAAGCGTTGCAAGTTTGTCGCTTGGTTGATGTTTTTATGATATGTCAAAGACAGTATAACACAGAACAACGCGTGCGTGTGTATACAGTGTATTTTGGGATATAATTAAAGCATAAAAGTTTTTATAAAAACGCAATGAAAACAAGTTAAATTTGAAGAAAATATGTGAACAAACCATTTGTACCAATTATACACATACTTCATATATATATTATATTATATTTAACGATTACTTATGAATTCTCTGCCTTTTTTATTTTTCCAAATGAAATTTGAATAAAAGTTCCATTGCATATCTCGCATTAAATTATTACAGAATGATAGTCACATTGTTGTTCGATCCTAGCACCGGTTTCATCAAAGTTCCTTAACTTATGAAAATTCCCTACATATACATGTACAGTAGCTTAAAATTGTAGATAGTTTGATTTTTGAGGCAAGAAAATACTAATAGCAAAATCCTTCATAAAGATTATACATGTATAGCCTTTAGTTTTATGCCCTCAAATAGTGACCATCTTGTATATAGCTAGGATGTTTAGGAAGAATTTTGAAGAGACTTGATCATGATCAGTAAGATACAATTTATCCTAACAACAGGAAAAAAAAAAGCTTCTTTAATAAATGAATAAAAAAATGAATGTTTAATTGGTTTGTAAAACAAAACATGTTCTGTTATCAGTTGAGTTGCTGTCAACAGGAAAAAGGCCTTTTTGAGGGTTCTCATTAGATATAAATTTGTTTTATAATCAGCTATCAGCTTCATATCTTATATAAGACTTTTGAAATGTTACAGAATGTTACATTCTCATTGCTCATGCAGTTTTACAGCTTAAATGTAACTCATTTCATTTACTTGAAAAACCTATATATTCCCAAAAAAACTTGGTTTATAACATTAGTTATCCCGTTGTCCCCTTCCCACTCCACAAAAGTACATGTTTATTTCCTGTTACAATTTACAAGGAAGAACGATGATGTTAAGCTATATAATCACCCTATAAAGCTCCTTGTGATATGTAAATAGTTATAACCCTTATAAAAAATCAAATCTTCTGGGTGTCCACACATAACAGAGAACATCATATTACAATTAAAATGTGAATTTATCTTATAAATGCCATAAACTGATTGTGACTTCAAATTTCATAGAATAGTGACAGAATGTAGAAGTAGTCAAGATGTGTATTGTTTGATATATATATAAAAGAAGCCATTTCAAGGTCCTTTATGTAAATTTGTTACTGGTCATGGTAATGTATCATTTTTGCATTGACATTGTCGGTCACTAATTAGGTTCTAACAATACCAAATTTAGGGATAAAATTTAGAGCCAAATTTGGACCACATATATATTTTGATGAACATTTCTTTCAATTTTCATAATGTACGTTTTAACCTGTGCAGTGATTATTGCAAAATTATATTCACATTCTTCAAAAGTGAAAACCCTGGAATTCTCTTGTCATTTATGTATTTATCTTACAACTATTGTGATGAAATAAGTAATATCAACTTTGACTTCTATTAATCATGCATATGCTTGTTTGGCTCTGATGGAAGTGTGAGGGGTCTTAATTGATGTAGAGAAAACTGGAGTACTCTAGACTGGCCACCAGACCCTAAGTTGTTTTTTTTTAAGAATTGCCAAGCTAAATTCTAATACCAGATTATCTGCCCCTAGTTTGAAACCTAGAATCAGACATATCCTAGGGATCAAAATCATAAAGCTCAATTTTATTTATAATTTTAATATTCTAGAGACAGGGGGCCAGTCTAGGAGTCATATATGCATGAGCCCATACCATTTCTTGTCAGATCAGAAAATCAATCCCAGCCACCTTGGTGAAGGGCAAGGGTGTTACCAATGTACCATCTGACCTGCTATATATATTTTGTCATTTATATTAATGACCCAGATTGAAAATCATATCCCAGCAGTAAGATTTGTTGGAGGTTGGACCTATGGTGTTGCCCCCAATACATCTTGCTCTTCATGGCATCATTCTATATGTCATTGGATCAAGAGAGGGTCAGAAACTCCATATATAGTGGCTAGGTGATTTATTGTTGCAGGTCAATATACCAGTTCTCAATGGAAAGAATTAAGACATACCAGTTTGTAATGGATAACAATTTCAGGGCTCAAAGTGGCTCATATTTTAGTGGCCATGGCGCCTTAAATTCACCATTGGCGACCAGTTATTGACCTATAATTAAAGGGGCCGGTATGGCCACTAAAAATTGTGTAAATTTGGGATATGGTTAATCTTTCAAAGGTGGCAGTCATTCTAAAATGTCGTTCACAATTGAAAAAGTTAGAGATGTTAGACTGAACTAAAAAATTAAAAGTTTTTTTTTTAAATGTAAGACAACTTGGCGGGGCAACTAACTTTTCCAATTGGCGCCTAGATTTTATGACTTGGTAGCCAAATAGGCCACCTGTTAAAAATATCCACTTTGAGCCCTGAATTTATTCTTCAGCTTCATTTCAAATCTTAGAAAACTTTTTTTAATCAGTTTGCATGTGTTATGTTTATTCTGAAATGTGTTACATATATGTGATTATAATTTTGAATATATGTTTGCAGGATAATGATGAAAATTTCCGCAGCAAAGGCAGGGACAAATTACTAGCCTCTGATGAACAGCTTGTGGAAAAAGGACTTAAAAAATCCCAGGAAAAGGGCGCTTTAAAGTTTGGTTGGATAAAAGGAGTGCTTGTAAGTTTTACCATTTAGAAAAGATCTTGTCATGATTTACATTTTATACTCTGTTGTAGAGTTTTTCTTGGGACTTTTTTGACACTGATGTGATAGTAAGTCCCATTTGCAATTTCATATTTACGTTAAGCTAAGTTCTCAATATTTGCAGCTTACTTCTGAAAATTTTCTTCTCAATTCTCCAATTTTCTTCCTAAATCATGAGACAAAAAGGCCTGGTGTTGACATTGTTAGAACACTAAAGGTTTGTTTAATGCACATATGACATATATCTACATATACAGGTAGTACTGAAATACTATACGTTATAGCTGTTGCCAGGATGCCTAGTATAATAACCTAGAGTATGAAGTATATACGTACACATGGTATGATTCGTATGCCATTAAATTGAGTGAATACCATTGCTGAGTTATTATGATAGAAGATATATACTGCCTAGTATTAATGAATTCGAAGGCATATCAGTCAAATGAACAAAGGCATGGAAAGGTTCATCAAATAATGCTGTACACAAATTGAATGGGTTAGTAAATAGACTATTGAAATATTGTGAGGTGTATAGGCGATAGGTTATCAAACAACAATGTTATTGCCTTGATATACCATTTCATAGCAATTTTATCACCCATGTGTCACCTTCCCTCGCCTTGGTCAAATAGTTCATAGACAAATATCATGCCAATTGGGAGCACAGTGCATGCAGACAATCCTATTTATAGAAAAGATGCAGACAGAAAATGTATATATCCATATGCAGGGTTCACGTAATGGGCTGCCTGGTCGAAAATTGCGTGCTAAAACCTTGAAAGGATGGGTAAAAACAATATGATGTAATCCCTCATGTGTATAAACAGGAAGGAGAATATATTAACAGGATAACTAGCCATGTGCAAATGATGAATTGACAAATTTGCTTACAAAATTAATTGCTTAATGTCAGTTTTGCATTTGTTTTTGCTTTTTAAATCCTCTGAATATTTTATGGTGCTATATACCATATCATGGTATCACGATGTCTAGAATTTTGGTGACAATCATAATGTATTTATCCTTTATTCCCTTGCCTGATTCTTGTTTGTAATTTACTCTTTTGTCTACCCAGTATATGTTTGTAATGGTAGTGTTATTACCATTAATCTCCACCCCAACCATCCCTCCCATTCCCACTTACACCCAACCCAGGGCCAGAGTACTTGTATCTCTTCATTGTCGATGTATATATACATGTCTTGTATCTCGAGGCACCTTCTGATAATATATAATCAAAGGAAATGCTGTCAGTGATATGTATTATTGACTGTACATATACTGATGATGAATTCTATAATGCACTATACAAATCACAAGTAACAAAAAAGTTTTCAAACTGGAATGCCAACAAGAAGGATTTTAATTTGGTAACTCTTTAATTCGTTCTTAATGGCTGTATAAATTGCTGTTTCAATATTTTCTTATTTTAGCCAGTAAACAGAATGTCAGTGGTAAAGAATTACGCTATAATCCCTCTCTGTTAAATGCAAAAGAAAGCAAACATGTAACATTGATGTAATATTGACTCTGGAATGTTAAAGACCATATTCTATCTGAACTACTTCAGAAATACCTTTATATATGTTGGTGTAGTACGAAAGCCTGTGTCCAAATAAAATACTGATATAGCTACCAGGACCCCTTGATGATACAATATGTACTGAGCTACTAATTAGGCGGTGATGTAATATGTTCTGATGGCAGTGATGTAACGTAAAATTACTTTCTTCATTAACACATCCTTGTATTCACTGCCAGGTGATTACAGGACCTGGCCATAAACAAGCACTGTACAGGTACAATCAATCATTGTGCCTTTATCCCTATAGCTAGTTATAACACTGGCTTGACCTTGTCCCCCCAGATTAACCTCAATGTGTAAGTGCATTCCATCAAACCAGCCTTGCAGATCAAAAGCCTCACTACAATAATAACTTCATTCAAAAAGACCAGGTTCTGTAACCAAGGCCAGTTTATTAGTGAAGTGATGGTACCTGTGGTTTAGTTCCGATGACAAAGCATTGATCATGATAGTACTAGTGCAGTCAAGCTGTCTTGGGTTTCGATAGTGATATGATATGAGCACTGGCTATTGTGCTCCTCAAAGAATTAGCATACCTGCTCCATGAACCTTAAATTTCTTCAAATTAAGATTTGTATACCCTGTTACTCCCACACATCGGGGTGAAATTATACTTTCACTTTTTTTTTTTTTTTGTACTTTAAATATCTGAACCTTCACATTGTTAAAGCATATAACAAGATCGTTCACACATATCAAAAATCAAATGATTATATTTTCAAGGGTAGATATTTGCCAAGCAATACATACCTCTGAATTCATTAATAAATGTTGAAGTGTACAGGGGATGATCCAACCATATTAGGAAACCTTACCTCATGCAACATGACCATCTTGCAATTGCTGTTAAATAAAAGTGGATATATTTGTAACACTGACACTACCATAATATCCTGAGATCTAGATCTCTGTACTATTATATAGGGGAATTAATTGATTTATTAATTTAAAAGGGGAAAATCTCAAATTCCCTTACTCTCACAAGTTCCTAAAACATATAGTATTATTTAAACTAAATCTCAACTACTGACACTGGTGATCATGAGGAATGAGGATCATTATTACTTGTGTAAATGTGTTTTCTGAAAATTGTATTTCATTATTGAAGTAAGTAAAACATTTCCACACGATCAATTTTACCAGGCTCATTGAAGTGAGATTCACTACCATTAATAAGAAAATTTTTAAAAGGCTTTTTATCAATCCCAAATTATGTATATTAAATTACACAAATCCAAATTCAGATGGTTAAATATATTGACTCCAGAATAATCAGATGTTTTGTTAGTACCCTTATACGGTACCCTAGCTTGGCTGTGTATTCATATCAGATCAGTGGATTTGTATTGGGAGAAAAAAATCATCCTATGAGTATCTCAGACGAAGGGAATTACCGTATATGTCAAACTGATCATTACCTTGCATATGCAATAAAACTACGTATATATACACTCCCCAACAAGTTCAGCCAGGCAAAGTACGCATTTCCTTACCATCAATGGTGTTCTGCAGGAATCTATTGACTTTCTTCAACGAAAACTAATGGCAATGCCAAGAAAATCTTGAATCCTACATCGGGGTTCATCCTGGACCAAAAGATAATGGTCCATTTTGACAGATTCCAAAAATGTGATGGGCCAAAACATAGAAAATTCAAAGAATTTGAAAATTTTGGTGGGCCATTTTGGAAAATATGGGGCCAATGGCCCCATGGCCCCCTCCAGAGTTATCCCTGCTATATAGTTTCTTAAACCTCACTTTTGACTTATAATAATTTATTTAGTGAGTGTCAACCCAAGCGATGAAAGTTATATCCTGTATTAAGTACACTTGCTCCCTATTAGTGCACTACCATGTACACCTTAACAGGAAAAAGTGATGGCGCGGGTGCACTAATTAAACTCTCTATATATAAAGGTATGTAGATAAAAAGTTGTTATTTATCCTGTACATATTTTTATTATAAGTGCACCACTTTTGTGTTTTTGTAAGTGCACAATACATTTATTAGGTCTAATAGAGTATAGGTTCTGTCCCCAGACCAAGACAATCTGGGGTCCATATAGCTATATAGTACTCAAGTATATATATACTTGAGTACTATATAGCTATATACTTTGATTCTGGCTTGCTTGATAGTTTGCTTATAATTAGTTATGGCAGCAGGGTTTTTTTTGTAATTTTCTGGGTCCCATTCGAAATTGAGATTACTTTTTGTTACAAAATTTTGCAGGTTACTTCTCAAAATTTGCTATTTAAAAATTGTTTCCCTCAAATACAATAAGACAAAAAACTCATAGGATTCTTATATAATGATGGTAATTTTCAAGGTTGTCTTGGACATTAATTACCATCAGCCATGTACTGGTATGTTTTTACAGCAAAAGATATAAAACTGAACATACAATTATCAATTGAGGTTTTAACGTTTTCTTAATACTGGGCTACTATATATATATATGTTTGTAATCATTATACATTTTGTAGCTCTTCCTGTGAATGGAAATGTACATGTCAGAACCTAATGCTTTCTTGAAAACGGGAAAAAGTATTGGCCATATTTACTGATGAAATTATTCTGCAAAACTGGTTATGTATATATTTCATAGATATTGAATTAATGCTTAAAAATGTACTATCTCTATAGGGGACTGGCAGTACCAGCATAACTACACACAGGCTAAAGTGGATCTGACGTGAATACAATGAAATATGCAAAAAAAACGGTGATGATAATAGATTAGATCCGTTTTATCATGAATCATTTATTTGACACAATAACTGCTGCATGAATGATGACATGAAAGTCTGGCTATAACCTGTAGTGCGAAGTCACCATGTAGTTGCTGCACTAAAGTAAACACCTGCAAAGGTACGAAGTGAAGAAGTGAGGTCGGGAAATATGTGCACATTTTAGGCGATGAGATCATTCATTTCACTCAGGTTGTTGTTGAAATCTTAATGAAGTGCATGCCTACTGAAAATAAATTACATGTTTTCACACGATGTTTATATTTTGTAAACTCTTCCTGTTTTGTGTGAAGATCCACACAGTAATGGCTCCATAAAAATCCTACAGATCCACACAGAAATGGCCCCCATTAAACAATGTTAAAACAAAACCTACAGTCATACAGAGTCACTTTATATATGGCCCACCATCACAAAGATCATACAGAGTCACTCTATATATGTCCCACAGAAATGGCTCACCATAAAAATCATACAGAGCCACACAGGAATGGCCACCATTGAAAAGAAACCTACGTTATACAGAGCCACACAGAAATGGCCCACCATCACAAAAATCATACAGAGCCACACATAAATGGCCGACAATCACAAAAATCATACAGATCCAAACAGATCTGGCCATTTGCTATAAAAACTGTCACACAGGTGAACAATAGAGAGTATGATACAGAAGAGTCATACAGGGCCATGGATACAGTAGACTTACAATGATTAAAGATAGTCAAAACTGGAATCATTAAATGTTAACAAAAATGTTTAGAAGACGCATATATACTGTTAGTTTGGATTTATGACTGCATAAGTAACACAGAATTTTTACTTAACTACAACTTAAGTTTTAGTCATAACTGCAGACTTGACAATAAGGTGGTATTATATACATACTTAGTAATAAAACTTATCCAGCTACAGCATTAATTTATAGGGTTTAGGAAATTAAAGACACCAAGCATACATGTATTTAGAGAAAAAAATGTTGGGAAAAAATGAATAAATGAAATGCTAAGCAAATGTTTATCCCTTGTCTGCACACAGGTGAGCTTACAATCACTGACATTTTAATTAAAAATTAGCAGTAATTAATGTTAGCCAAAGTAATTGACATTGCATCTTGATGTGGTCATCTAGATCTCCTTGCGAGGTTCTTGCTTTTGTTAGGCGCAAGCACTGACCAGCATTCATTCCTTCACTGTAGGAAGAACTGCTCAACAAAAATAATTCATCATATGACTTTGGACAGGCTCTTCCCTGGATTATATTTGCATGGATAGGCTATTGACATCACTTGGAGACAGAATCTTGTATTAATTCTACTCAATATGGTAGAGCCAATATATATATACCAGGGAAAGTGTGTGAGCGTGCTTCCCTAACTTATAAGATTGGATCTTTCAGTATCTGGAGTGTGGTGATATCGGATGATTTGTTGTTGAATCTTTAGTGAGAGCTCCTTGGCTATAGCATTTTTCCTTACAATATTGGCCATGCATCCGAATATTACCTATCATTTGGCCTTTAAATTATTCATGGCCGACATTTCCTTCTATCTGTGGGCCTGATCTGACCCCATGTCATGAATCACAAGAGAAAAGGGAATGAATAGATTTTCATGGAGGACAAACCCCGAAGGACAAACCCCAGCTATTTTTGTTAGCATTGGCTGTTTTACAGTGTTTTTATCTTTTACTATCAACTGGATTGATACAGGAATAATTAAATCTGTAAAAATTATGGCGACATTACAGGACATCCCCACCTGCATCTTCTAGTTTTATCTGAGTACTGCGCCTCCCATTATAATTGGCAACATGCATAATGTGTTGGCTGTGACATTGTGTGTCTGACTCCTTACCAGGGATTCAAATACACAAAATCCTCACATATGTAACTTAGTACTCAACAACATTTATTTATTTCAATGTCATGGTTTTAAAGTGATTTTAACGAGAAAAGCAAGAGTACAAGTTCTAGTTTTAAGTAGCCCATGTCCGTTTCAATTGTTACATACACATTCTGAGTCAAATTTATGTGATATGATACAAAATGAGACAGGAAGAAAACCATGTCTAATTCAATGATATATATACCATAAACAATTGTATATATAACACACAACTTTATGGGGCCGTGGTTGCTAAGTGGTTAATTATAAGGTGTCCAGACACTTTATCACTAGCTAGCCCTCCACCTCTGGGTTCTGAGTTCGAAACCCATGTGGGGCAGTTGCCTGATACTGACTGTAGGCTGGTGTTTTTCTCTGGGTACTCTGGCTTTATTCCCCCTCCAAACCAGGCACATCCTTAATTGACCCTGGATGTTAATAGGATGTTAAACAAAATAAACCTTACCTAAAACACAACTTTATATCGAATGTTAAAAGTTTATATCCATGTCACACTTTGTGTTGTGACTAGTCATTGGATCAAAATAAAACTTGATTTAAATTTTGTATGTAAGCTTTAATGCAATATTAATGTTACAGTGTAAATACAGATTTCTACGAGGGGACTAAATCAAAGATTTCAAGAAACAGGTAATTGCAGAAAAAAGGAAAATCAGAATATGAGAATTTCGACATTGGGATTTTATTTTCAGGAAAAAGAAATATACTGTAGGAAAATAAAGACCTTGAAAATGAAACATTGTGTCATTGTATTACAGATACGATGTCTGCTGAACATCTGGGGAGTGATGCTGTTTATGCGGCTGTCTTGGGTGGTGGGACAGTCAGGGGTCGGCATGGCCACCCTCATCATACTCCTGTCTGCTGTAGTCACCACTCTCACATCCCTGTCCATGTCTGCCATATGTACCAATGGTGAAGTTAGAGGAGGTAAGTTTTGTCTCAAATGTTGAAGAGCTTTTCTGTGCAGCTGATACAAAACTAAATTTAACTCTTTTAGTGAAATGATACAATGTAATGTCAACAAAGCTGTGACTAATGTCACCCAATTATATCAATATAACTTCCAATATAGTGTCACCTTATGATATCAGCAAAACGTCCACAAATATCACCATATGGTAAAACTTCCCCCAATGTCATCCAGTGACATCAACAGAACTTCCTCTTATGTCACATTATGGCACTGGTAAAACAATCTCCACTAATGTCACCCAATGATACCAAAAAACTTCCTTTAATGTCACCCAAGGATATCAACAAAAATCCCTCTAATGTCACAAAATGACACCAGGAAACTTGCTCTGTCACACGAGGACACCAACATAATTTCCTCTAATGTCACCCAATAACACCAACATGACTTCCTCTAATGTCATGTAATGACACCAAAAATCTTGCTCTGTCACCCAATGACAACAACATAATTTCCTCTGTCACCCGATGACATCAACAAAAATTCCACTTTTGTCACCCATTGTTTTTTTGTAGCCAATTCAAGTAAGCACAAATTAGGTCCTTGGTGTATAAATAAAAAGTTTCCAAATACACAGGCAAAATGTCTTCATGTCAGTTCAGGTCAAATTCAGGTCAATTTCAGGTCATGATTTTCATGTCAAGATTTCCAGGTCAAATTGACCTGAAAAGAGCAGATTAGTCAATTCATGTCAAGAAATTGACCTAAATTTGACCTGAAAATGACCGGAATTTGCCCTGAATTGACATGAATTTGACATGAAAATTTCACCTCAAATTGACATGAAGATTTTTTCTGGTCAATTTGACCTTAAATTAACCTGAAATTGACCTGAAAACTTTACCTCAAATTGACATAAAGATTTTTCCAGGTCAATTTGACCTGAAATTAACCTGAACATTTCTTCATGCATATGTGACCTCAATTTCAGGTCATTTTCAGGTCAATTTCAGGTCAATTTCAGGTCAATATTTTTCAGGTCAAATTGACAGGAAAACATTTTGCCTGTGTACACATGTATCATACACTCTTGTTACAAAGTAAATTAACCTTTAAATTACAGTAGCGTGTCAGAAAGTGGAGACAATTATTGAAACACTGGTACCTTAACAATTTGCAGACAAATGTATTGTAGTTATAGCTGTATGTAGATGGAATGTTAAATGAGGTATTATGTATCGGTCTTTGTCACCACAGTATTCACTACAAACCATTCATTGTGATAACATGGCATTAGGTTTTCATACAATATTCATACATCAGAGTGAAAGCCTTGGCACTGTGAGCGAGATGATGTTGAGAACTTTAGGGATGGTTTCATCACCTAAGATTGATATGTCTGTTGAGTTGATATGGCGACAATTTACCAGCAAACTCAATCACAAGGGGCTTCGATTCTGTCTGTACCATATTTCATGTCCTATAGCTAGTTTACCATCACATTATATAGCAGGGAGTTTTTGTGGGTGTCATTTCATGTCCTAATTTACCATCACACTAAATAGCAAGGAGCTTCTCTGTTGGTATCATTTCATTTCCAAGTTTACCATCACACTAAATAGCAAGGAACTCTATTGGTGTCATAAATTCAATTTCCTAATTTACCATTTCACAAAATAGCAGAGAGCTTGTGTAGGTTTCATATTTCAAAAACCATTTTACCAATACCCTAAATAGCAAGGGGCCTCGGTAGGTGCCATTTCATGTCCTTATTTTGAGATGTGAGTTGTGTTGTCATATGGAAACAGTTTGCATATTATAATTTATATAACAAGTAATTTGTTCAAGTGCCTATTTTATTGACCTCCGATTCACAATTAGGCAATATGTCATTTGCCTGTATATAGATGTCAACCTTTTCATCTATCATTGAGTGTTTTTAGCTGCCTTTGTTTAAATACTGTGTACATTTTAAGTGAAGCATTTGTCAGGTTGATAACTTTGGGAAATAATTCCAAAACTGAAAGTGAAATATTTTGATCAATATTCTCCTATCAGTTTAATGAGTTTTGATAACAGTTGTCAATAAAAGTCCTTGCTGGTATAGAAAGTATAATTTGCATTGTTCACTTGATCAAACAGATAATTAATATTTACATACAGCGACTGACACCTTTGACAGGTGATGCATTAATGGATCAGTACCAAGCATTATCTTTCTGTTCCGGATGTGTAGCTTTTTCACATGATGTATCAGCACAAATTGGCCCATGCTAGCAATATGTAACGTCTCTTTGAAGATGTTATTCTTGATGACATCAGCATATTGGCAGATTGACAGCTAAATACATAATGAATAGGTTGGTATTTTTTATGCGATCATGAGATAACGGAAAATACTGTTGTCAGGCCATGGAATATTATCAGAAGTACTAATCCACCCGCATACCATTACATAGTCGAAAAATCTAAGGATTTAAACTGATATCTGATGTCATATGCTGAGTATGAAAGAATATTGATTAATGCCACTGTGATGTGGGACATATTGTACAGATGTAATGCAAAATTGTTGCTAGACCTTATAGCTGTCATGGAATTTTCTACTTCTGCACAATTTCGATTTGCAATTGGAAATTTTTCTATTAGATACTTTTTTACTGTCAAAAATTGATGGCTGATCATGATATTTCTCTGGATGGTATAAAATCTAAATACAGCCAGCTATAGCATCACTTTGCGGTTTTAATTGAAAGATGTCTGTTTGCTCTTCCACCTTAATTGGCTAGCCAATTAGTTTATACAGACAAATAGCACAAGATGGTAGATTGGAGAAAGTATTTCTTTTAGCCAATCAAGTTATCCCTTGAATCAGTGACTGGATTAGGAGGAGATGAAATTTTACGTCATGGACATTAATGATGAAGACGTTTTTGGTTCCTGGTATTTTAGGGTTCCGTATTATTGGTCAGTGATGAGAGATAACTAACTCACGGGCTAACGTCAACAAGTCATTGATGAGTGGGTGTATAGGGTGCAAGAACCTTGTTACAAGATAGCTGTGTCAGCATCTTCTATTTCTAACGTAGCTTTGTAGTTATATATAGAGGTACAATAGCACTATACATATTCAAAATAGGTGCTTTCAGTATATTTTATGGAGTATGTTATATATAGGATATTGTTCTTTTTTTTTTTTTGTTGAGAAGGTGTGTTTCTGTTTTAAGTTGTGTGAAATAACTTGGGAACAAAATTAGCATTTTATTACACAAAAACTGTTTGATAGCATTGCTCCTATATGTGTATTGTTCAATCAGACAACATGAAAAGGCTAGCTATAGGTTCCCAGACCACAAAAGTTTGTTTCCTCCTCTTCAAGTGCTGATTACCGGTAGATAAAAGCAACTGACCATGGGTTCTCAGTTTTGTATGTTATATGTTTTGGTATTTGTTTTATACAGATTGTCAATGTTATATGAGCATCCCTTTTTAAACCAGTTTGGAAAGGAGTGTTACAACTATGTTTCTACCACAATACCCTGTGTTATTCAACTCTCAGACCATCAGTTAATCATTACAGCTGTTGATTAACAATCTGTTTATACCACACGTGGTATAAACTCTGTACGCATTTCGATTGGCTAACATGGTGAACTTTGACCCAAGCTGCAATTGTTATTGACGTCATCAATAATCTAATGACGTCACATCACCGGGTCCCGGACGTCACCAGTACACTTTATTTGCATACGCGAAATTATACTTGGCCATGTTTCCCTTTGATTTAAGCCGATATTATTGTGGTAGAAACAGGTCACCTGACTCGAAATTGTTGGATATGGAATTTATTTCACACTCGTAAGTTATTTTTTAAGAGTTGCAAAAAACACTCGCTAAAGCTCGTATCTTTTGTAACTTTTAAAAAATAACTTACTCGTGTGAAATAAATTCCATATCCAACAACCACTCGTTGTGTAACCTCTATTTATACAATTATTCATTTTTCATTCTGGATTACAATATTGTTATCTTGCAGCTGTATAGACTAGAGTATACTGACACTGTGTCCGGCTAAATTTAATGTTTTCTGAAGTACAATATTCATTTTTCTTTCTGGATTCCTAAAAGTGCTGTATCTTGCTATGTAGACTAGTATATATACACACTATGTCTGGCTAAGTTTAATGTCTTTCTGAAGTACCTTGTTTACAGAATCTCCTACCTTAATTGAATTTCCATACCAGATGATCTGGTACGGCGTTCCAATTAACTGGCAACAGGTTAAGTAAAAGTGTGTAGTTTAAAAGGTAACTTTTAGAAGTGGCCTGCAAAATAAAGTTTCTAGATCAATACTTTGATTAAGATTTGTTGAAATAATTAATGTCTCTAAAGCAGGCAGTTATATTTAATTACATACTGGTATTTATGGGATGAAATGTCAAATACCAGTATCTAGTGCTACATATGTAGGGTGTTACACACTGGTAGCTGAAGGTTGAAATACCTGATTGAGTATCTTGTTTGTACATAATTATGTAGGCTGTTGCATACTGGTAGCTATACATTAAAATGTTAAAATACCAGTATCAAGTGCTACATATGTAGGCTGTCATATACTGGTAGCTATATGTTGATATGTTGAAATACCAGTATCGAGTGCTACATTATTTAGACTATTACAAATGTTGAAATAACAGTATCTAGTGCTACATATGCAGGCTGTTACGCAAGTTGAAATGTTGAAATAACAGTATCGAGTGCTACATATGCAGGCCGTTTCATAGGTTGAAAAAATGTTGAAAATACAAGTATCTAGAGCTGCGTATGCAGGCTGTTAAATACTGGTAGCTATAGGTTGAAATGTTGAAAGTGCTACATATTCAGGCTATCACAGGTTGAAATGTTGAAATACCAGTATCTAGTGCTAGGTATATATGCAGGCTGTTACATGAGTTGAAATGTTGAATATGCAAGCCGTTACACAAGTTGAAATGTTGAAATAGCATTATGCAGTGCTAGGTATGCAGGCTGTTAATGTTTATCAGAACTGCATTTGATTGATTTTACTGCAGTTCGCTCGACTGCATGTAGGCTAACTGCAGATTGATGAAATAATTTTGTGATTTGTTGTTAAAGAATGGTCAGCCTGAGTTAAAGATGGTGTTTCTTTTTAAGTGTGCAAGAGGTCATATGTATATAATTCAGCAAGCGATTGTTATCTGTACTTGTCACACCCATATCCATAGAGCCAAACAAATTTTACCCTGTCTTTAGTACTGCTAAGATTGATTTAGTCTGTAGTGAATACGTACACATACCCAGCATTTGTGCTGAAGATGTGTAGATCTGTAGACATACAGCTGGCTGTAACTGGTGGCCACTTCCTCTATCTGGTGAAACTTTGTTTATTTTACAACAATTCTGAAACAAGTTCTATCAACTTATATTAATCATGATAATTCCCTTGGATGGAAGCACAAAAAGGGTCTTAGTGTGGAAAGAAACCAGGTTATCTGGAGAAAACCCACATGGTAAGGTAACCCCTAACCTTTTCACATCTGATCGAGGAGTAGAACGTTACCCCCAGCCACCTGCATGAAATGCAAGTGTGTTATAATTACAACCGTGCTATAGCTGACCACCCTGTCTTATTACATACCTGTACTGTGTACATAGCATTACCTGTTAAGGATCAAGGCTGGGCATAGCTATAAATTCTAACTAAAACTAGATGTTACCAATTGGTCAAGGCACGTGAAAATAAAATGCTTGTCCCTCTGTTATTTTGGCAACGTTTTATCCTGAATCTTGGACCAAGTTTTAAGGTGTACTTCTGTAACACAATTGACCAATTTTGCTATTTAGGAAATTTTCAAATGAAAATGATTTCGTTGACAAGGGATGTTACTCTAACAAAAACAATGTTGATTCATAGAAACATTCAAAGTCAGCACTGTGTTCTGAAGTGATTTTTTTTCCACATGGTAAACTGGTATAGTACATTGTCAATTGAACAGAAGATTGTATAACATTTAGTTGTTTCAGAGAAGTAATACAATGGCAGACATTATGCTGCCAATCACTTCAAAGGGTTCATATCAAACTCGGCCAGTACTATTTATTATCACAGCATAACACAAAATTAAAGAAAACACAAAGAAAAAGACAATTTCAGGATCACAGAGAAATATTTATGTGATATTTCACTGATCCAGGCACTTCAAAGCCAAAATGGTGTAAAAATCATTAAATTTCATTTTCTATGTGCAGATGGTACACAGGTATAAACATGTTTTTTTTATGAAGTCAGGAATTCACTGTTCTTTAGTTTAGCCTACATGCTCAGTCTGATAACAGATCAAAGAACTGATTGATAGATAGATATATATATACCCTGATATATAAGTAATGCTGCAGTGTGTAACTTAACATTGATACCCCGCTACATATTAGTAAGGCTGCGGTCTGTTAACAATGGCTGTTTGTAGTATTTCCCCTGGTATTTACAGGCTTATATGACCTTTGATTAACCTACCATTTCATAATATAAATAAGTACTCTTTGTGTTATTGGGACTTGCCTTGAACTATTTCAGTATGTATATAACCCTTCCTATTCAGGTTAGGAAATTAAACTAGTGTAATGCTTGATTAATCTGGACCATTTTATGATATATATTATAATAAGAACCAATTGTGCTGTGGGATTTGCCTTGAATTATTTATGATATAACCCTTCCTATTTGTGTTAGTTAATTATAGAAAACAAAATAGTGTATTGCTTGAATTAGGTATATATTCATCAAGCAAATACAATCTTTCCTCTTATCTCCTTGCGAAAGTCTTAATTGGAAAAAAAAAATGTGTGTAGAATAATGTGCTGTTATGACATACATGTTAAACTAGACTACAGTCTCTGCAATGAAAGGATATGACGGATTCTCTATTCTCTCATATCTCGCCATGTTGGATGGAGTCTGATAGAACTTCTTATTCAAAAGTCATCAAATTATGACAATTGTTTATCGGCAAATTATACATTCGTTCATTATTGAACAATGTAAAGAATACAATTTTTGTGCAAACTTATAGTTTGGCAAAAATGGGTATGATCTTTCAGAATGTCATAAGTATTTTTGGTAAAAATCTCAAAAACAGAAATTTGAAAAAAAAAAAAAAAAAAAAATGGATGGTCAAGGGACCTTTTTGCCAGAAGTTTGGTTGTGATTTTAGAGAAACAGACCCTTTTATTATGTGTGGTAGGATAGAGATATTCCACCTGAGGGTTACAAACTGTGGTGAAAACCTCAAGCCTCCGGTTTCACCACATAATGTGACCCTAGGGTGGAATATCTCTATCCTACATACACACATATATGAAAGAGTCTTATATTCCTAGGGGATTCAGATTGTGTGATCAACCAGCATCAATTGAATTACAATTGTTATGCATTAACTCAACCATTCAATAATTTACTGTCAGAAAATGTCGCTAGTGGAGCAAAACCATTCAATTATAAATTACTGTCAGAATATGTCACCAGTAGAGCGAAGATTCAACATTTCTTGTTTCTTTTTAACGAATTTAAAACATATGAATTTGTTTATTTCTCTCCATTATTGATGGAGATGTATGGTTTTCATGCTGTCTGCCTTCATGTCTTTATAGATGTGATGTATCACTCGGGTTTAAAAGTATATATGATAATAAATCATTGTTATTTTTGAACTGTTGTGTCCTTATTTAGTAAATTGTTTGGTAAGGAGGAAAGAATGCAGGTAAATGGGTTTGCTTTGGAGGTAATGCGTCTTCAGAAAGAACTTTGGTTATGTTTATATATAAATATCACTCTGTCAATCTCATGGACTATATGTAGACAATTAAATACAAAATTGTGACTTTTAAAAGATAAAAGGTTTGACTCATATTCTACACCATTGGATTGATTGATGTGACCATAATGTACTATAGCTGGTTTCAAAACGTCCAAATCATAAAGCAAAACTAGAAACTTATGTGTAGATCTTCAAATATAATGTTTCTATATCAATAATATTAATATTGCGTGCTAGACATAGAAGGAGAATATTTGGCTACAGTTAACCAATTAATGTAAATCCGCATGTGGTTGATTATAAACAAGATGTATACTTCTAGACCGGACAAATTGAAGCCAATGCTGTGGCTATAATAATTCATTTAATACTCATGACAACAAGCCCAGCTCTTTGTTGTAGCTACAATGATCTTGTACCGAAATTGCATAAATTGCACCTGCCTGACCTTGCAGTTGTATTACATAAATGTGCACAAGACAGATTAGCTTGAGGTTACAGGTGTGTTTATCCCAGAGAATAACAGGAAAACATAAACCTTTTAGGTAGAGACATTCATGAAGTTAGCAATCAATCTCAATTTGAAAGGCAGTACACAGAAGCATGGAGTCTGGGTCTCTCAACGTGTATAAAGCTCAGTGTGGGCCAAATTCCTGTCAAATAAGTCATCTAAACTGGTACATTAACAGGCTTGAGTCTTTCATACCAGGAAGAAAGTGTGATAATTCTGAAAGGCCCATATTAGCAAACCCCAAGATCAAATACTGCGGTCCCTGAGGTGATATTATGTGTAATTTATTTGGCCATATCTCAATTAATTTGAGGTTTACATGATGTTGTAACACTTCCATAGTGCATTCAATATGATGTTGATATCGATTGTTTGATGTATAAAGTTTAGGAAGGCTATACTTTGCCATTACCAGGACTTTATTGCCTCCAGCAGACAGAGAACTCCAGCTCTACCTTTCACTAATACACCTTGATAAGCAATTTTACAGGTTCATTAGTAAAATATTGCTTTTATCTAATAATGTAACTGTAGGACCAATCATTTTCTGATCAATATTTTTCAGAACATTTCAAATTTGGCTTTACCAAACCAAGACACGAATTTCCCTGAAACATTTTGCATGACGTTAATTGGGTATTGCTGCTGTACAATTCATTTTGTTGGTTAATTAAAATCTGGAGAGTCTTTTTAAATAAAGTGATTATTTTTTTGTCTTTTTCCCTGTCAGTTTGAATTTTAGATGTCTGCTCTTGCTGAGCTGATGCTTATTAAGATTGATCAGTATTGAGGTTCACAGATTGCTTCACTGCCATGGGAAGATATAATTAACTTCATTAGCCATATGGTGAGAGTGTAGTGCTATTATATAATATACTTATTGATCTAGTCTGTCTTGTACAATTAAGCTAAAAGACATGATAATCTGTTCCCTGTCTATCCATTTGCATATATAGTCTTGTCCTGTAAATCACTTGGATATTGTGAATACTTTATTTTGCGAACTATTCTGTTCAGACATATTCATGAATACATAATTTTACGAACGCTGATCAGGAAAGAATTTAAGTTCATGAATGATGACTTTACAAGACGTCTTAAATTGGTCATCATCCATAGGTGTTGTTTTCCTACAAATCCAAGAAGGATTTGAAGTCCCAACTGACTCTCCTCATTGTACGGCTGGCTTTTTCAGTCCAATAAATGAGTTGATTGGATAAATTTCAAGCATGAAAGCCTAAAAGTGTGACTTGAAAGCTTAATTTCTAGTCCAATAAACAAGTTGATTGGATAAATCAAGCCTAAAAGTGTGACTTAAGATCAACTCACAAAGTTTCAATGACAAATTATGCCATCAGCTGAAATTCTATATCTGAAAGATTCTAGATCTCAGAACATAATAGGATGGAAGCCAAATTGAGCTGGTTGACATTCTGACTTTAAACTCAGTAAGGAGAAATCCTCTCAGAATGTAATTTGCGCTGTAACTCGTCCTATAGAATAATGAGGCAGAGATTTTTTTGTCACTACTAATAAGAACAAACAAGACTTGACCCTTTCCATCAGTGCCGAGTGGTGTCCTGCGGTCCGAGTATGTAACGGCTATTGATCGACAACTACTTCCTTATCAGTGGTGTTTGGATCACTCTATTAGTGGTGTATGTGGTCATATTGATTGTGGTTAAGGATAGACAATAATGTGTATATATCTCCTTGGGGGCCTTTATGGTCACCTGATCTGGAACATACTAACATTGATTACAGTAATCAAGTGATCAATTCATATAGATATTACAATATATCACAAGGACGTTGTGAAATGTAGTTGTGTCGATCAACATTTTTGATGTAGGTATCCATAGATATTACAATATATCATAACTAGGACATTGTCAAATGTAGTTGTTTTTTATCTACATTTCTGATGTAGGTTTTCAGATATTGCAATATATCTCAATTAGGACATTGTGAAATGTAGATGTGTCATTCAACATTTCTGATGTATGGAGACTATGAATTCAAGGCCAGGAGAGGATACAAGTCAAATGTTGTCTTCCTTATTTATAAGACATGGAAACATAATAACAAAATACTTAGAACCTGTTATGTTATATATTAATATATTTTTGCAGGAGATATCAAAGAAAGACACCACTACCTTTGTCATTGACGTGATTATGTGACATCAATGTATTGTACCTTGTGATGTCACAATGGTTGATGTATAACACTTTATGTATATATAGAGAACATTTATGTGGTGGTATCAAGTGTGTATACTTTATTGGGAAACATCACCGAATTTGATGCCTCTGACATATACTTTACCAGTTACCAAGGGTGAAACTCTCAGATGTTTTTTAATCTATATCCTACTTGTAATCAAGATTGAAACACTGTCAAAGGTGACCTCTGACCTACTGATTGCCATGGTTGAAACACTGACTTGTTTAAGACCTCAAACCTACCAGTCACCATGCTAGCATGATCTAGAACTTTTGCCTACTGATTGCCAAGCTAAGGTTGAAACATACAACAAGACCTCAAACCTACCTATCACCAGGGTTGAAATGCTAACATGCACATATGTTCTAGACCTCAAAATTATCAATACAGGTAATTAAGAGAGTTGAAAACTTGCCAAGGTGTTCTAGACCTAAACCTACTAAAAACCAAGGTTGAAACACAAGGATGTTCTAAACCTCAAACTTGAGACATTTTAAAACCTCAAACCTACCAGAAACCAGGGTTTAAACAGATACACTATCATAGATGTTCTAGACCTTATCTAACCTGTCAACATAGTCAGAGCACTGTCAATGTTTGGTGTTCTAGATCTCAAGGCCAGCAACGGCTGGTTTATATTGGTTTCTGTAATTTAATGGGTCCATTTTCTTGCAATTTATGTATTTTTTCATAAAATGTCTTGACTGAATTTTGTTGTAGTTTTACTGTCTCCTTGGAATGTCGCTGCAAATAACATTAAAGATATATATATGTTGACATAGACATGATATAGGCACTGTGCATGCTAATAAACCTTGATAGCTGTCTAGATTTGGTCATAAAGTCATCATTTTAGTCATGTTTTCTTCCCAAAAGGCTGTAGATGTATTTACAATATGGGGACGGAACGAGTGGGTGACCATGCATGTCTTTCTGGTATTTTGAGGAATTTTGTTATACAGAATTGAGAAATAAGATATGTGTAACGAAAATTAAGAATGTGCCATCAGAATTAGATTATGATAGTGTGAGCTTTTGTATATTCTGATTTCTTAATTATGGTAATTATATATAGGAACATGTAAAAAAGATGTTTTATGACAGAATGTTGCATATATATTCATCAAAGATGTAGAATTGCTGATAGTGTTTATACACTGCCTGTCACAAAAATGCATCAAATGTCATCCACAGTATAGAATTATAGCTTATTTTCACCAACAAGTGAAAAAAAATATTAACAACATCCAAAAACGAATGCCTGTAAAACCAAAAGTTAACTACGTAATGAAAAGGTTGGAGCATGATGGAATTTCTTCAGATGTTGAAACAGATAAAAATATCATTTTAACATTAATTGTATAAAAAAAAAAAGAGAACAAAACACTAGCAAGAAAATTCCATGATTATGATAGTGTCAAAGTTCTCCTAAAACTTTGAATTGGTAAATCTGTCCTGGAAATTAGATTAGTCCATTTGTCACTGAGCTATCAAAGCTTTCGGATCTGATCTGTTTCCATATTAGGCTATCAGCACTATTGGTTTGGTGATATAAGCTTTCGGCACATTCCATGCCCACTCACTTTAAACAAGAGAATGGTTAACCAGAGATGGAAACAGTTCTATTTACAAATTTAAACAGAATAGGAGTTTCTGCTTTAAATGCAGAAAATTTTTTATTGAATAAACTGTAAAAGTTCAGTGTTCGATAAAATCTTGCTATACTTAGTCTGTACCTGGTACCATTTGGTGTAGAGCCAGATCTTGGCTAAAATTTGTATGCATTTAAATGTAAAAAAAAAATAGGATGTGTAAAATGTAAACTTGATTTATTTTACAACAGTTGCAAAATAAGTTATATCAACTTATATTAGTCACTCTTTTTCACCCAAATTGAAGTGCCAAAAATAAGGATATATCCTGTAAAAGCAATGATTACCATATATAGGTATTCTCATAAAAATTTCATCAAGGTCATTATTATAGTTATTACCTGCCATTGTGGGGGGATGGGGGGGGAGGCATATATAATGTTACCCGGCCATGACCGTTAATCTCATTTTGTCCCATCGATGACACATCTTGAGTACCCTTCTGTAGATTTGGCTCTTATTAACACCATGCATATTTATTATTATCATAACATCAAGTTCTGCTCCTGATCACATTCTGATGGTCAAGGTTAAAGGGTTAAAAGTCACTTTTGACTCCTTTTGCATGGGGTGCATTGTTACATTAGGGATGAGAGCATTAATTATCTCACAGAAATTTTATAGTTAATTTCATAATCTCTGATATTAAAGTATTTTTGTTTCCCTATGACGACTTAAGTTTGATTAGATTTCAATGGAACCTGGTTAGATATTTGAAGGGAAGATCAAGCCTTTGTTTGAAATTAGCAGAATTTACCCATACCTAATTATCATACTGTGAATGATCACTATATGCACTCATAACATTCATAAACATGTTATTGGATTAATTGTAAAAGAACTTGATCAGCCAATATATAGCTATGTTTAAGGAGGCAGAGGAAATGAACACTTATCAGCAGAATTCATTTTCAGTCCCCTTTAAAGGGCTGATCAAAATGCCGTTATTAGTGTTTGTGCTACTTCAAAATTCAGTATTAATGCCTGTATAGCCATCTTGGATTATGGGTACCTATACTTGTGTCCTGAAATCTTTCATATTAATGAAAAAGAAGTATTTAAAACACTCTTCACCACCACAATTCAACAACAGCATTAAATCATTGGTTGGAAACTGTCTAAAATTCATAAAAATGGATATAGTAAATATTCATAGCTTAGAGAATTCCACAAGAGTTAAAATGCATGGGTTTTAAAAGTTGCTACAAGAAAGGAAGAATTTTGCTTTGGAGATGACACAATTTAATTCTGCGGTCTGCCAGTAATCAGTGGATTGTATTTTGGTGTATACAACCTTCAACTGTTAATTAGCCTTTTGACTCAGTGCTGTGTCTTTCCTGAAAATCATTGGATTAGCCAGACACGTGGTCAGAAACTGTAACCTGTAGAAAATTAAGGCCAGACTTGACTTTGTTCAGAATATGTAGACAACTGATTAGCCGACGTCATTTGGATTCTCCGATTAGCAGTACTCTAGCTATATACGTTGTATCACCATGACTGCCGACATGCATCCTTTCGCTCCTCTTTCTTAATTGATTGGTTTTGTACTTTTTACATATTCACACTGTGAATACATTATCTTTCCTGTTAAACTTGATGAGAGGCTTTTGAGAAAAATTGATAATCAAGTTATGGAGGACTCAAGCATTCCTGTAGTTATTTTTGGGTTGAGCATTGGTTTACACATCGTAGAACTTTTAATTAAGGATGATGTTCTGTTCTTCCCTAAAATGCATCACCATTTTGTTGTAACACAAAATTGATCCAGAGTTCTTAATCAATACAGAAACTCACATTCTACAGTAAAATCCTACACCATCTGCTTACACTTATTATCAAGGATGTACTTATTCCAGTTTTAGAAATTTGACATTTGAAGATGATCTTGAAAGAATTTGGAAACAACTTGTCTATATTGTATGCCCTGTTGAAGTCTGGTACATCAAAAGTGCAGATTTTATCATCCTCATGACATGCTTCAAAAGTTCAGTTATTGTCCTCATAGGTCAAAGGTCACAATTATTGTCCTCATAGGTAAAAAGAAGTTGCATGTATTGTCCTCATAAGTCAAAAGGTCAAAGGTATAGTCCAAATTTTGGTATTTAGTAACAGGTAAAAATGACACAACATTCTCTTGTCAATTTGTCCATTAATTACCTCAAGGTCAAAGTTACAGCTAGGTCAAATAAATGGTTGTTTGTTTATTTGTTTGCTTGGTTACTGCCCCTTAAAAAGCCAATGTCATTTTGAGGCAGGGTCTGCTTGTTGTAGTTGGTGACAACCTCACTGAACAACATACAGGAGGTCTGCTTTCATCCAGAGAAATTAGTGTCTAGCCCAAAGATACAAAAAACCATTACAGTGCAGACCAGTCCATTTCTCAGCTTCCTGCTACACAAACTGATACAAGAAGGAATTGTCGAACCACACACCTCGGATCTTCACCTGAGGTTACATGGCCAGTGCTCTAACCGACTGAGATAGGTCAAAGTCAGATTGCTGCAGTGCATTTACTGACCATAACACAACACTAAATTACTGAACACTACTTGATCAAATTAAATGAATTTGAATACCACAAAATGATAGGCTCACAATATAACAATGTTTATTGTATGTAGCTGATGTTCAAAGACCTTCCTATTACCTGAGCAGTTGTGAAACTCTATCATAGCAAACTAAAGGTTTAATGATAAAAAAATAAAATGCATCATACATTCCTGAACCTGATGAAACTGCCCTTTTTAATTGGTATTTGATGGCACTGTGTGTCACATATCTCGTACTTGCAATCCATTACTTTAGAGTCAAGGTCACAACTTGGATTGATGATCAAATAACTGATAATTGTGTGTAAATTTTGAGTGTTAAACAGTTTATGTTATAACTATATAGCTATAGGATTGTGTTGATTGTATATGGTGTTTACCTTGTCGGCCTCTGTTATGGCCTATTAAGATCAAAGTTACATGGGAGTTGGCCATGGGATACTGCATTCTGAATTCATATTCTTGTCATTATTGTAATTGAAAATTAACTATTCCTACATTTAATTAAAGATGACCTTAATTTAACATAATTACCATAAATTCTGTAGCTTATTTCCCATAAGAACATGTGATACATGTATAAGATGTATTCATTGTCTAGACATTGTATATATAATTGGAAGTGTTTCTGTTGATGTAGAATCCAAATGAAATGGAATCTCAAAAAGGAGACACCAATTTGTATATGCCCATCAAAGTATGACAGGAGTATGCATAGTTTTATACATCTGTCCAGCATAAACTATTGTTTACAGAGAATCTTATCCTACATTTTTAAACCAAACTCTTTGAAATTTGATAGCCTTTATAATCATGATATGAATGTATAGTTACAGTGTTCCCCTGATCAGCATTTTGATTCAACAGTTTTTTTTTTTTTTAAGTTATATTGCCCTTGGTTCATTTCATCATTTGATTTCTTGGTGAGCTTTATAATAACAATATTAAGCAGTGTTTTCCTGATGAGTCGCATTTTGATTTGACTAGTTTCTCAAAAAGTATAGCCCTTTGTTTATTTCAGTATTTGAATCCTGTTGATTTTGTTTTGAGATATTTCCCTCTGTTTCAAATAATTTCTTTCAAACTTTGTAGTTTCCATGAAATTGTACTTTCCCAGTGACATATTGATACAACAATTAATGTTTCGTTTATGTATTTGTATTCATTTTGATAAAAAAAATTTTTTTTACAGGAGGTGCCTATTTCATGATATCACGAAGTCTAGGACCAGAGTTTGGGGGTGCCATAGGCTTGGTGTTTTCTGTAGCCAATGCTGTTGCTGTGGCCATGTATGTTGTGGGCTTCGCAGAGACTGTCAGAGACATCCTCAAGGTAACTCAACACATTGTGTCTTCTCATGACTCGGTTTGGTATCCTCAGGGTAACTCTACACATTGTGTCTTCTCATGACTCGGTTTGGTATCCTCAAGGTACCTTATATTAACACACTGTGTCTTCACATGACTCGGTTTGGTATCCTCAAGGTAACTCTACACACTGTGTCTTCTCATGACTCGGTTTGGTATCCTCAAGGTAACTCTACACATTGTGTCTTCTCATGACTCGGTTTGGTATCCTCAAGGTAACTCTACACATTGTCTTCTCATGACTCGGTTTGGTATCCTCAAGGTAACTCTACACATTGTGTCTTCTCATGGCTCGGTTTGGTATCCTCAAGGTAACTCTACACATTGTGTCTTCTAATGACTCGGTTTGGTATCCTCAAGGTAACTCTACACACTGTGTCTTCTCATGACTCAGTTTGGTATCCTCAAGGTAACTCAACACATTGTGTCTTCTCATGACTCGGTTTGGTATCCTCAAGGTAACTCTACACATTGTGTCTTCTCATGACTCGGTTTGGTATCCTCAAGGTAACTCTACACATTGTGTCTTCTCATGACTCGGTTTGGTATCCTCAAGGTAACTCTACACATTGTGTCTTCTCATGACTCGGTTTGGTATCCTCAAGGTAACTCTACACATTGTGTCTTCTCATGACTCGGTTTGGTATCCTCAAGGTAACTCTACACATTGTGTCTTCTCATGACTCGGTTTGGTATCCTCAAGGTAACTCTACACATTGTGTCTTCTAATGACTCGGTTTGGTATCCTCAAGGTAACTCCTCACATTGTGTCTTCTCATGACTCGGTTTGGTATCCTCAAGGTAACTCTACACATTGTGTCTTCTCATGACTCGGTTTGGTATCCTCAAGGTAACTCTACACATTGTGTCTTCTCATGACTCGGTTTGGTATCCTCAAGGTAACTCAACACACTGTGTCTTCTCATGACTCGGTTTGGTATCCTCAAGGTAACTCTACACATTGTGTCTTCTCATGACTCGGTTTGGTATCCTCAAGGTAACTCTACACATTGTCTTCTCATGACTCGGTTTGGTATCCTCAAGGTAACTCTACACATTGTGTCTTCTAATGACTCGGTTTGGTATCCTCAAGGTAACTCAACACACTGTGTCTTCTAATGACTCGGTTTGGTATCCTCAAGGTAACTGAACACATTGTGTCTTCTCATGACTCGGTTTGGTATCCTCAAGGTAACTCTACACATTGTGTCTTCTCATGACTTGGTTTGGTATCCTCAGGGTAACTCAACACACTATGTCTTCTCATGACTCGGTTTGGTATCCTCAAGGTAACTCTACACATTGTGTCTTCTCATGACTCGGTTTGGTATCCTCAAGGTAACTCTACACACTGTGTCTTCTCATGACTCGGTTTGGTATCCTCAAGGTAACTCAACACATTGTGTCTTCTCATGGCTCGGTTTGGTATCCTCAAGGTAACTCTACACACTGTGTCTTCTAATGACTCGGTTTGGTATCCTCAAGGTAACTCTACACACTGTGTCTTCTCATGACTCGGTTTGGTATCCTCAAGGTAACTCAACACATTGTGTCTTCTCATGGCTCGGTTTGGTATCCTCAAGGTAACTCTACACACTGTGTCTTCTAATGACTCGGTTTGGTATCCTCAAGGTAACTCTACACATTGTGTCTTCTAATGACTCGGTTTGGTATCCTCAAGGTAACTCTACACATTGTGTCTTCTAATGACTCGGTTTGGTATCCTCAAGGTAACTCTACACACTGTGTCTTCTAATGACTCGGTTTGATATCCTCAAGGTAACTCTACACACTGTCTTCTCATGACTCGGTTTGGTATCCTCAAGGTAACTCTACACATTGTGTCTTCTAATGACTCAGTTTGGTATCCTCAAGGTAACTCTACACATTGTGTCTTCTCATGACTTGGTTTGGTATCCTCAGGGTAACTCAACACACTATGTCTTCTCATGACTCGGTTTGGTATCCTCAGGGTAACTCAACACACTATGTCTTCTCATGACTCGGTTTGGTATCCTCAGGGTAACTCAACACACTATGTCTTCTAATGACTCGGTTTGGTACAAAGAACATGGACACAGAATTGATTATTAGGAACAATTATTGTTGATTAAAAAAAAACATGTTTTACTTAACCAAATTTTACTATTGTGTACTATCTTATAATAATGCAATGAAATGTTTGTGTCTTCTCAGCTTTTTTATGGACCATCTTTAGATATTATACATAGTTACCTGTAAGCGATTGATTAAATCTTAAGTCACAACTTATCAAATGAATCATTTAAGTGTAATCAAGCTGAATGGGGAAAAAAAGCATAACATTTCATGACTAGAACAGCAATATGAAATGAGTTATTTAATCCAGATTTTATATCCAAAAATATGTTTTGATTAAAAGTCTCCTGTGTATGCACTGCAGTAATAATTGTTTGATTGCACAGTTGTTTTAACGGGGCTGTATTAAATCTCTGATGCTCATATGTAACAACAAGTTGGAAATAAATGGCAGTGGAATATTTGTTGTCGCAGGTGGCTGCTAGTGAAGATAGATGAGCCTGTGTGTGATCTTGTTTAGGGAGGATTACGTTATAATGTGTCTGTGTAATCTTGTATAGCCAGGAATACATTATACAGACCGCACTTAGTGCCGTTCCTACTATTTCTTCTGTAGAAATCAATGTATATTGCATGTTAGACTGGCTACCAGCTCCAACAGATGCTTGTGTAAAAAAAAAATGCCCAACTGAATTCTAATACTAGCTTTTCTGTTTGAATTTATATATGAGAGATCAAAATCATCAATCTCATTTTCATTCATAGCTTTCATATTCTAGAGAGAGGAGCCAACTTCTCAATGTACGTCTGTGAACAATCCATCCTTTCCATGTACTTGTAACTATCTGGATGAATCCATTTGTCTCTAGTTTGAATATCCAAGAGGTCAAAATCATAATATCATTTTCATTAATAACTTGAATATTCTGTAAACAGGGGTCAGTCTAATGGTATCCTTGTGAGGTGTCCTGCTGGATGTCTTCAGCAGTATGTTTCAGTGAGGTACCAAAAACACTATGAAGCCGACATCTGTTTCGTGCTTTCACTGAAAGAGACAAACATGAACATACTGCAGCCTCCCAAAACACACATGCTGCGCAACACACATGCATCTTACACACACTTGGAAGGCCATCCTTAATTAGATGAACATATATCTGTTGATAGGACATATACAGGTAACTGTCCAGCTGAATCAAGCTTATCAGAAGGACAAAATACATGTATATAGCACAATTCGGCACAAGGTCTATGCTGTATTTGTAAATGTCATCATAATAATTCTGGAAATGTCATTTTGACTTTTTATAAGGTTGTTGAGTTTTTAGGCTAAATGTAATGGCTAAAAATCACAGACAAAACTGATAGTGCCAATCAATGATGTTATTGCTTATAATAGATTATAGATCTGTTTTATTATTAGGTCATCTGACCCGAAGGGTCAGGATGACCTATAGTCATCGTGCTTCGTCCGTCGTCGTCCGCCGTCCGCCGTCCGTAAACTTTTCACATTTCAATCTTCTTCTCAAGTTCCACCAATGGGATTTAGATGAAACTTGCCAGAAATGAACCTGAGATGGTCCTGACCAAGTGTTGTTATTTTTCGGGTCGGTCCGAAATCCAAGATGGCCGCCAAATCCGCCATTTTGAAAACACATTTTAAACTTCTTCTCAAGTTCCACCAGTGCTGTTGGGCTGAAA
This sequence comes from Pecten maximus, assembly GCF_902652985.1. Lineage (NCBI taxonomy): Eukaryota > Metazoa > Mollusca > Bivalvia > Pectinida > Pectinidae > Pecten > Pecten maximus. The sequence goes on along the minus strand of NC_047023.1, from coordinate 20,085,774 downwards.
CTTGCCAGAAATGATCCTGAGATGATCCCAACCAAGTGTTGTTATTTTTTGGGTCGGTCCGAAATCCAAGATGGCCGCCATAGCCGCCATCTTAAAAAACACATTTTAAACTTCTTCTCAAGTTCCACCTGTGCTATTGAGCTGAAACCTGCCTGAAATGATCCTGATATGATCCCGACCAAGTGTTGTTATTTTTCAGGTCGGTCCGAAATCCAAGATGGCCGCCATAGCCGCCATCTTGAAAAACACATTTTAAACTTCTTCTCAAGTTCCACCAGTGCTATTGAGCTGAAACTTGCCTGAAATGATCCTGATATGGTCCTGACCAAGTGTTGTTATTTTTCGGGTCAGTCCGAAATCCAAGATGGCCGCCAAATCCGCCATTTTGAAAACACATTTTAAACTTCTTCTCAAGTTCCACCAGTGCTGTTGGGCTGAAACTTGCCAGAAATGATCCTGAGATGATCCCGACCAAGTGTTGTTATTTTTTGGGTCGGTCCGAAATCCAAGATGGCCGCCATAGCCGCCATCTTAAAAAACACATTTTAAACTTCTTCTCAAGTTCCACCTGTGCTATTGAGCTGAAACCTGCCTGAAATGATCCTGATATGATCCCGACCAAGTGTTGTTATTTTTCAGGTCGGTCCGAAATCCAAGATGGCCGCCATAGCCGCCATCTTGAAAAACACATTTTAAACTTCTTCTCAAGTTCCACCAGTGCTATTGAGCTGAAACTTGCCTGAAATGATCCTGATATGATCCCGACCAAGTGTTGTTATTTTTTGGGTCGGTCCGAAATCCAAGATGGCCGCCATAGCCGCCATCTTGAAAAACACATTTTAAACTTCTTCTCAAGTTCCACCAGTGCTATTGAGCTGAAACTTGCCTGAAATGATCCTGATATAATCCCGACCAAGTGTTGTTATTTTTTGGGTCGGTCCGAAATCCAAGATGGCCGCCATAGCCGCCATCTTGAAAAACACATTTTAAACTTCTTCTCAAGTTCCACCAGTGCTATTGAGCTGAAACTTGCCTGAAATGATCCTGATATAATCCCGACCAAGTGTTGTTATTTTTGGGTCTGTCCGAAATCCAAGATGGCCGCCATAGCCGCCATCTTGAAAAACACATTTTAAACTTCTTCTCAAGTTCCACCAGTGCTATTGAGCTGAAACCTGCCTGAAATGATCCTGATATGATCTTGACCAAGTGTTGTTATTTTTCGGGTCGGTCCGAAATCCAAGATGGCCGCCAAATCCGCCATTTTGAAAACACATTTTAAACTTCTTCTCAAGTTCCACCAGTGCTGTTGGGCTGAAACTTGCCAGAAATGATCCTGAGATGATCCCGACCAAGTGTTGTTATTTTTTGGGTCGGTCCGAAATCCAAGATGGCCGCCATAGCCGCCATCTTAAAAAACACATTTTAAACTTCTTCTCAAGTTCCACCTGTGCTATTGAGCTGAAACCTGCCTGAAATGATCCTGATATGATCCCGACCAAGTGTTGTTATTTTTCAGGTCGGTCCGAAATCCAAGATGGCCGCCATAGCCGCCATCTTAAAAAACACATTTTAAACTTCTTCTCAAGTTCCACCAGTGCTATTGAGCTGAAACTTGCCTGAAATGATCCTGATATGGTCCTGACCAAGTGTTGTTATTTTTCGGGTCGGTCCGAAATCCAAGATGGCCGCCAAATCCGCCATTTTGAAAACACATTTTAAACTTCTTCTCAAGTTCCACCAGTGCTGTTGGGCTGAAACTTGCCAGAAATGATCCTGAGATGATCCCGACCAAGTGTTGTTATTTTTTGGGTCGGTCCGAAATCCAAGATGGCCGCCATAGCCGCCATCTTAAAAAACACATTTTAAACTTCTTCTCAAGTTCCACCTGTGCTATTGAGCTGAAACCTGCCTGAAATGATCCTGATATGATCCCGACCAAGTGTTGTTATTTTTGGGTCTGTCCGAAATCCAAGATGGCCGCCATAGCCGCCATCTTGAAAAACACATTTTAAACTTCTTCTCAAGTTCCACCAGTGCTATTGAGCTGAAACCTGCCTGAAATGATCCTGATATGATCTTGACCAAGTGTTGTTATTTTTCGGGTCGGTCCGAAATCCAAGATGGCCGCCAAATCCGCCATTTTGAAAACACATTTTAAACTTCTTCTCAAGTTCCACCAGTGCTGTTGGGCTGAAACTTGCCAGAAATGATCCTGAGATGATCCCGACCAAGTGTTGTTATTTTTTGGGTCGGTCCGAAATCCAAGATGGCCGCCATAGCCGCCATCTTAAAAAACACATTTTAAACTTCTTCTCAAGTTCCACCAGTGCTATTGAGCTGAAACCTGCCTGAAATGATCCTGATATGATCCCGACCAAGTGTTGTTATTTTTCAGGTCGGTCCGAAATCCAAGATGGCCGCCATAGCCGCCATCTTGAAAAACACATTTTAAACTTCTTCTCAAGTTCCACTTGTGCTATTGAGCTGAAACTTGCCTGAAATGATCCTGATATGATCCCGACCAAGTGTTGTTATTTTTTGGGTCGGTCCGAAATCCAAGATGGCCGCCATAGCCGCCATCTTGAAAAACACATTTTAAACTTCTTCTCAAGTTCCACCAGTGCTATTGAGCTGAAACTTGCCTGAAATGATCCTGATATAATCCCGACCAAGTGTTGTTATTTTTTGGGTCGGTCCGAAATCCAAGATGGCCGCCATCTTGAAAAACACATTTTAAACTTCTTCTCAAGTTCCACCAGTGCTATTGAGCTGAAACCTGCCTGAAATGATCCTGATATGATCTTGACCAAGTGTTGTTATTTTTCGGGTCGGTCCGAAATCCAAGATGGCCGCCAAATCCGCCATTTTGAAAACACATTTAAAACTTTTTCTCAAGTTCCACCAGTGCTATTGAGCTGAAGCTTGCCTGAAATGATCCTGATATAATCCCGACCAATTGTTGTTATTTTTTGGGTCTGTCCGAAATCCAAGATGGCCGCCAAATCCGCCATTTTGAAAACACATTTAAAACTTCTTCTCAAGTTCCACCAGTGCTATTGAGCTGAAGCTTGCCTGAAATGATCCTGATATAATCCCGACCAATTGTTGTTATTTTTTGGGTCTGTCCGAAATCCAAGATGGCCGCCATAGCCGCCATCTTGAAAAACACATTTTAAACTTCTTCTCAAGTTCCACCAGTGCTATTGAGCTGAAACCTGCCTGAAATGATCCTAATATGATCCCGACCAAGTGTTGTTATTTTTCGTTATTTTTGGGTCGGTCTGAAATCCAAGATGGCCATCATAACCACCATCTTAAAAAACACATTTTAAACTTCTTCTCAAGTTCCACCAGTGCTGTTGGGCTGGAAATGGGTGAGGATGCCAAGGAAGGCGAGCCAACATAGTGTTGTTATTTTTTGGGCCTCGTAAAAACTTTGACATGTCAGCAATATGGCGGCCATTTTGTAACATGATTGGACAATCATGGTTTTCCTGAACAACACCTATTTCAAGCTTCTTCTCAAATTCCACCAATGGAATTCAGCTTTAACTTACCAGAAATGATCCTGATATGGTCCTTACCAAGTGTTGTTATTTATCGGGTTGGCCAGAAATCCAAGATGGCCGCCATGGCAGCCATCTTGAAAAACACATTTTAAACTTCTTCTCCAGTTCCACTGGTGCCATTGAGCTGGAAATTGGTGAGAATGTTAAGGAAGGACAGCCAACAAAGTGTTGTTATTTTTTCGGCCTCGTAAAAACTTTGACATGGCAGCAATGGCGGCCATTTTTGTAACATGATTGCGCAATTATGGCTTTCCTGAACAACACCTATTTCAAACTTCTTCTCAAATTCCACCAGTGGGATTCAGCTCTAACTTACCAGAAATTATCCTTAGATGGTCCAGACCAAGTGTTGTTATTTATTGGGTCGGTCAGAAATCCAAGATGGCCACCATGGCCGACAGTGCCAGTATATACTTGCTACAGAGAATGCATACTACAATAATATATGGGTTTTAATTTAGAGTCAGATGACCGTTAAGGCCCCTGGGCCTCTTGTTGTAGAGTAAAATAGGAAAGATAACAATTGTCTGTCTGGCATTTCTTAATATTTACATTTGATCTGGATCAAGCATGTGTTGCGAAAATACTGTTTGATCACATCATCAATATTGTGCAATTGTGACAGTACTAGTGTTACTACTGACTTAACAGTTTCACAAACTTCATAAACTGATAATTTTAGAATAAACTAACAAAGCAGAACTTTGTTAACGGAAATGATGTCATAGTCCTATAACACACATTTCTATTGCTTACAAAGTAACATAAAACCCTATGGGAATTTTATTAAAGTTTTGTCATCAAAAATAGCATTGCAAATGTTGTCATCAAGAATAGCAAAACATTTTATAGGACTATAAATATCAATTGCTTTAAAAAAATTAAGGAATTTTGTATTAGATTGTTAACTTTGACTTAAATATACATGTACTAGGGAATTAATTAACAAGATAGATGGTTGTTTTATTGCAGATAGACTAGCTAACCCGTTAATGACAACTGAAATCTGTTTAGATACCCCAGTAAAACACAAGCTCAGCGGAAACCGTAACTAACAGACAAATTATGAGGACAGAATTTTATCTGCGGTAAGGAATTTATTGCATTAACAGATCACTGGGTTTATTGATCGACCTTAATTTCTGTTTCTGCAGGAACACAACGCCCTGATGGTAGACGAAGAAAACGACATTCGTATCATTGGAGTGTTGACCATTACCTTGTTGCTATTTATAGCCATTATAGGCATGGAATGGGAGGCAAGGGTATGTATCTTACTGATGTACATAACAGATTGCTATCAGTCATGTACAGAATCAGGTCCCAATATAGCACACACAATGACCTTCACATGGCTACATGCTTGGTTTTTACAGCATAATTTGGCCCTATGAATGA